>NC_137052.1:10588931-10608931 GCF_032717465.1 Coenobita brevimanus | reverse complement strand
GAGTACTCTTCCGCCTGTCTGGGGTAACAATTAGATAGTCAAGTTCCCCAATTTTCTTCTTCACAATATAAGGACCACTGAATCTAGCTGCCAGAGGTTTTCCTTGCATGGGCAGCAGTGCCAAAACTTCATCTCCTTGCTTAAACTCACGACTTCTGACCTTCTTATCATAATGAGCCTTCATTTTCGCTTGAGCCCCGATTAGATGGTCACGGGCAAGCTCTAAAGCGCAATGCAGTCTCTCCCGAGTGCGGCAGACATAGTCAAGCATGGATTCCTGGTTGCCAGATTTGTTGTTACTCCAGGCCTCTCGCACCACATCCAAGGGACCACGAACTCTGTGCCCAAACACTAACTCATTGGGTGAAAACCCTAACGACTCAGTTGGTACCTCTCTCACTGCAAACATAACAAAGGGTACCGCTAGGTCCCAATCCTTTCCACTATCATAGCAGAAGGTGCGCAGCATGGTCTTTAAGGTCTGATGATGCCTCTCCAGGGCACCTTGTGACTGCGGATGGTAGGCACTGGACAAAATGTGTTTGATGCCCAACTCTGTCATTGTCTGCTTAAATAAATTAGATGTAAAATTTACTCCACGGTCTGACTGCAACTCCTTGGGCAGGCCAAAATGAGTAAAGAACAGGATAAGTTGCTTGACTACTGACTTCGCCTGCATGCTTCTGATTGGTATAGCCTCTGGGTATCGCGTTGTAACATCCATTATGGTTAACAAATACTTGTTTCCAGCAGAAGTAGGAGGTAAAGGGCCCACAATATCAATGATTACCCGGGTAAACGGAGGTTCAACTGCAGGAATGGGAGTCAAAGGGGCCACAGGAAGAACTTGATTAGGCTTGCCCACTATCTGACACGTGTGACAGCTCTTGATGTACGCAGCAACTTGTCCCGGCATACTTGGCCACCAAAAATTATATCTTAAGCGCTGCACTGTCTTCCTGTTTCCCAAGTGACCTGCTAAAGGTCCCTCATGTGCTAACTGTATTAACGGCACCCTATACTGCACAGGCACCACCACCTGCACTAACTCACCCACTCCTCCATCCATCGTGGCGCCAGTGGGCGTCCATCAGCGATGTAAAACATTGTCTTTAATCAGGAACTCCTCCTTACCACACTCCATACTTCTTTCTTCCCCTACTCGAGCAAACAAGGGCTTTAATGTTACATCCTCCTGTTGCTTCACCCTCAATTCTGCTGGCCTAACACCCGCCAGCTCTACTGAGGACTGAGATAAGGGACTGGTCGGGGCACTGGATTGCGAAGGGCGATCAATCTCAGCGCCACCTCTAGTACACTCGACAGGGGGAGGAATGTCAGACTCCACACTGACATCATCATCACCTCTACCCTCAACAGTGACACTCTGTTCCTCAGGCGCGTTTGACGGTGGTCCTGCATCCCCGCAGTCGACCCCAGCGTCCTGAAATTCTTCTAATTCAGTCGGTGGACTGGGTCCAGTCTCCACACAGACACACTCAACACCACCTCTAGTGTCCTGAGTGGGAAGTGGGGCGGCGCCCATGCACGCATTCCCACTCTCCTCACCCACTACAGCAACACTCTGTTCACTAGGTTCCTCCATTGGTGGCCCTGCCTCATCACAGTCGACCCCAAGAACCTGTGACTTCACCAGTTCTTCCTCCCGGGCTGCAACCTGTGCCATAGATCGTGTAATTGCACAGACCGGGAACATGGCTTCCACTTCTGCATCAACTTCAATACCAATTTCTGGGGCGTCAAAACACTTCTCTGCCACAACAACTGGTGGGGGAAGAGTTGGAAATACTTTCTCCCCAGCCAGGTCGTTCCCCAGCAGAAAATCAACCCCCTCTAGTGGCATTACATCAGCAACAGCTACTTGAGCTGCAGCCTGAACAATGGGGCAATCGAGTTCCACATGAACATAATCATAGTATTCATCTGAGTTCATGCCTCTACACAGCACATACTTCCCTGAGTTTACAGGCCCTCCAGTCACGTTTCTGCACACAGACTGTTGTGCACAGGTATCACGAGCCACAGTAACTGGATAACTGATCCCATGAATTTTCACTGTGCCGTGACACATAAAAGGTTTACACCAGTCTAGGGACGATTTCTGAGGCAGTTCATCCGGAGGTGGCGTAGCATGTTGGGTAACCTTTTCAGCCTGAGCTGGCAGCGAGCACAGCCGGCTGCACTCCAGCTTTCCACAGACTTCTCCCTCACCGTTACCACTCTCCCAACTCCTCTCGTTCACCTGACTCGAACCTACAATTAGTGCCACTGGTTTGGCATTTTGGGAGGCCTTCCACTTAGGGCAGTTAGGCTTGATGTGCCCACTCTGTTTGCAAAAGTAACAAACTAGCTTCGAACTGGATACAGGGCTCTTTCTCCCAGAATTCTTTTTCTCCTCTGAACTTCCCTTGGACTGATTCACGGGAGATTTATCCCAGGCAGGGCCACTCACAGTCCTCTCCCTGGAATACTGAAAATTAACATACTTGACCCCATACTCCGCAAGGCAAACACCCGGTCATCAGCCCACGTCGCTGCTTCCTTCACGGTCTTAAATCTCTTCTCCCTAATTTTAACACCAATTTCTTTGTCAGCCATGTTGGTAAAATGTTCCATCAAAAGCAGTTCACGCACCTCGTTATACGAAGTGGCGCTCTCACTCAGCAACCACTCGTCTAACCTCTCCTCCAGATACCTAGCGTAGGCCATATAGGTGTCAGCAGGCCTTTTCCGAGCACCACGGAACAACAACCGATAAGCCTCTGGTCTAAGTTCATATGCCTTCAGGATGGCTGTTTTAAATTCATCATAATCATCTACATCCTCAGGGCTCAACCTATTATACACTTCCAAGGCTTTTCCCTTCAGCACATTAGATACCAACCCCACCCAGTGCTGCCTTGGCCACTCAAACTCCCTAGCCTTCTTCTCAAACCTGACAAACCATTCTGTCACCTTCAACTCATCAAATGCTGGCACTAATTTTAGACTCCTTGAGAACCAACTCTCCCTATCCTCTGCACGGCCTGAGGTTTGGGTATCTGAAGTTGGTCTATTAGCAGTCACCTCCAAGCGAGTCTTCTCCAGCTCAAATCGCATTTTTTCACGCTGCATCTCCATCTCCCTCTCTTCTTTCTCTCTGGCACGCTGCATTTCCATCTCCCTCTCTTCTTTTGCACGCTGCATCTCCCTCTCTTCTTTTTCACGCTGCATTTCCCTCTCTTCTTTTGCACGCTGCATTTCCATCTCCATCTTTTTCAACTCCAACTGCAACTGAGCCTCCGGTGACAAGGCTCCAGGGTATATGGGAGTGGAATGAACAACTCCAGGGAAAGCACCAGACATCCCTGGGGGAACTGCTCTAAACTGGCTCGGCGGCATCATAGATGGTAATAGTGGGGTAGCGAAACGAGGCATTTCAGCACCATAGTCAAACTCAGGGCTCACACGGGGAGTACCTTTGCTATGTGCCTCTCGTTGTTCCATATCCACAGGTGACTCAGCACGTACGGGATCTGGTGTAGACACGCGTGACTCCATGGCGACAAATCAATGGCAGTACTAAATAATGAAATACTAATGCTGACTGAGAAACTACACACACATCAACTTCACCTCAAAGCACAGAGAACGCCAAGGTAACGATATCCTAGCAAGAAGGCACTGTTAGGATATCCTGGCGAGGTCGCCACTGTTACGGTGGCGACAGCCCGGGGCTATTACAAAAAAGACAACAAGTCAGCCTTAGATGATCGGCCTCCACTGCGTTGCAAAAAAATAACGCAGACCCCGGCACTGACACTCCGCAAACTAGAGAAAAACTGCGCAACGGAAAAACTAAAACGCAACACTCTGTACTTTGATAATAAACGGAACAGCCTACCTATAGATCTAGCCTACTATCGTCACTACCGGAAGTAATACCGCCCGAGACAGTATACAGGAACACCTCCCACTTACTTCCGGTGGTGACGACTTTCTACTTAACCCATGTCCAAGGGGGAACGCAGTTAATAGCTCACGATGGTTCTCACTAGCCTTGAGCAAAGAGATGGGATTAACTGTGTAGGGGTTAGGGGTGTGTGTGTGTATGTACGTGTGTTGGGGAACGTTAACAAAGGCAGCGAGAAGACCACGGTGAGCCAAACTGGCCCTCCAAAGACAACACGGTTACAAAAACAAAATAAAATAACTACTTCCCTCAGTCAGCAACAAAAGAATAAAAATAAACTTAAATGAAAACGCCAGCTCGGCATAAAAATGACTGGGGAGAGAGAGAGTGTGCACACACGCACGATACGGAAGCTAGCTGGGAAGAGACTGGACTACTGCTAGGCTCGTGTTCAGCCAAGCGCGAACGCATGAATCAAATTAATTAATAAGAACTTAAATTCGTGCCCCTCTCTCTCTACAATAAATTGGTACTTCTAATGCAAGCAAAACATCATTAAATATACTGGTAGCTCACATAAGACAAAATAATCAAATGCATTCTCAGCATGGTATTAAATAAAATTGCCCTCAGTGGCAGGAACGAAAGAAACAAAAGAACTTGTAACACTCGCTAATGTAAACTCCGCGAATGACACGGATACATACTGCATAATCCCCTAGCCCAGCTGTAACGGCTGCACCCGTGGGAACGGAAAGGCGGACAACGTAACAATACATATATATATATATATATATATATATATATATATATATATATATATATATATATATATATATATATATATATATATAGATATATATACAGTAATCCCTTTAAGACCTGGACGCCCAAGTCCTGAACACCCAAAGTCCCAGAGATTTTGGGCTCTGGTCCTTTGGCACCAAAAATGGCCAAAAAATGTGAAAAAAAAAAAAATGTGTTCATCCCTACTTTATATATATCCAGCTGTGTTTTGGCGTGTAGTTCCTCCAGCATCCGCTAGAGCGACCCTGCATCCTCCCCATTTCCCGCCTACCTACCATCGTGACTGCATGCTTCTCGCCATGGCTGCCCATGTGTCCACTTTTGTGGTGGTGCCCTACCCGCTGCAGGCCCCGCTATTGCTCTGCTGCCTCCTACTTGTGTGTGTGATGATGGCTCCGCCACATAAGAAGAGGAAACGAGTAGTTTAGACTCTGAAGAAGAAGAGGGAGATATTGGACAAGGTGGACGCTGAATGGTCACCCTCCTGCATCCTCTGTGAATTCAACCTGGCCCGCTCTACCTTGTTCAATATCAAGAAATCCCGGGATAAACTCACCCAGTACACGGCAGACTTCACATTGAAGACCAAACGCAATGGGCAGAGGAAGATTATGTACCTTCCCAGGTTTGCAGAAGTTGACCACTCCACGCTGATTGGATATCGTTAACAACGTGCTGCTGGTGTGCTGGTGCATGGCATGGAGCTGAAGGCTGTCGCAGAGAAGTCAATAAGGCTACAGGAAAACCCAGATTTCAAGGCATCCAAGGGTTGGCTCTTCACCTTCAAACTACGGCATGGCCTTACTAACCATAAGGCCCATGGCGAAGCTTTGGATGCCAACAAGGATGGAGTAGAAGTGTTTCAGCAGAAGGTGAAGGGCTCGATCAACAGGGAGGGCCTCACTCTCGATCAAGGTTACAGCGCTGATGAAACAGGTCTGTTCTATCACTCGCTGCCCACGAACACCCTATCAAAGGTGATGGAAAAGTATGTACCTGGATGCAAGCTCTCCAAGCAGAGGATATCTGCTTTGTGTTGTGCCAGTGCTAACAGCATGCACCGGCTCAAGCCCATTATTGCTGACCGTGCAAAGCAGCCTCGGTGCCTTCGTGGGTTCATGGATGTCCTTCGTCTCATTTGGTACCATCCTGTGAATGCTTGGTTCATAGCCAAGATCTTCAAAGACTGGATGTCCTTCCTCTCGTTTGGTACCATTTTGTGAAGGCTTGCTTCATAGCCAAGATCTTCAAAGACTGGTTTCACCAGCACTTTTTCAAGGTCATCCCTTATCATACAAACAAACTGGGAATCCCACGCAACCAGGAAAAGGCTCTCTTTCTTCTGGACAATGCACCTGTGCATCCGTATGACAAGGAGTTGGTGGCAGAGAATGGCCACAGTAGGTACTTGTTCTTGTCATCTAATATGACTGCTCTCATCCAACCGATGAAACAAGGAGTGATCGTGGCAACGAAGAGACTGTACCGTTGGAGGTTCCTGGATGAGGTGATGGTTGTTCTTGAGGACGAGGACGAACGCAGGGAGGGACGGGACACGCGAGGCCAGTGGACTTTGGAAAACCCTCACTGCCAGAACCTCACGTCAGGCATCTACAACTGGGCCAGTACATGGAGGGAAGGCTTTGTCAAGACTCTGGAAAGTGGTTGGTCTCGTCAGCTTCTCAGTGCCAATGTGGTGCATGACTTTCTAGGTTTTGACATGGATGACTTCCATGTGCATCTTCCTATAGCTGGTGATGAGGTGGATGTGGACGAAGTGCATGAGTGGTTGGATGATGACGAGGGTGATCCTGGGCATCAGATCATGTCTGATATTGAGATAGCATCTTCTGTTGCAGGTACAAGTACCCAGCTGGAAGATTCCAGCGAGGACAGCGACGATGATGTGGACTCCTCTCAGCGTGCCATTACTCCAGCCATCCCCAAATTGAGTTCACTTCAGGAGCATGTCAAGTTCGTTCTTGACTACCTGGACACCTAGACTAGAACAGGGAAATGGGGCCCCTGGACTTGTGGAGGAAGTGCGCACTTTTAGGCAGCACATCATCAATTGCCAGAATCTCTGTTCCTTATGTCAATCACTCATTGACACCTTTTTCAGGTCCGTGACCCCCGCTGTGCCCAGCCCTGGCTCCACACCACTGCCTCATCAAGACCTACCTTCCACCTCTGAGCCACAACACAGCACATCGGCCATGGACGTGAGTTTGCAGCTATCTTCAGAGGCATCTGTGGTGGGTAGCCCATCACCATGTCCCAGGAACATGCCCCTGGGACACCTGCAACATCTACTCTCTGGCTCTGACAATGAATAAACAACAATAACTCGCCACTAGATCACGTGGGAATTGACAGTGTTGTGCAGTGTTAACAACAGAATGTGCAGTGTTCATAAATTAGAATTCAGAGTGCAAAGGATTTAATGCAGAGTGAAACACTGGCGTGTTGCAAGTGGCGTGATGCAAGGAAGAAAAGAAGGTGCAGTGGTAAGAAAATAGAATTCAGAGTGCAAAGGATTAGGTGCAGAGTGAAACATTGGCATGTTGCAACTGGTGTGCCGCAAGTAAGAAAAGAATGTTCAGTATTAAGAAAATAGAATTCGGAGTGCAATGGATTAAGTGCAGAGTGAAACATTAGCGTGTTGCAAATGGCGTGGTGCAAGTAAGAACAGAAATGCATTGTTAAACAACTGTAATTCACAGTGCAAAGGATTAAGTGCACCACAACACTGGATTACTGTACGTGCTTCATGTGCACCTTCACCACTGTTCGAACCATAGTGGAGGTGGGTTAATCTTTGCAATGGCCATGGACGTGTCATAAGTAACCTGTACACTGATAAATAATTTCTTTGCTCACTTCTAATTTCTCATTCTCTGGTTCCGTTTCATTTACTTTATGCTTTCTGTCCCTTATTTGTGTGAATGGGGTCTTAAATAGGTGCTCTGCAGAGTTATTTAGGTGGCTTTCAAAGTTACAGTAGGTTCGGTTGGAGTCTATAAGTACCTCTCCAGGGGCATTTTTCCCAGGCTCTCTCTCTCTCTCTCTCTCTCTCTCTCTCTCTCTCTCTATATATATATATACATATATATATATATATATATATAAAATCTATTGGCACCCAGTGTCTTCAATATAGGACGAAACTGGGCATTTTCTAAATCTCATAAAGAAGGGAACCCCCGGGTAGGGACCTATGAGATTCGCGACTATGAGCCGACAGGCGGGGGGCGGTACGCCTAGCACCCTTCCGCAAATTCCCTCACACAGGAGTTTCAGGACCCAATGGGATATATATATATATATATATATATATATATATATATATATATATATATATATATATTGTTACATAGCCTATGATTTCTTCATCCTTTGTATAATTCTAACGTACAGTATGCTGCATGTTTGATCTCGGTTCGCCTCATGGCTTCCATAGTGACCAGGCTAGCATGTTCTACCTCACTCCCCCCTTTTCCCCCTTATAGTAGAGTAAGTCGTTCTTTCTGTTGTTCAGAGCAGGAGTGTCAACTCTTCGTCCTCTGTGCCCTCATTTGCGCGTCCTTCTTGCAAGTTGTATCAAGCTCTGCCGGCCCCCTATATAATGAGCTCAGTCTCTGCATTAATTGCCGCTTAGATCTACTCCTCATTTTGTTCACATCTCTGTCCTCCCCTGTATAGTGTATTTTTGTGAGTGCTCAGGAAGTCTCCAATCATCTAGCTGCTCTATAATTTGAGTATAAGTGTTATTACCATTTTTCTTGTACTGTATAGCCTGAAGCGTTGATTCATAGGCCTGGTGGGGTCTTTGTGATTCATGTAGAGTTTTTGATGTCAGCCATTATTAATAATAGTTTGTATCTGTAATAATATATCTTGCTTTAACTGAGCATCATCCGGTTTTCTCATTTATCAGGGCTGACTTAGATAAATTTGCTCTTGCTAAATACATGTTAATAGAGGCTATTGCAGTTAACCATATATGTAACCTGTTTTGCCATTACATTATCCTTATGAGTCCTGAATGTTTAGTTGTTAGTTTGAGCATTAAACTTTAACTTGTAATTTTACCTAAGTCTTTTGTTTTGAACCTGGAACGTTGCGGGACAGTAGTGATTTTAGTATTCTCACTTAAAGTGTTCATTATCTCTCTCTGTTCCATAACATAAATTTGGCGACCTCTTATCAGGATATTCAGGATATTATCATAAGGATATTGCTTGATATTTTGTGACTGTGATTTAGTCATGCTGTCTACTATTACTACTCTTGATGAAGTCAAAGATTTTTTGTCAAATGTGCAAACAGTATGTGATGTAGAAAACAGAACAAAGAATGAACTTAAGCTTGTTGCTCAACAATTGGGGAATTGCTGTTCGCTCTCATCATTCTAAAGATCAAATTGTTGACATGATTAATAAAAGCTTGTTTAATGTAATTCCTCCAAATGAGCAAACGCAGATTAAATTAGCTAAGTTACAGCTAGCCCTGCAGGAGGCTCGTGCTAAGGAGGATGAGTTTCAGGCTCGTGCTAAGGAGGTTGAGTCTCAGGCTCGTATTCAGGAGTCACAGGCACAGGCTCAGGCACAAATTGAACTTGCTAGGATTCAGGCAGACCATGAGTATCGCATGAAACAAGGTGGAACTGGATCATCAAGCTCTGATGATTTTGATGTGGCTAAAAATGTTAAACTTGTCCCTCCTTTTAATGAATCTGATTTAACAAAGTATTTTCAGTTGTTTGAGAGGGTAGCTACAGGTTTTAATTGGCCCAAAAAGTATTGGCCAGTACTCCTTCAAACTGTTCTCACCGGTAAAGCTCAAGCAACTTATGCATCTTTGCCTCAGGATCAATCTGATAATTATGATGTAGTTAAGAGCTTGATTCTTAAGGCCTATGAGCTTGTTCCTGAAGCCTATAGAGTAAAATTTAGGACAACTTATAAGCAAGATAAGCAATCCCATGTTGAGTATGCAAAAATCAAAGAAGATCTTTTAGAGCAGTGGTTAAATTCTAAGAATGTAAATTCTGATTTTGATAAATTTAAGCAGATGATTTTGCTGGAGGACTTCAAAAGGTGTATTAATAAAGATGTAAGCCTATATCTTGATGAGAAAAAAATAGATAATCTGTCTGATGCTGCAGTTTTAGCTGATGAATATGTTCTCACTCACAAGAGATATTCTAAAGAGAAAAGGAAAGCTGAGAGTAAGTACGTTGCCTCTACTAAGAGTACAGGTAACAGGAAAGAGAATAAAGATGATGTTTCTCAGGAAGTAAATACCAGCTTCACCTCTAGATTTCAGAAAAGTAAATGTACTTATTGTAGTAAGCTTGGTCATGCTACGCAGAAATGTTTCAGGAGACAGCGTGATGTGAACAAAAAGGAGTCTTTAAATATTCAGTCAATTGGTCAAGTGTCCACCCTTGAGAGTTCCCAGAATTCTTTAACCGAGTTAACTGAACCTGCTTTGAGGGGTAAATTAAATTCTCATGATGAAGCTCCTCTTTTGAGCAATAACGTGGGTGACACTCTCAAGAGTTCATGTGCTAATTTCCTGTCTGATGGTTTTGTCAGTCCTCTGGACAATAATGACAGGAAATCAGTTTAAATATGTCGTGATACAGGTGCTTGCCAATCCCTTATGCTGACCAGTGTTCTAGGTTCTAATGTTAATTCCTCTGATGAAACTGTAATCTTACAAGGTGTAGGGAACAATTACTTCTCTGTCCCTCTGTGCAGAGTGAATTTACAGTCTGGTATTGTTAATGGTTCCGTTATGGTTGGGTTGGTTGAGACACTCCCAATGTCAGGTGTAATTTTCTTACTTGGAAATGATATTGTTGGAAGTCAAGTGTGTCCAGCTCCTCAGTTGTCTAGTGAACCAGTGACTGCGACCCAGGATTGTGATGTCCCTGATGTGTCCTCTGCATGTGCTGTCCCTAGGACTAAGTCTAAAGTTACTGGTGACTTAGAGGATAATGATGATGATGATGTTATCCTAGCTGACACTTTTCTTGCTAATTTGGACCACTCACCAGATGAGGCAGTACCGCGTAGTGTTGATAATTTGTCTCATCAAGAGTTGGTTGAGTTGCAGGTTGCTGACCCTGAGTTGAAAGGTCTAGCTAACTCTGCTTACAGTGAGGAGGAGTCAGCTGGTGCTTCTACTTGTTATTATATAAAGTCAGGAGTACTTATGAGAAAGTGGAGACCCCCAACAGCATCAGCCGACTGTGAATGGGAGGTTGTACATCAAGTTGTCATCCCTCGTGTTTGTAGGCAGGATATCATTAGAGTGGCTCATGATTCCAGTTTGGCAGGACACCTTGGAGTGAGGAAGACTGTGGCATGCATTTTGAAACACTTCTACTGGCCAGGTATCTTCAGAGATGTTTCCTGGTATTGTAAGTCTTGTCACACCTGTCAAGTTGTGGGGAAGTGTAATCAGACCGAAAAGGTTGCACCTCTAGTTCCCATTCCTCCTTTTGAGGTGCCATTCACCCGTGTGTTGGTGGATATTGTGGGCCCTCTTCCTAAGACTTCTTCAGGATTTTCTTATGTGTTGACCCTGATTGATATGGCTACTCGTTATCCTAAAGCCATTCCAATTAGAAATATCTCAGCAAAGAACGTGGCTAAGGAAATGCTACGGTTCTTCACCAAGTTTGGTCTGCCCAAGGAGGTACAGTCAGACCGGGGAAGTAATTTCATGTCAAATGTTTTCAAGCAGTGTCTGAAAGAGTTGGGCATCACCCAGATCACGTCTTCAGCTTACCATCCCCAGATCCAAGGAGCGTTGGAGAGATATCATCAAACACTCAAATCGATGCTCAGGAAATACTGTTTGGAACATCAGAAAGACTGGGATAAAGGTCTTCCATTCGTTGTATTTATCGCAAGAGAATCTCCAAATGAATCACTGAGCTTCTCACCCTTTGAAATACTGTTTGGCCATGTAGTAAGAGGACCCCTTAAGCTACTCAAGGAATGCTGGCTGTCAGAGGAAGATGACGTCAACCTGCTGGAGTATGTGATGAAGTTCAAAGAACGGCTGTCCACTGCTTTACAGCTGGCGAGAGAGAATTTAGGAGCTGCTCAGGAGAAGATGAAGACTTGGTATGATAAGAAGTCCAGGTTACGCCACTTTCAGCCAGGAGATCAGGTTTTGATTCTGCTACCGGTGCATGGGCAACCTCTTCAAGCCAAGTTTAGTGGTCCTTATTTCGTGGAGAAGAAACTCAGTGATGTCAACTAAGTCATCGCCACACCAGATCGTAGAAAGAACAAGCAACTTTGTCACATCAACATGCTAAAGTTATATCACAGGCGGGACGAAAATAACCCAGTCTGCACTGTAGCTGTTCCACCCGAGTCTGCAAGTGAAGCTCTCCCATGCAGTATGAGCCTGAGTGATAGTTTGGGGAAGAATCCTGATATCATGAATGATCTCCAGACTAAGCTTTCTCATCTAGCTCCCGAAGAAAGGCAGGAGTTTTCGGCATTACTGCAGGAGTACCCGCAAGTGTTCCATGCCACTCCAGGAAGAACCACTGTGTTGATGCATGAAGTCGATGTTGGAGACGCAAAGCCAATTAAACTGCCTCCTTACCGTGTGAACCCAGTGAAAGTTCCTCTCATCCAGAAGGAGCTTGGCTACCTGTTGGACCACAAGATGATTACGCCCTGTCAGAGCGAGTGGAGTTCACCTGTCACTCTGGTCCCTAAGCCAGAGGTGTCACAGCGGCTTTGCATCGACTACAGACGTGTTAATCAGATAACCAAAACAGACACTTACCCTCTCCCTCGCGTGGAAGATTGTATAGACAAGATCGGAAAGGCTAGGTACATAAGTAAGTTTAATTTGTTAAAGGGATACAGGCAAGTACCTATAACTGAACGTGCTGGGGAGATCTCATGTTTTGTAACACTAGGAAAGACTTTTGCATGTTCTGTAATGCCATATAGTATGAAGAATGCACCAGCCACTTTTCAGAAGCTCATGAATGTTGTAACAGAGGGTTTGGCAGGGTGTGTTATTTATATTGATGATGTATTAATCTTCAGTGACAACTGGAAAGATCACCTATGCCATGTCAGTAAATTTCTTGAGCGTTTGTTTCAGGCTAATCTTGTAGCTAATTTATCAAAGTGTGAGTTTGGTCAAGCTAAAGTTCAGTACCTTGGGTACGTAATTGGTGATGGACACGTTGCACCATCAGGAGCTAAGGTTCAGGTTATAAGTGATCTTCCCAGACCTAAAAGTAGGAAAGAGCTACAAAGATTTTTGGGAATGGTAGGTTATTACAGGAGATTTGTCCTTAACTTTTCAATTCTTGTATCACCACTTACAGACCTACTGAAAAAGGGAGTTAAATTTGTCTAGACTGATAACTGTGAATCCTCTTTCAGGAAACTTAAAGCTATCCTATTCAGTCAGCCAGTGCTCGCTACTCCAAATTTTGCTAAGCCTTTTAAGATGGCTGTTGACGCAAGTGATACAGGAGCTGGGGCTATTTTGCTGCAAGAGGATGATCATGGTATTGAACACCCTGTATCTTATTACAGTAAGAAGTTCACTCCACCTCAAAAGAACTACTCAACTATTGAGAAAGAGCTTTTGGCCTTGATTTTGGGTTTACAGCATTTTTCATTTTATTTGTGTTCTGGTTTTGACCCCATAGTCATTTCTACCGATCATAACCCACTGAAATTCCTTACTAAGTTTAAAGATAAAGATCAGAGATTGACAAGATGGAGTCTACTTCTTCAGGAGTATTCATTAGACATACAACGTGTGAAGGGGAAAGAAAATGTTATTGCAGATTCCTTATCTAGACTTTAGACAGATTGTTTTAGAGTAATAAGAAATTTCCTTTGTAAATTTCTTTTTCTTTGTGGGGAGGTGTTACATTGCCTATGATTTCATCATCCTTTGTATAATTCTAACGTACAGTATGCTGCATGTTTGATCTCCATTCTCCTCGTGGCTTCCATAGTGACCAGGCTTGCGTGTTCTACCTCACTCCCCCCTTCTCCCCCTTATAGTAGAGTAAGTCGTTCTTTCTGTTGTTCAGAGCAGGAGTGTCAACTCTTCGTCCTCTGTGCCCTCATTTGCGCGTCCTTCTTGCAAGTTGTATCAAGCTCTGCCAGCCCCCTATATAATGAGCTCAGTCCCTGCATTAATTGCCACTTAGATCTACTCCTCATTTTGTTCACATCTCTGTCCTCCCCTGTATAGTGTATTTTTGTGAGTGCTCAGGAAGTCTCCAATCATCTAGCTGCTATATAATTTGAGTATAAGTGTTATTACCATTTTTCTTGTACTGTATAGCCTGAGGAGTTGATTTGTAGGCCTGGTGGGGTCTTTGTGATTCATGTAGAGTTTTTGATGTCAGCCATTATTAATAATAGTTTGTATCTGTAATAATATATCTTGCTTTAATTGAGCATTATCCGGTTTTCTCATTTATCAGGGCTGACTTAGATAAATTTGCTCTTGCTAAATTCATGTTAATAGAGGCTATTGCAGTTAACCATATATGTAACCTGTTTTGCCATTACATTATCCTTATGAGTCCTGAATGTTTAGTTGTTAGTTTGAGCATTAAACTTTAACTTGTAATTTTACCTAAGTCTTTTGTTTTGAACCTGGAACGTTGCGGGACAGTAGTGATTTTAGTATTCTCACTTGAAGTGTTCATTATCTCTCTCTGTTTCATAACAATATATATATATAGATATATATATATATATATATATATATATATATATATATATATATATATATATATATACATTAGGGATGTGCCAATAGTATCTGTATTGGTATCGGCAGTATTGGCCTTTTTTTGTAGTATCGGTATCTGCAAGGTAAAAATATGGCCGATACTCCGATACTTTTCTGGTTTATTATGTGATTCAAGATATTCATGTTTCATGACATAAACAGATAGTTATAATATTATATTACATTATAATTACATGTATGATGTAACATTATCATATATTAATATCATATATCTATTAACATATCCCTCCTGCATTAAAAACACTCACGCTACAAGCATCAAATAAATCAAAATTAAAAAATCAAATAAATAAAATCAAAATTATAAAGTATCGGTATCGGTATCAGCAAAGTATCGGCCATTTGTTAGTATCGGAGTATCGCTAGCGGTATCGGCTGAAAAGTGGGTATCGGTATCGGTATCGGCCAACATCTTGGTATCGGCACATCTCTAATATATACAGGGTGTCCCGAGAGTTAAGTCATAAACTTTGGGAAATGATAGAGGAGGGAATTCTAAGGAAAAAATGTTATATGAACATGTATCCAAATCCCAGCCGTTACGGAGCTACAGTTACTGATGACCTTATGGGCGAATTATGAAGGAGACCATTTTCGCCCATAAGGTCATCAGAAATTGTATCTCCGTAACGGTTGAGATTTGGACACATGTTCATATAACATTTTTTCCTTAGAATTCACTCAGCTGTCATTTCTCAAAGTCTTTGACATAACTTTGACATAACTCCAGGGACACCCTGTATATATATATATATATATATATATATATATATATATATATATATATATATATATATATATATATATATATATATAAAGAGACCAAGGCAATGGGGTGCAGCCTGCAAAGTTAGAGGAGGCGGAGGAAGAGTTACTTCCTGCTGTTGCTGTAGCAGCAGATGAGTCAGGACGGGAGATTGCTGCTGCCTCTATATTGTCTACAAGCTCAGGTTGGTGAAACAGAGGCTTTTTAGCCAGTAGCCAGTAGCCAGTCTAGCTCAGCGGTTCTCAAAAGTTTTTGTCACACAAGGCACACCAAGTATTTAAGAAACACTTTTGATTATAGCTGTATAAGTCAGTCATCAAATAATAATTCCAAGGCACTCAAGTTTAAGAACCACTGGTCTAGCTACCCTGTAATCACTGTGATATTGTAATATTAATATTATTTACAAAGTAAATTGCTCCATCTTGCTAATGGAAAAAAAAACTACTCGGTGCCACTTTTAATTATTTAGAAGAAAAAACTAGAAACATTTTTTGAATGTGTTTTGTATGATTTCCCCATATACATTAGTGTGCCAACAGTGTTATTCAAAGATGACTAGATAGTTAAAGTGTGTGTGTGTGTGTGTGTGTGTGTGTGTGTGTGTGTGTGTGTGTGTGTGTGTGTGCGTAGCTAGCCAGCACTCACGATGATATTGTAATATTAACATTATTTACAAAGTAAACAACTCCACCTTTTTACAGGAAAAATACTTTAGTTAGTCAGTGCCACTTTCAGTTATCTAGAAGTAAAATCCGATCCATCGTTTGAGGCAGATTTGTATGATTTTCCCATACACATTAGTGTATCATTCAAAGATGACTAGTTAGTTAATGTGTGCGTGTGTGTGTGTGTGTGTGTGTGTGTGTGTACGCAATAATCAATTAATAGTATTGCATTAATTTGTATAACGCATTACATTTAATAACTAAATTGTAGCTCAAAACATTTCATATAAGAAAATAAATGAGATATAAATAAAAGGCATAAAAGACAAGGTGATGATTAAATTAGACACATGGCATAACAGGTGTAAAATAATCAAATGGAAACTAATATAGGACAATAAAAAAATACAGTGTAAAGCAGAGCGATTAGTAAAATATATATGTAAAAATAAAAAGGGGGAAAAATATCTGGGTAAATCATAGAGCAAATGAAACAGTTGATAGAGTTGTTGTGAGTTATGTTGTGGGAAGAAAAAAGTAAAGGCCTAAAACCTGTCATATACTGCTGCTTCACAGGTGACCCAGGAAGGAGAGGCGAGGGAAAAAAAGAAAGGGCTCTAATGAGACAGATTTAGGAAGCTCAGACACAAGTCCAAAGCAAGTAAAATATATCCAGTTTCCTTCTAAACAATTTGGACTTCAGAAGAGGCCCTATCAGAGGAGCTGGTACGACACTTACTATATAACTGGCTAGAATATTTAGTCAGCCAAAATTCCGCCTTCTGCTTCTGTTGCAGACTATTCAGCATGCAGCAATGTTGGCAAAAGAAAGATGGTCTAGCCTCTACTGGCTACAGGAACTAGAAGACAGCTCTGGATTCGTTTAGGGACCATGAGAAGACATCCTTACACAAGGCCTCCATGGTGGCATGGATTAGCTATAACGTAAGCAAAGTTCATGGTGATGTAGCTACAAACTCCTAGTGTAGCTGAGATCAGAGAAGGAAAGGAGTATTTATGCCGCATTATTTCGGTTACTGTCTTTCTAGCCAAAACAGGGCATTTCTTTTCGTGGACACAGTGAAACGGATGATAGCCCCAACCAAGGGAACTCCCTTGAATGTATGCAGCTACTGCAAAGTTCGACTCTTTCCTGCTGAGATACAAAGCTCCTGCCATTTGTACATACCTCTCGTCTTATTCTCAAAATGAATTAATCGGATGTTGCTCCACAGAGGTCATGGCACAGATTATTCAAGAAGTATAGGAATAAAAAGATGTCTGCGGTAATGGCAGACGAAGCCAAGGATGGGCACATAGAACAGCTCGCCGTATGTGTGCGTTATGTTTCACCATTTGACCATCCCGGTCAGTAGCTGCCGTTGTGAGCGATCACTTAGTGCTCTTTGCCGACTACATACTTGGCTTAGGCGCACCATGGGCCAGGAGAGGCTTAATGATCTGGCAATGTTGTCAATCGAGAAAGAGTTGGTTGGAAGCCTTGATTATGAGAAAGTGATTGACACATTCGCCCATCTAAAATGAAGATGTCACACCCTGATTCTTCCTCCCCAGAAAAAAGAAGAATAGGTTAAGTCCTTTACTATAAAATAAATTGATAAATAATATGTGGTTATGATCTAATCATCTCATCAAAAAATGAGAGATTTGGTTAGAGATTGCTTGGCATATACTGATTGCATCTTTTTTATGAGCAGGACGGAAGAGAGGAGGAGAGAACAGGAGGAGAAAACAGAGGAGTTGAGGAGTGCGACAGACAGATGAGATACCAAAAGAGCTTCTGGAGAGGTGAAAAGGAGAATGTCAGATGGACAAGACACAGAGTTAACAGTTGTCAAAACTCAGATTGTACTTATTTTATTTATATTTCATGTTGCGAAAGTTAGCCTAAGCGCCTGACTGGAACCTTTTGCTAGAGCACAGTACTGTCTCACATCTTATATTCATTTTACTCAATAATAACTTGAAAATTATCCGGTGAAAATCTTACGAATTCTGGGCTGGGCTAAGCCCCCAGTGTTTCAAGATCCTAAATACGCCCCTGCTCCTCGTCAGTCTCTCACTCTCCATCCTCTCCACATGGCCAAGCCACCTCAGTGTGTTTTTCCTAATGCTTCGCATCACATCCACACCACAGTGCTCCTTCACTTCCTCATTTGTAGGTCTGTCTCTCCATGTGACGCCACATGCCCCTCTCAAATAAGACATTTCCATTGCTCTCACTCTAGACTTCTGTCCCTCCAACTACGTCCAAGCTTCACTTCCATACATTAGAGTTGGTATCACAATATTGTCAGACAGTCACTTTCTCACTTTCATGGTCACTTCCCTGTTTCTTGTCTCTGTATTCAAGGAACCAGCAACAGACATTTCTTCCTTGTTGTACCCTTTCAAGCAATTCCACCTCTAAACTTCCATCCTTACTCATCACCCCACCAAGTACTTAAATGCACTCACATTTTCCATTTCCTCCTCATCCAACCTCACTGTACATTAACTGACTTAATTTCTCTTGAAAACCATAACTTAACTCTTCCCTACATTCACCTTTAGATTCCGTTTCTTACACACTCTCCCAAACCATCCACCAAACCTTGCAGCTCCCCTTCGTCTTCACTTAACAACACAGTATCATCTGCAAACAACAGTAGGGAGTTTCCAAACATTGCCCTCTCTCATTAGGGCTGTTCCAACATCCACTGCCCTACCTTGTATCTCTTTTATATCCTCATTCATATACAGACAGAACAACCATGGACACACGACACATCCCTGTTTCAATCCAACCTTCAAATAGAAAAAATCACTCAGTTCACTATCCAGATGCTCTGCAGGGATAGCACTCTCATACATACTCTTCACAGCATTCAAGAACTTCCTTTTTACTCCATTTTTCTCAGTACTTTCCACAATCCTTGTCTATCCACCTTGCCATATGCTTTCTCCAAATCCATGAAGGCTGCTTACAACTACTTTCCCTTCTCTAGAAACTTTTCCAGTAAAGATCTAAAAGTGAATATCTGATCTGCACAACTTCTTCCCTATGTAAAACCTCCATGTTCTTCTCCAACTAATTCCTCTGTTATTTCCCTAGCTCTATCAGTAAGTATCCTACCAAATGCTTTTCCTATTACACTAAGATTCAAAAGCCCCCATGAATACTACACACACTTCTTGTTTCCATTTTCCTTTGTGCAGGGGAATAATAATACCAGACATCCAATCCTCTGGGAATCTACCTTCCTCCCAGGCCAATCTGCACATCTTCTACATCCATTTTTTACTACTATCTCTCCCCCATGCTTCAACATTTCACTACACACTCCATCAATTCCTGGGGCTTTCTGCATTTTGACTTCCTTCATTGCTTCCACAACTTCCATCCTATTGTGATGTTCCTCTGTTCTCACATCCCTCCTTCTCCCAGCCATTCCCAAGCCACTTACACTCGCATTACTTCCATTCTCTATGTTCAACAATTCCTTGCCCCCTACGTGCCAGTTGGCGTATGTAGCCATCATGATTTTGGGTGTGGAGCAACACTGATTGACGGGTATAGCCGTAAGCATCATCCTGCCACCCTTTGAACTTTAACTTATCCTTACTCACCGACGGGACCACCTGGAGATGTGGGGATGCTTTCATTTGATAGAGGATGAGTTATTGAGTCTTATGCATCTTTAATTTTTTTTGTCTAGCGGTTACAGTTTGGCAGATAATAGGCTTTAAAGTAAGGGTATTTCTTTTTCCAAAATCACGGAAATCCCTCGTAGGGAGGAGCGTGCTACATCGGAAAACTGCCGGTGTGTAGGGGTTAAATTGTACTCTCTGTCTGCTCACTTTTTCTCCCTTCTCCATTGGTAATCTACCATTTTTATCTTTCACTCTGCAACTAACTTCTTGGACACCCTGTCTAACCCCCTACCTCATTCCAGAACATTTTTTTACATTCTCTCAACTTTACACACAAATTCCTTCCAAATTCCCCATC
>NC_137052.1:10536431-10583931 GCF_032717465.1 Coenobita brevimanus | reverse complement strand
AAGCATAACATGAAACGGCTGGGAAGGATAGGGAAAGGCAGGGTGTAGTGGGGAGATGTAGGCGGGGTAGGGAAAAGCAATAAAACATAGGGAGATGAAGTGTCGTGTAGGAGAGACAGGGTAGTGTAGGTAAAGACAAGGCATGACAGGGAAAGGTAGTGTACAGCACTGGAAAGGCAGAGTATAATAGGGAGATGTAGGGTAGGGTAGGGAAAAGCAGGGTAGCACAGGGAGATGTAGTGTAGTATAAGGAGAGACAAGGTAGTGTAGGTAAAGACAAGGCATGGCAGGGTAAGAAGGGTACGGTACTGGAAAGCAGGGCAGGGTACTGATAGATAGGCTTGTGTGCTCCGGTTACAGCCATTTTCTCCTCACTTCCACTAGGGAACAGTGTATTAATCAGATTTTATTTTTTCCTTTGGGATGGGATTTTTCTTATGAAAAATTGTATTTTCGACTCACAACGTCATCGGCTATCCCTTTCCATGAAATTCAGTCTCCCAAATTAACATGTATATATTTACTTTCCAGCTGTATCACTCACAATAAGGCCTCCATCACATGTTTTCTCGTCTTGAACGCTGGCAGTGCCTCCTGGTGTTGGACTCGCGCCCAGACGAAACCGCCTCTTGTTTGTTTTCCCACTACAACAACTGCTGCTGCCTCAATCACCAGCTTGACAGCCCTCTCTGTTGACTGCGTGTGGATTGAGAAGAAGGGGGCTTCGTAGGCTTTTTCCATGAAACTTTGCACTTCCTTCTTGGACATTCTGCATGTGAAGACGGGTTCTAGAACTTCCTCTTTCTTCCATGTAATGAGCTGAGTGAGTGAGGTGGCAGAAAGGTTCAGCTTAGGTGTGATTCTGGCCCTCACACTGGGGTCACCATATTCACTGTCTGTCTTAATCCTCATGATCCATTCAACAACAAACCCTCTGTCATCATCATCTTGACTAACCAGAAGAGAGAGGAGGATGCTCTCAGAGTGTGCGTGCCACGCACCACTCTGAACATACAGGTTGACGATATCACGAATATCCTTGGGCTGGCTTCTGAGAAGTCTAAGGTGTGTCAGGATGTGGTATGGGGCATCCGCCAGACTGTGCTTCACTTTGATCTGCAAAAAAAAAAAAAAAAAAAAAAAAAAAAAAAAAACCACCTGGAGACAAAAACTGACCAATGTCCCCAGTATCTTGAGATCCTGACCGCAAAGACCCTGCTGCCTCATCCACATGAAGACTAATCGCTGTACTGTAGTCAGCCACCGGGAATGAGACAAAGGATCACACTGCATGTGCACCACCTTGGAGGTTGTTTTACCTTCTCTAACAGCTGTCGTGAGCTCATAGCATGTCCTGGCATCTGATGACATGTTGGAGACCACGTCTTCTGATAGAGAGATCAGTTGCTCTCCAGGAAGAGGTTGGAAGTTCCAGTCGACCTCCATTTGGTGAACCTGAGACAGGAGTTTGCATTCTGGCCCAGTAAAGCCATCCTTTGCTGCTGTAGGGCTATCAAGTTGCTTGATCAGATGACGCATTCGTTGGTGTGGAGCCTGTACACGGCCCAGTGACATTTGTGGCCCAAAATCTCCAAATGTGCATTGGCTCCCCCTTTACAACCAGTGTTTCCCCTGTAACTGCCCCCTTCTATCACAATACTTTTTTTTCTTTAAATAAAAGAACAGAAGAAGGAAAAAACAAATGAATAAAAAAAATCCATACACCAGATTATTGGTGTCCTGTGTTCATAAAATATCTGTAACAATTACACTTGAACAGCTGTAGGTTGAAGTCTGGAGGGAAACAACTCTGGGGAAGCGAGTTCCAAAGAGATGAAGTACGGGGAATTAAAGAATTCTGATAGGCAGTAGTTCTGCAATATGGCTGAGTGACATTCCAGTCATGAGCGCTACCAGATGCCCATGTAGCACGAGGGAAGGCATGGAGAAATGGCACCACTGGTGCAACTTCATCTAAACATTTGCCTTTAAAATATCTGTAATATAATGCAAGGGAGGCAACATTCCTTCACACTTGTAGGGTAGGTACTCGTAGTTTATTTGTAATGGCAGGTTTGTTAATAATTCTAACAGCTTTGTTCTGAATTTTGTCTGGTTTTAATGCAACCTCTCCACATCCATTCCACAAGGGTGACCAATATTCAAGCTTCGAGCACACATGACTCTTATAAATTACAGCTAACTGCTCGTCAGTTAAGAAGTTACGTATTCTGTACATAAAACCAAGTTTCTTTGTGGCGGTTTTAGCAAGTGATCTAACATGAAAGGTTCAGTTGATGTCACTGTTAAGTGAGACGCCGAGAATTTCAATACTTTTGGAGATGGAAATATTAGAAGTACTGAAGGTAATATATGAATCGGGCAATATCTGTCATTAGAAAATTGTATATATTTAGTTTTACTAACATTAAATGAGACAAGGTTGTTTTGTCCCCATTCACTGATCGTAGATAGGTCTTGATTTATGGAGATGGCTGTACTGAGTTGATAGGTAGAGATATTAGACTTTGTAAATGGTTGTCAGAGTGAATGACCTATGTAGTGTTGAGTCGTCTGCATATGAGTGGATGGGATTGTGGGTGACAGATAAGAGATCATTGATATGAACCAGGAACAGGGTTGGGGCCAGGACTGATCCCTGCGGCACGTTGGAGTTAATTGAGTGGAAATTGGGATGTACATCATCTACTTTTACTCCTATTTTCCTGTTTCTGAGATATGAGGAAATCAAAGGAACAAAAGACGTTAGTCAATGGCAAGGGAGTTTGGACAGCAGGGAACGGTGCCATACTCTATCAAAAGCTTTAGAAATATCAAGGGCTACTTCATGAGTTTTTCCATGTAGGTCAATTGATTGATGGATGCTATGAGTTAGGAGATTGAGTATGTCAGTGGTGGATCTTTCGTGGCAAAAAACATTTTGTCTATAATTAATTAAGTTGTTGGATTCAAGATGTTTAACAATGTACTTATTAATTAAAGTTTCAAATACCTTACCAAAAGACGATGTGACAGCTATTGGTCCGTAATCAGAGGGATCAGAGGAACTTCCTTTCAACGGAATTGGGTGGATATTGGCTTCTTTCCATGAATTTGGGAATGAAGAAGTACGTATGCATAGTCTGAACAATTTTGCTAGAACAAAGGCAAGTTCGGAGGAACATTTTTTCAACACAATTGGCGGAATTCCATCTGGGCCTGGAGCTTTGTTGGTGGGTAAATTGTTTAGGATGGATTTTACGTATCTTGTCTGTATTTTAAGTGGAACAATTTCGGGTGAGTCAAGTTCAAGTACTGGAACATTCTGGTTGGCATCATCTATGGCAGAATTTCTGGCAAATGTAGTGGCAAAAATATCTGCTTTCACACGTGGGTCATTTGTAATGTCGCCATCTGAATATTTTAGTGGGGGAATGGATGATGGCTTGTTAAAGTTATTATTGAAAGAATTAAGAATTGACCAGAATATTCTATTGTCATTAGGGTTGTTCAGTAGTTCTGATGCTTGCTTTTGAAGAAAGTTTGATTTAGCTAGATTTATTATAGCTTTTGCATAACTTCTAGCGATGTTAAATTGAGAGAGTGATTCAGATGTTTTTGATTTTAAGTAAGAGTTATATGCTAGTGACTTTTGGGCTGTTGCTCAGGCACAGTTGCCATCAAACCATTTTGGAGAGTTCAATTTTTAGTGAAACGTTGACTTGGTATGAATAAATTCATACCAGCTAGTAGAACTGGAGTCACTAGAGAAGAAAGACTGCCATGGAATGTCAGCGAGATAATTTCTAAATCCTATCAAAATGTCATCGGGTCACCCTGACGGGTTCAGAACGGGGAGGTGTGGGGGGGTTAACTAATGAGGCTTTAATGAGATTGTGGTCAGAGGATCCAAGTGGTGACAGTACCTCTATCCTGAATTGATCTGGATTACTTGTCAAGAAAAAAATAAGAGATGGGCATTATGGTCAGGATCATCAGGCATTCTGGTTGTTTGCTTTACCAGCTAGGTGAGATTAAACGATTCTGCAAACAGCTCACACTCTAGACCAGCGTCATCAGTCCTGGCAGAATGCAATAACCATTCAGCATAATGTATGTTAAAATCACCCAAAATGGTAATTTCGGTGCTAAAGGCAAAGTTAAGGTTACTCAACTGTGTGGATATGGAATCAAATATACTGGGTTCCGAAGAAGAACTGGAGGAGCGATAGACTACATAGATATATTTGGTAATATTTTGACATTTTAGTGTATATAATGAGTAATCAAAACTGGATGAAGTGAAGTTTAAAACTGTGTCAACTGCATATTGGGATTTGATAACAGGTGCCGCCCTTGATATAGTAGCATCATTAATATGCAGAAGTTCGAAAAGACCTTCTGTGACCATCTCTGCTGGCTTATCTGGATACACTGCTGGCTCTGGAGAAAAGTGACTGATATATCGACCACTTGGCTCACAGGTCACAGAAATGTGCTCCTCCGTGATAGTTCTGTGGTGGAGCTTACCAGTGGGATATGGTACCATGACTTTGGTTTTGTCCTTTCTACCATCCTGGATCACACCTTCAACCTGTGCTCTCATCACACCTTTCCGAGCATCATTCATGGCTACCTGCCTCACTCTGCGGATTTTACTGGGGTCGCATGCCAAATAAGCTTTATCATGGGACAGCAGACCAGCAGCTATCATATCATTGAGAAAATCGGAGGCTATGGCAGCAGCAGCTGTGGGACTGACAGACTGACACCACACCTCAAGCTGACTAGAGCTGTGTTGGGAATGGGCATCATGTTTCTCTTTGTGTCAGGTACCTCTCGCCCTAAGTGTCTGTACACCAAAGGCGCCAGCTTGCACAGTCTGTCCTCCAAAAGCTTTTTCACAAGCTCTGCTGTGTCTCCTTATTTGTCCTCAGATCAGTAGTATACCTCTCTTCTGCTTCATCCACTGTAGCTTCGCTACTATTGCCTTCCTCATCTAACATCAGATCCCTGCGTTTTACATCTCTCTTGCTGTTCCAGTGCTCTGTTATCTTATTCTTGCTTCTTCAGTCGTTTCTGCAGAGCTGCAGCTTCTGGTATCTTTCTCTTGATTGCTTTGATCTGTCGATTACTCTCTTTCTGATCATTTGACCCCATCTGCACAGCCGACTTCTCTCCAGCTTTCTTCCTTTGGGCGTACAACCAAGGTAACTCCGTATTAGGAATCTTACTTTCCAGATTACAGGTGCAGATGTGAGCTTTCACACTGCAATTACTCGGTTCACCACAACCGGATTCTGGGTCTTCACACAGGTAAATTGCGTGATGATGGACAGCTACATCCATCAAACAGTCTGGTTTGCAAAGCACCTCTTCTTGGACAATCTTGCTGGATCTATTACGGGCAACGTCATTCATCTTCTCCCAAAGGTTATCAGCTTTCTTCACGAGGCTGTTTTTCTTGATAATCACCGGGGCCTTGAAAAGCACATTGGAATTTTGCCAATGAGTCAGGGTGAGGGGTGCCAGCTCCCTCGCAATCTGCCCAATCGTCAAATCACTCTTTGTCCTAACTTTCTCATTTACAGCTTTATTTTGCAGCAAAATTCCTCGTCTGATCACATCTCTATTCATAGGTACTTCTGACGTCAACAACTCCTTTCTGGTTCCGGCTAAATCTGCTAATTTACTGGTTATGCTTTTCCTGTTTATTGGCTTGGATTTTCCAGGTGTTGACATATCTGGAGATAATATCACAGGAATGTACACCACATTTTCGTATCAATGATTTTGATACGAAAATGAACTGTCAGTTAGTAAGTGCATACGCATTCGCCCACTGCGCAATATTTGCAATGTAACGTGTATTTTGGGAGGGTAGATGAACTCGAATAAAAAAAATACCTCAGACAAGTTTTTGAATTTTACATAGGAATTAACCTATCCCGATAAAGTAAATGCAATTTTCTGAAATTTCCTTTGTTGATGCTATACCCTAACATCCACCTCCTCCTCTTTGGCAGTGCTGTAGGAAGTCGAAGGTGGGTATTTGAGAGTAACAGGGCACTACCATCTCCCGATGGGAGATAGTGGCAGACTGACTGGCGGAGCCTTGAAGCGATCCATGCGACTCCCTCAGCAAACATAATCAAGAGTTAGGTGGGGATATTCGAGTGTGAAAAATACGAAAGTTCACGCCATTCTCTGGGAAGACCATCGCAGATATGCACACAATCTGTCGCACCTACTTAAAGGATTCACATAGTAACTAATAACTTGCCTTGGAAGCCTAAATATTGCCAGTTTCATCTCCTTTCTTAACATCTTCCATATCCCACGGCTCATTCATCATGATGGTAATAACCTAGTAATTACTAAATCTATAGAGCATATTAAAAATGCAGTAAAGATAAATGATGTGCAGTTTTGTGCCTCACTGTACTGTGTACATATTTTTTTTTTTTTTAAATCCCACACATCCTGAAAGTAAAAAAATTCTCATTATGACTGATACCTAGAATTAACTGCTAGATGTGGTTGGTATTGACGATGGATAAAAATGCTTCCAGAGGCATGTGTCAATCTTCTACCATTAACCTTTAAACACTGAGGTGAGTACGTTACTCCATACAATAGCCTACTCTAAAGGATTTACAATATTTTATATCCCAGAACTTTGCATAACTCTTTATTAAGATGATATTTGCTCGTAATTCAAGAATGTAACCTTCACCTGGGTTGGAAGTGCTGTAAATCCATTTATATGTTACTTCTGAGTCCTATGACCATTGCACTTCAGCTTTAAGCTATTTAGCTTATAATATAGGTGAACTGTACACACGATCAATACCTCTACTCAGTTGATCAATGGTTTCACAATGACCACTACCACTGTTAGCGCTTTGCCGCTAAGGTAAACATTTTTGAATGACAGTTGTTAATACACGTTGTATATATTTAATAGTTTACGACGTGTTCACTGAAAATAGCAGGCATACTCATAAATAAAAACTGACTAAAAACTTTTCCAAGTGACTCATCCACGCTTTCAAAACGTAAAGACAGGAGAGTGTAAAACTACTTTTTAAAAGGTGTATAAAGACACATGCAAATGAAATTTCATAGCTGCAAGAGATAGTGTAGCTAGTAATAGCAATAATAATTATATTAAAGGAAACATCTAAAGTAATACTTGTCACTAATGTGACAGCAATGGCCATATCATTAATAAAGTGGGTGATGACTAATCTAGGATGACAGGCCTGTATGACAAAAGACCCTTTAATCTGATTTAACTTAATCTTACCTGTCCTACCATACTCTAAGCTTCATTGGCCTAACCTAAAGGTGTTTTCATTCCTAGGGAACTTTTGTTTAGACACGAGGGATAACAGTATTAAGCTAAGGTATCTTGTACCACGTGTTGGTATTATTTTCGGTATTTATGTGTGTAATTGCTTTAGAATACAACAGCCCATAGACTGAAAAAAGATTTAAAGAAATTTTTGGTCTGCGCCATCTCAAATGGAAACATTACCCCCATACTAGTACCACTTATGTTAAAATGTTCTCGATGAATAAATAGCAGGAATTTTACGAGTATGTAGATTTTTAATTAATACACAGTATAAACTCTCAGACATTTATTACCTACAAACTGGCTTTCTAGGATCTTGTTGTGTTTCAGTGTAGTAGATTTTATTCTCGACTTT
Organism: Coenobita brevimanus; assembly: GCF_032717465.1. Lineage (NCBI taxonomy): Eukaryota > Metazoa > Arthropoda > Malacostraca > Decapoda > Coenobitidae > Coenobita > Coenobita brevimanus. Next base: position 10,576,216 of record NC_137052.1, on the reverse strand, counting down.
CCGTGTGATTTATTTGTCCCTTGTATAGTTTTATGTTAGTATGTTCTTTAGTTACAACACTTTAATCCTGCTATATAGACTAAGGCCAAGAGCTAGCATCTCATGCATTTTGTTAACTCACAGCAAAATATTGGCCACTTAAAATATGGATATTTATAACAATGCCCTCAGCTGGACCTCTCATGTCAAATCACTTGCTAAAACCGCCTCAAAGAAACTTTGATTATTGTACAGAGTCCGTAACTTCTTCGCTGATGAGCTGTTAGCTATAATTTATAAGAGTCATGTGCGCTCTCAGCTTGAATACTGCTCACCCTTGTGCAATGGTTGTGGAGAGGTTGCATTAAAACAACTAGACAAAATTCAGAACAAAGGTGTTGGAATAATTAACAACCCTGCCATTACAAATAAACTACCTCCCTTGCAAGTAAGATGGAATGTTGCCTACCTTGCATTATTTTACAGATATTTTTTTGGCAAATGCTCAGACGAAGTTGCGTCCATGGTGCCACCTCTCCATGCCTTCCCTCGTGCTACACGGGCATCTGGTAGCGCTCATGCCTGGAATGTCACTCAGCCATATTGCAGAACTTCTGTCTATCAGAATTCTTTCATTCCCCGAACTGCATCTCTCTGGAACTCGCTTCCCCAGAGTTGTTTCCCTCCAAATTTTAACCCACAGCTGATCAAGTCTAAGTGTTACAGATATTTTATGAACGGAGGGCACCAGTAATCTGGTGTATGGATTTTTTTTATTCATTTGTTTTTCCTTCCTCTGTTCTGTTATTTAAAAAAAAAATAGCAGTCATCACTGGAACATATATACAGTATATTTTGTTAAGAAAGTTATATATAACTGTTGATTCTCAGTATGCATAAACTTACCATTAGTTGTCCCATTTCATTTTATTCACAAATTACCAAAAACACTGAAAGCAGTGATGAGAAATAGGGAGGTGAGTATGGAAGTTAAGAAGTCACTGCATGATGGTATTGTGATCCCTACCCTGACGTATGGAAGCGAGGCGTGGACCTTGCAAGAGGGGAACAAGTCAAGAGTGAGATCAGTGGAAATGAGTTACTTGAGAGGAGCATGTGGAGTGACGTGGAGGGACAGGTTGACGAATGAAGAAGTGAAGGAACGTTGTGGGGTAGATGTGGATGTGGTTGAGAAGATTAGGAGAAATACACTGAGGTGGTTTGGACATGTGGAGAGAATGGAGAATGAAAGACTGACTAAGAGGGTGTATGTAGGTGAGGTGGAGGGAGGGAGAGGGAGGGGTAGACCGAGGATGAGGTGGAGGGATGGAGTTGAGAGGTATATGAGGGAGGGGGGGTGAGTTGGGGGGAGGGTAGTCAAATGGTTGGTGACAGAGTGACTTGGAGGCGTTTTGTCTGCGGCCACCCTTTGCGGGATTAGGGCGTCGGCCTATAGATAGATAGATAGACCAAAAACACTATATTCTTGATGTACTTTGGTTGTTTAAATAATCCTACAGCACAATATTTATTTTAAAAATTATTTATTTACTTATGATGTCTGATGTTGATGGTAGAGAGTGGAATCTGAAGTAGTTGCTGTTTGCAGATGATTCTGCACTAGTGGCTGATTCAGAGGAGAGAGTGAGACAGTAGAAGAGTTTGGAAAGGTGTGTGAAAGGAGGACGTTGAAAGTAAATGAGAATAACAGTAAAGTGATGAAGTGTACGAGGTTGGTAGATGGTAGGAGGATGAATATAGTTTTGAATCGTGAGTTGCTTGAGGAAGTAGAGTGTTTTAAGTATTTCGGGTCACATGTTGCTGTGGATAGAAGAATAGATGCAGAAGTGAAGTTTAGAATAAATGAAGTAGGAAAGGTGCTGGGAGGAATGAAAAAGGTGTTTAGATGTCGTTCGCTTAGAATGGATGTAAAGAGAAGGCTGTATGAGGGTGTTGTGGTACCGACCGCTTTATATTGGAGTGAAACATGGAATACGGGTGTAGCAGAGAGGAAAAATTTGAATGTAATGGAGATGAGGTGTCTGAGGAGTAAGTGTGAAGTGACGCATATGGATCGAGTGAGAAATGATGAAGTGCGAAGGAGAATTGAAGTTGTTCGGGATATGGCCGATCAAGTTGAGCAGAGGGTGTTGCGATGGTTTGGGAATATAGAGAGAATGGATGATGAGTGACTGGTGAAAAAGATAACTAGGTCTGATGCGAGAAGTGTCAGGCTGAGAGGAAGACCATGAACAGGATGTATGGACAGTGTGAAGAGTGTGTTGGATGCGAGAGGGATGTCTGTTGAGCAAGGAAGAGTGGCTGTGAGTGATAGAAATGAATGGAGAGAAATTGTGAACGAATAAATGATGACACAGCCCTGAGGGGATATCCTCCTGCATTTGTCTGATCAGCTGATCAAATCAGGTGTGGGTAAGGGGATGGGTCTATTATGATGTGGCAGGGGTACACCAGCTCTGTTGTCGGGCCCTGCTGTGAATGTCAATGATTCCTCTGCGCAGTTGACCCTCGTGCGGTGTGGTGCAGTGAGGATCTGTCCCTTCTCCCCTTTGGTTATGACCACACGCGAGTCACGCATCGATGCGTGACTCGCGTGTGGTCATAACACTGCCCACCATGCATTTCTGGTCAGAGATTGGTAACTATAAGTGTACATGATATAACTCGTCCATTTCACTTCATTGAAACATCAGCTTATCAAAACATTTGCCCACTTTTGAAGGTCACAGACTTTCAACGTCACAGAAACAGACATCTATCTATGTACCTAGGCTGCTTCCCCCAAGGAAAAGGGGGTAGCCAAGACAGGATGACACACTCCCAATTTACTCATCCACTCAAACACATTCATTCACTTTTTAGCTCCAAAGGGGAGAAGGGACAGATCCTCACTGCACCACACCGCACGAGGGTCAACTGCACAGAGGAATCATTGACATTCGCAGCAGGGCCCGACAACAGAGCTGGAGTACCCCTGCCACATCATAATAGACCCATCCCCTTACCCACACCTGATTTGATCAGCTGATCAGACAAATGCAGGAGGATATCCCCTCAGGGCTGTGTCATCATTTATTCGTTCACAAATTCTCTCCATTCATTTCTATCACTCACAGCCACTCTTCCTTGCTCAACAGACATCCCTCTCGCATCCAACACGCTCTTCACACTGTCCATACATCCTGTTCATGATCTTCCTCTCAGCCTGACACTTCTCGCATCAGACCTAGTTATCTTTTTCACTAGTCACTCATCATCCATTCTCTCCATATTCCCAAACCATCGCAACACCCTCTGCTCAACTTGATCGGCCATATCCCGAACAACTTCAATTCTCCTTCGCACTTCATCATTTCTCACTCGATCCATATGCGTCACTTCACACTTACTCCTCAGACACCTCATCTCCATTACATTCAAATTTTTCCTCTCTGCTACACCCGTATTCCATGTTTCACTCCAATATAAAGCGGTCGGTACCACAACACCCTCATACAGCCTTCTCTTTACATCCATTCTAAGCGAACGACATCTAAACACCTTTTTCATTCCTCCCAGCACCTTTCCTACTTCATTTATTCTAAACTTCACTTCTGCATCTATTCTTCTATCCACAGCAACATGTGACCCGAAATACTTAAAACACTCTATTTCCTCAAGCAACTCACGATTCAAAACTATATTCATCCTCCTACCATCTACCAACCTCGTACACTTCATCACTTTACTGTTATTCTCATTTACTTTCAACGTCCTCCTTTCACACACCTTTCCAAACTCTTCTACTGTCTCACTCTCTCCTCTGAATCAGCCACTAGTGCAGAATCATCTGCAAACAGCAACTACTTCAGATTCCACTCTCTACCATCAACATCAGACATCATAAGTAAATAAATAATTTTTTAAATAAATATTGTGCTGTAGGATTATTTGAACAACCAAAGTACATCAAGAATATAGTGTTTTTGGTCTATCTATCTATCTACAGGCCGACGCCCTAATCCCGCAAAGGGTGGCCGCAGACAAAACGCCTCCAAGTCACTCTGTCACCAACCATTTGACTACCCTCCCCCCAACTCACCCCCCCCTCCCTCATATACCTCTCAACTCCATCCCTCCACCTCATCCTCGGCCTACCCCTCCCTCTCCCTCCCTCCACCTCACCTACATACACCCTCTTAGTCAGTCTTTCATTCTCCATTCTCTCCACATGTCCAAACCACCTCAGTGTATTTCTCCTAATCTTCTCAACCACATCCACATCTACCCCACAACGTTCCTTCACTTCTTCATTCGTCAACCTGTCCCTCCACGTCACTCCACATGCTCCTCTCAAGTAACTCATTTCCACTGATCTCACTCTTGACTTGTTCCCCTCTTGCAAGGTCCACGCCTCGCTTCCATACGTCAGGGTAGGGATCACAATACCATCATGCAGTGACTTCTTAACTTCCATACTCACCTCCCTATTTCTCATCACTGCTTTCAGTGTTTTTGGTAATTTGTGAATAAAATGAAATGGGACAACTAATGGTAAGTTTATGCATACTGAGAATCAACAGTTATATATAACTTTCTTAACAAAATATACTGTATATATGTTCCAGTGATGACTGCTATTTTTTTTTTTTTTTTAATAACAGAACAGAGGAAGGAAAAACAAATGTATAAAAAAAATCCATACACCAGATTACTGGTGCCCTCTGTTCATAAAATATCTGTAACACTTAGACTTGATCAGCTGTGGGTTAAAATTTGGAGGGAAACAACTCTGGGGAAGCGAGTTCCAGAGAGGTGCAGTTCGGGGAATGAAAGAATTCTGATAGGCAGAAGTTCTGCAATACGGCTGAGTGACATTCCAGGCATGAGCGCTACCAGATGCCCGTGTAGCACGAGGGAAGGCATGGAGAGGTGGCACCATGGACGCAACTTCGTCTGAGCATTTGCCAAAAAAATATCTGTAAAATAATGCAAGGTAGGCAACATTCCTTCTTACTTGCAAGGGAGGTAGTTTATTTCTAATGGCAGGGTTGTTAATTATTCCAACACCTTTGTTCTGAATTTTGTCTAGTTGTTTTAATGCAACCTCTCCACAACCATTGCACAAGGGTGAGCAGTATTCAAGCTGAGAGCGCACATGACTCTTATAAATTATAGCTAACAGCTCATCAGCAAAGAAGTTATGGACTCTGTACAATAATCCAAGTTTCTTTGAGGCGGTTTTAGCAAGTGATTTGACATGAGAGGTCCAGCTGAGGGCATTGTTATAAATATCCATATTTTAAGTGGCCAATATTTTGCTGTGAGTTAACAAAATGCATGAGATGCTTGCTCTTGGCCTTAGTCTATATAGCAGGATTAAAGTGTTGTAACTAAAGAACATACTAACATAAAACTATACAAGGCACAAATAAATCACACGGAAAGTCGAGAATAAAATCTATCTATCTATCTATCTATATATCTAGGCTGCTTCCCCCAAGGAAAGGGAGATAGCCGAGACAGGACGACGCACTCCCCATTTACTCATCCATTCAAACACATTCATTCGCTTCTTAGCCCCAAAGGGGAGAACGGACAGATCTTCACCGCACCACACCGCACAAGGGTCAACTGTGCAATGCAATCAGTGACATCCGCAGCAGGGCCCGACAGCAGAACTGGTTTACCCCTGCCACATCATAACAGACCCATCCCCTTACCCGCACCCGACCTGACTAGCTGATCAGACCAAATGCGGGACAATATCCCCTCAGGGCTGCGTCATCACTTATTCATTCACAATTTCTCTCCATTTATTTCTGTCACGCACAGCCACTCTTCCTTCCAATACAGACATCCCTCTTGCATCCAGCGCTCTCTTCACACTGTCCATCCATCCTATTCGTGGTCTTCCTCTCAGCCTTACACCTCTCACATCAGATCTAGCTATCTTTTTCACCAATCGCTCATTATCCATTCTCTCCATATGCCCAAACCATCGCAACACCCTCTGCTCAACTCTATCAGCCATCTCCCGAACAACTCCAGTTCTCCTTCGCACTTCATCATTTCGCACCCGATCCAAACGCATCACTCCACACATACTCTAGAATAAAATCTACTACACTGAAACACAACAAGATCCTAGAAAGCCAGTTTGTAGGTAATAAATATCTGAGAGTTTATACTGTGTATTAATTAAAAATCTACATACTCGTAAAATTCCTGCTATTTATTCATCAAGAACATTTTAACATAAGTGGTACTAGTATGGGGGTAATGTTTCCATTTGAGATGGCGCAGACCAAAAATTTCTTTAAATCTTTTTTCAGTCTATGGGCTGTTGTATTCTAAAGCAATTACACACATAAATACCGAAAATAATACCAACACGTGGTACAAGATACCTTAGCTTAATACTGTTATCCCTCGTGTCTAAACAAAAGTTCCCTAGGAATGAAAACACCTTTAGGTTAGGCCAATGAAGCTTAGAGTATGGTAGGACAGGTAAGATTAAGTTAAATCAGATTAAAGGGTCTTTTGTCATACAGGCCTGTCATCCTAGATTAGTCATCACCCACTTTATTAATGATATGGCCATTGCTGTCACATTAGTGACAAGTATTACTTTAGATGTTTCCTTTAATATAATTATTATTGCTATTACTAGCTACACTATCTCTTGCAGCTATGAAATTTCATTTGCATGTGTCTTTATACACCTTTTAAAAAGTAGTTTTACACTCTCCTGTCTTTACGTTTTGAAAGCGTGGATGAGTCACTTGGAAAAGTTTTTAGTCAGTTTTTATTTATGAGTATGCCTGCTATTTTCAGTGAACACGTCGTAAACTATTAAATATATACAACGTGTATTAACAACTGTCATTCAAAAATGTTTACCTTAGCGGCAAAGCGCTAACAGTGGTAGTGGTCATTGTGAAACCATTGATCAACTGAGTAAAGGTACTGATCGTGTGTACAGTTCACCTATATTATAAGCTAAATAGCTTAAAGCTGAAGTGCAATGGTCATAGGACTCAGAAGTAACATATAAGTGGATTTACAGCACTTCCAACCCAGGTGAAGTTTACATTCTTGAATTACGAGCAAATATCATCTTAATAAAGAGTTATGCAAAGTTCTGGGATATAAAATATTGTAAATCCTTTAGAGTAGGCTATTGTATGGAGTAACGTACTCACCTCAGTGTTTAAAGGTTAATGGTAGAAGATTGACACATGCCTCTGGAAGCATTTTTATCCATCGTCAATACCAACCACATCCAGCAGTTAATTCTAGGTATCAGTCATAATGAGAATTTTTTTACTTTCAGGATGTGTGGGATTTAAAAAAAATATATATGTACACAGTACAGTGAGGCACAAAACTGCACAACAGTTATCTTTACTGAATTTTTCTATGCTCTATAGATACAGTAATTACTAGGTTATTACCATCATAATGAATGAGCTGTGGGATATGGAAGATGTTAAGAAAGGAGATGTAACTGGCAATATTTAGGCTTCCAAGGCAAGTTATTAGTTACTATGTGAATCCTTTAAGTAGGTGCGACAGATTGTGTGCATATCTGCGATGGTCTTCCCAGAGAATGGCGTGAACTTTCGTATTGTTCACACTCGATTATCCCCACCTAACTCTTGATTATGTTTGCTGAGGGAGTCGCATGGATCGCTTCAAGGCTCCGCCAGTCAGTCTGCCACTATCTCCCATCGGGAGATGGTAGTGCCCTGTTACTCTCAAATACCCACCTTCGACTTCCTACAGCACTGCCAAAGAGGAGGAGGTGGATGTTAGGGTATAGCGTCAACAAAGGAAATTTCAGAAAATTGCATTTACTTTATCGGGATAGGTTGATTCCTATGTAAAATTCAAAAACTTGTCTGAGGTATGTTTTTTATTCGAGTTCATCTACCCTCCCAAAATACACGTTACATTGCAAATATTGCGCAGTGGGCGAATGCGTATGCACTTACTAACTGACAGTTCATTTTCGTATCAAAATCATGGATACGAAAATGTGGTGTACATTCCTGTGATATTGTCTCCAGATATGTCAACACCTGGAAAATCCAAGCCAATAACCAGGAAAAGCATAACCAGTAAATTAGCAGATTTAGCCGGAACCAGAAAGGAGTTTTTGACGTCAGAAGTACCTATTAATAGAGATGTGATCAGACGAGGAATTTTGCTGCAAAATAAAGCTGTAAATGAGAAAGGTAGGACAAAGAGTGATTTGACGATTGGGCAGATTGCGAGGGAGCTGGCACCCCTCACCCTGACTCAGTGGCAAAATTCCAATGTGCTTTTCAAGGCCCCGGTGATTATCAAGAAAAACAGCCTCGTGAAGAAAGCTGATAACCTTTGGGAGAAGATGAATGACGTTGCCCGTAATAGATCCAGCAAGATTGTCCAAGAAGAGGTGCTTTGCAAACCAGACTGTTTGATGGATGTAGCTGTCCATCATCACGCAATTTACCTGTGTGAAGACCCAGAATCCGGTTGTGGTGAACCGAGTAATTGCAGTGTGAAAGCTCACATCTGCACCTGTAATCTGGAAAGTAAGATTCTTAATACGGAGTTACCTTGGTTGTACGCCCAAAGGAAGAAAGCTGGAGAGAAGTCGGCTGTGCAGATGGGGCCAAATGATCAGAAAGAGAGTAATCGACAGATCAAAGCAATCAAGAGAAAGATACCAGAAGCTGCAGCTCTGCAGAAACGACTGAAGAAGCAAGAATAAGTTAACAGAGCACTGGAACAGCAAGAGAGAGAGATGTAAAACTCAGGGATCTGATGTTAGATGAGGAAGGCAATAGTAGCGAAGCTACAGTGGATGAAGCAGAAGAGAGGTATACTACTGAGTCTGAGGACAAATAAGGAGACACAGCAGAGCTTGTGAAAAAGCTTTTGGAGGACAGACTGTGCAAGCTGGCGCCTTTGGTGTACAGACACTTAGGACGAGAGGTACCTGACACAAAGAGAAACATAATGCCCATTCCCAACACAGCTCTAGTCAGCTTGAGGTGGGGTGTCAGTCTGTCAGTCCCACAGCTGCTGCTGCCATAGCCTCCGATTTTCACAATGATATGATAGCTGCTGGTCTGCTGTCCCAAGATAAAGCTTATTTGGCATGCGACCCCAGTAAAATCCGCAGAGTGAGGCAGGTAGCCATGAATGATGCTCGGAAAGGTGTGATGAGAGCACAGGTTGAAGGTGTGATCCAGGATGGTAGAAAGGACAAAACCAAAGTCATGGTACCATATCCCACTGGTAAGCTCCACCACAGAACTATCACCGAGGAGCACATTTCTGTGACCTGTGAGCCAAGTGGTCGATATATCAGTCACTTTTCTCCAGAGCCAGCAGTGTATCCAGATAAGCCAGCAGAGATGGTCACAGAAGGTCTTTTCGAACTTCTGCATATTAATGATGCTACTAAATCAAGGGTGGCACCTGTTATCAAATCCCAATATGCAGTTGACACAGTTTTAAACTTCACTTCATCCAGTTTTGATTACTCATTATATACACTAAATTGTCAAAATATTACCAAATATATCTATGTAGTCTATCGCTCTTCCAGTGCTTCTTCGGAACCCAGTATATTTGATTCCATATCCACACAGTTGAGTAACCTTAACTTTGCCTTTAGCACCGAAATTACCATTTTGGGTGATTTTAACATACATTATGTTGAATGGTTATTGCATTCTGCCAGGACTGATGACGCTGGTCTAGAGAGTGAGCTGTTTGCAGAATCGTTTAATCTTACCCAGCTGGTAAAGCAAACAACCAGAATACCTGATGATCCTGACCATAATGCCCATCTCTTAGATTTTTTTCTTGACAAATAATCCAGATCAATTCAGGATAGAGGTACTGTCACCACTTGGATCCTCTGACCACAATCTCATTAAAGCCTCATTAGTTAACCCCCCCACACCTCCCCGTTCTGAACCCGTCAGGGTGACCCGATGGCATTTTGATAGGATTTGGAAATGATCTTGCTGACATTCCATGGCAGTCTTTCTTCTCTAGTGATTCCAGTTCTACTAGCTGGTATGGATTTATTCATACCAAGTCAACATTTCACTAAAAATTGAACTCTCCAAAATGGTTTGATGGCAACTGTGCCTGAGCAACAGCCCAAAAGTCACTAGCATATAACTCTTACTTAAAATCAAAAACATCTGAATCACTCTCTCAATTTAACATCACTAGAAGTCATGCAAAAGCTATAATAAATCTAGCTAAATCAAACTTTCTTCAAAAGCAAGCATCAGAACTACTGAACAACCCTGATGACAATAGAATATTCTGGTCAACTCTTAATTCTTTCAATAATAACTTTAACAAGCCATCATCCATTCCCCCACTAAAATATTCAGATGGCGACATTACAAATGACCCACGTGTGAAAGCAGATATTTTTGCCACTACATTTGCCAGAAATTCTGCCATTGACGGTGCCAACCAGCACGTCCCAGTACTTGAACTTGACTCACCCGAAATTGTTCCACTTAAAATACAGAGAAGATACGTAAAATCCATCCTAGACAATTTACCCACCAACAAAGCTCCAGGCCCAGATGGAATTCCGCCAACTGTGTTGAAAAAATGTTCCCCCGAACTTGCCTCTGTTCTAGCAAAATTGTTCAGACTATGCATACGTACTTCTTCATTCCCAAATTCATGGAAAGAAGCCAATATCCACCCAATTCCGATGAAAGGAAGTTCCTCTGACCCCTCTGATTACGGACCAATAGCTGTCACATCGTCTTTTGGTAAGGTATTTGAAACTTTAATTAATAAGTACATTGTTAAACATCTTGAATCCAACAACATAATTAATTATAGACAAAATGGTTTTTGCCACGAAAGATCCACCACTGACATACTCAATCTCCTAACTCATAGCATCCATCAATCAATTGACCTACATGGAAAAACTCATGAAGTAGCCCTTGATATTTCTAAAGCTTTTGATAGAGTATGGCACCGTTCCCTGCTGTCCAAACTCCCTTGCCATTGACTAACGTCTTTTGTTCCTTTGATTTCCTCATATCTCAGTGACAGGAAAATAGGAGTAAAAGTAGATGATGTACATCCCAATTTCCACTCAGTTAACTCCAGCGTGCCGCAGGGATCAGTCCTGGCCCCAACCCTGTTCCTGGTTCATATCAATGATCTCTTATCTGTCACCAACAATCCCATCCACTCATATGCAGACGACTCAACACTACATAGGTCATTCACTCTGACAACCATTTACAAAGTCTAATATCTCTACCTATCAAGTCAGCACAGCCATCTCCATAAATCAAGACCTATCTACGATCAGTGAATGGGGACAAAACAACCTTGTCTCATTTAATGTTAGTAAAACTATATATATACAATTTACTAATGACAGATATTGCCAGATTCATATATTACCTTCAGTACTTCTAATATTTCCATCTCCAAAAGTATTGAAATTCTCGGCGTCTCACTTAACAGTGACATCAGCTGGACCTTTCATGTTAGATCACTTGCTAAAACCGCCACAAAGAAACTTGGTTTTATGTACAGAATACGTAACTTCTTAACTGACGAGCAGTTAGCTGTAATTTATAAGAGTCATGTGTGCTCGCAGCTTGAATATTGGTCACCCTTGTGGAATGGATGTGGAGAGGTTGCATTAAAACCAGACAAAATTCAGAACAAAGCTGTTAGAATTATTAACAAACCTGCCATTACAAATAATCTACCTACCCTACAAGTGTGAAGGAATGTTGCCTCCCTTGCATTATTTTACAGATATTTTAAAGGCAAATGCTTAGATGAAGTTGCACCAGTGGTGCCATTTCTCCATGCCCTCCCTCGTGCTACATGGGCATCTGGTAGCGCTCATGACTGGAATGTCACTCAGCCATATTGCAGAACTTCTGCCTATCAGAATTCTTTAATTCCCCGTACTTCATCTCTTTGGAACTAGCTTCCCCAGAGTAGTTTCCCTCCAGACTTCAACCTACAGCTGTTCAAGTGTAATTGTTACAGATATTTTATGAACACAGGACACCAGTAATCTGGTGTATGGATTTTTTTTATTCATTGGTTTTTTCCTTCTTCTGTTCTTTTATTTAAAGAAAAAAAAAGTATTGTGATAGAAGGGGGCAGTTACAGGGGAAACACTGGTTGTAAAGGGGGATTCCAATGCACATTTGGAGATTTTGGGCCACAAATGTCACTGGGCCGTGTACAGGCTCCACACCAACGAATACGTCATCTGATCAAGCAACTTGATAGCCCTACAGCAGCAAAGGATGGCTTTACTGGGCCAGTATGCAAACTTCTGTCTCAGGTTCACGAAATGGAGGTCGACTGGAACTTCCAACCTCTTCCTGGAGAGCAACTGATCTCTCTATCAGAAGACGTGGTCTCCAACATGTCATCAGATGCCAGGACATGCTATGAGCTCACGACAGCTGTTAGAGAAGGTAAAACAACCTCCAAGGTGGTGCACATGCAGTGTGATCCTTTGTCTCATTCTCAGTGGCTGACTACAGTACAGCGATTAGTCTTCATGTGGATGAGGCAGCAGGGTCTTTGCGGTCAGGATCTCAAGATACTGGGGACATTGGTCAGTTTTTGTCTCCAGGTGGTTTTTTTTTTTTTTTTTTTTTTTTTTTTTTTTGTTCTTGCAGATCAAAGTGAAGCACAGTCTGACGGATGCCCCATACCACATCCTGACTCAGCTGAGACTTCTCAGAAGCCAGCCCAAGGATATTCGTGATATCGTCAACCTGTATGTTTGGAGTGGTGCGTGGCACGCACACTCTGAGAGCATCCTCCTCTCTCTTCTGGTTAGTCAAGATGATGATGACAGAGGGTTTGTTGTTGAATGGATCATGAGGATTAAGACAGACAGTGAATATGGTGACCCCAGTGTGAGGGCCAGAATCACACCTAAGCTGAACCTTTCTGCCACCTCACTCACTCAGCTCATTACATGGAAGAAAGAGGAAGTTCTAGAACCCGTCTTCACATGCAGAATGTCCAAGAAGGAAGTGCAAAGTTTCATGGAAAAAGCCTACGAAGCCCCCTTCTTCTCAATCCACACGCAGTCAACAGAGAGGGCTGTCAAGCTGGTGACTGAGGCAGCAGCAGTTGTTGTAGTGGGACAACAAACAAGAGGCGGTTTCGTTTGGGAGCGAGTCCAACACCAGGAGGCACTGCCAGCGTTCAAGACGAGAAAACATGTGATGGAGGCCTTATTGTGAGTGATACAGCTGGAAAGTAAATATATACATGTTAATTTGGAAGACTGAATTTCATGGAAAGGGATAGCCGATGACGTTGTGAGTCGAAAATACAATTTTTCATAAGAAAAATCCCATCCCAAGGGAAAAAATAAAATCTGATTAATAAACTGTTCCCTAGTGGAAGTGAGGAGAAAATGGCTGTAACCGGAGCACACAAGCCTATCTATCAGTACCCTGCCCTGCTTTCCAGTACCGTACCCTTCTTACCCTGCCATGCCTTGTCTTTACCTACACTACCTTGTCTCTCCTTATACTACACTACATCTCCCTGTGCTACCCTGCTTTTCCCTACCCTACCCTACATCTCCCTATTATACTCTGCCTTTCCAGTACTGTACACTACCTTTCCCTGTCATGCCTTGTCTTTACCTACACTACCCTGTCTCTCCTACACGACACTTCATCTCCCTATGTTTTATTGCTTTTCCCTACCCCGCCTACATCTCCCCACTACACCCTGCCTTTCCCTATCCTTCCCAGCCGTTTCATGTTATGCTTTGTCTTTTCCTACCCAACTCTGCACTCCTAGCTTTACCCTTGCTTTTCCCTACTCGACATTGCTTTTCCCTACTTTGTCCTCCCTTTCCCTGTCATGCTCTGCCATTCCCTACCTGCATCTCCCCATCCAACCATGCATCTCCCCATTCTACCTTGCCTATCCGTACCCTACCCTGCATCTCCCTACCTTACCTTACCCTTCATTACTAAACCAAGAGTCCGGGGTGATTTAATTGCCGGAAGTGCCCAGGTGCTCGGTTGTTTTTTTTAGAAATAGTTTATTTTTTTATTTTTTTTTTTTTTTATGTGTTCGACTCTGGGCTTAGGCTTCAAAGCCTGCTATCAAGGCCCAGCAGTCCTCCTACATGCCATACACCTCTACATGTCACCACTTCGGCGCTAACACCCACCGTCCATATTGAATACATGCTAGGGCTGTCTCATACAGGACTGGTGTATTGGCCTACAAGAATAGTCTTTCCTTAAGGGTACCCAGCTGTGAACAAGGTCATGAGTTCAGGTGAAAGGTCAAATGATCACACATACAAAAAAAAATTATAATAATTTTATTCCAATGAACACTGGTCCTTTAAAAATGATCATAACGAAATGGGGCTAGCTGAATTTTAAAACATGATATTTCTTTCTTTGATACTAAGTAAGTAAATTACCTAGGAATAAAAATTTATTTCGAAAAATTTATATGAATGTCAGAGATAGTCAATATTTTTATGTGCGTAAAGATGTAATAGACTGTAATTCTCTGTTTTCAACCTATATGCATGTAATTTTGTCCGTGTATTGAAAATTTGTTTGCCTGTATACTTATTTTGTTCAGATGGAATCACTCAAGTTGTTTGTGTGTCATAGTGCAAGTAAAAAGGAAGCGTGTGGAGCAGTGTTGCGTGTGGTGCACGGTTGCGGGGGATAGTTTCAAGTCGCCAGCAATTGCACAGATACGGTTTTGTAGCTCTATAACCCTTTTGATTCATTTTAATTTTCTCTGTATTCATATTATTCAATAAGCATCCATTAACGGTACTGAGTAGGGTTTGATTCATCTTTGCAGATTACGGGGATAATGCACTACAGTATAGAGGATAATGAAATCAAGTTCTGAACTTTCATCCTCCTTGTCTTTAGATGATTATAAAATATGGCAAGCTCAGCCTCCCGATCTTTTTTTTTTTTTTCCGATCATGTCATGTGGCTCTGAGAATAATGTATTAGAGGAGGTGAAAAGAGAGGCAGCATCTTTGGCACAGGGTGCCTTTTATTGTGATACAAATGGTAGAATTAAAACTGCAAAATATCTCTGTCTTTGATTGGGAATAAAAAGTTCGACAAGAAGTAGGAAGGTAGTTGAGATTTTGAACTGGTCTGGATAACCAGTAAGTTACAATGTGGCAGAAGGCATTGAAACAGAAATAGCATCTTCAGTCACAGATAAAGAAAAGATTTTGCCTGATAAGCCCTATCAAGAATCAGGTCTCTATACTGGAACTGCATTTGACAGTTATGACAAACTGACAGAAACGCTCTTTGGGAAGAACACTTTACATGACACGGTTGGTCTCTGCCATCAGAACAAATCACAATCGGTGTTGCCGTATCAGATTAACTCGAGGAACAGTGACAAACTCCAGAAAAAGAGGCAACTACAAGAGGAAATGTTATGGAACTCATCCAAACGAAGAAAGAGGCAGTATAACCCACCAAGTAGGACTATAGTGCCGTACAAAAAGAAGCCATCCTTAAAATAATTCAGCCATGACGTATGAAAATGCTCCTCCAGACAACGTCAGGATCATTACAAAAATGAATCAGGTTTGGATGCTATCCTGTCTCCTACGAAATGACACACCCATGTGGGGAGGTTGGACTTCCCTTGTTCACCAGGACCAGTTTGCACAGCAGGATATAGGATATATTCAAAATATAGACTTACCACCAAATAGACTGGATGCTGTGCTAGAAACACTTTCTGTAGTACGGAAAGTAGCACAAGAATGTGGTGACAGATATGCCATTGTCCATTACGTTCTAGCAATTGCAAAGCCTGCCTCCAGATTCTAGCATAAGAATCCACTATGTTCAGTATGATTATGTTTTCATCTGCTTTGGGACATTCCATATTTCAGGGCCATATTTTTGTTCACTGGGCTACCTCCTTGAATTATCTGGGTGTCCCGAAGTACTGTGCTTTCCTCTGTATCTGTGCAAGTTTTTTTTTTTTTTTTTTTTTAGTACATTTTAATGGCTGTAAAAACCTGCTATTTTCCAGTGATGACTGCTATTTTTTTTTTTTTTAAATCACAGAACAGAGGAAGGAAAAACAAATGAATAAAAAAAATCCATACACCAGATTATTGGTGTCCTCTGTTCATAAAATATCTGTAACACTTAGACTTGATCAGCTGTGGGTTAAAATTTGGAGGGAAACAACTCTGGGGAAGCGAGTTCCAGAGAGATGCAGTTCGGGGAATGAAAGAATTCTGATAGGCAGAAGTTCTGCAATACGGCTGAGTGACATTCCAGGCATGAGCGCTACCAGATGCCCGTGTAGCACGAGGGAAGGCATGGAGAGGTGGCACCATGGACGCAACTTCGTCTGATCATTTGCCAAAAAAATATCTGTAAAATAATGCAAGGTAGGCAACATTCCATCTTACTTGCAAGGGAGGTAGTTTATTTGTAATGGCAGGGTTGTTAATTATTCCAACACCTTTGTTCTGAATTTTGTCTAGTTGTTTTAATGCAACCTCTCCACAACCATTGCACAAGGGTGAGCAGTATTCAAGCTGAGAGCGCACATGACTCTTATAAATTATAGCTAACAGCTCATCAGCGAAGAAGTTACGGACTCTGTACAATAATCAAAGTTTCTTTGAGGCGGTTTTAGCAAGTGATTTGACATGAGAGGTCCAGCTGAGGGCATTGTTATAAATATCCATATTTTAAGTGGCCAATATTTTGCTGTGAGTTAACAAAATGCATGAGATGCTAGCTCTTGGCCTTAGTCTATATAGCAGGATTAAAGTGTTGTAACTAAAGAACATACTAACATAAAACTATACAAGGCACAAATAAATCACACGGAAAGTCGAGAATAAAATCTACTACACTGAAACACAACAAGATCCTAGAAAGCCAGTTTGTAGGTAATAAATGTCTGAGAGTTTATACTGTGTATTAATTAAAAATCTACATACTCGTAAAATTCCTGCTATTTATTCATCGAGAACATTTTAACATAAGTGGTACTAGTATGGGGGTAATGTTTCCATTTGAGATGGCGCAGACCAAAAATTTCTTTAAATCTTTTTTCAGTCTATGGGCTGTTGTATTCTAAAGCAATTACACACATAAATACCGAAAATAATACCAACACGTGGTACAAGATACCTTAGCTTAATACTGTTATCCCTCGTGTCTAAACAAAAAGTTCCCTAGGAATGAAAACACCTTTAGGTTAGGCCAATGAAGCTTAGAGTATGGTAGGACAGGTAAGATTAAGTTAAATCAGATTAAAGGGTCTTTTGTCATACAGGCCTGTCATCCTAGATTAGTCATCACCCACTTTATTAATGATATGGCCATTGCTGTCACATTAGTGACAAGTATTACTTTAGATGTTTCCTTTAATATAATTATTATTGCTATTACTAGCTACACTATCTCTTGCAGCTATGAAATTTCATTTGCATGTGTCTTTATACACCTTTTAAAAAGTAGTTTTACACTCTCCTGTCTTTACGTTTTGAAAGCGTGGATGAGTCACTTGGAAAAGTTTTTAGTCAGTTTTTATTTATGAGTATGCCTGCTATTTTCAGTGAACACGTCGTAAACTATTAAATATATACAACGTGTATTAACAACTGTCATTCAAAAATGTTTACCTTAGCGGCAAAGCGCTAACAGTGGTAGTGGTCATTGTGAAACCATTGATCAACTGAGTAGAGGTACTGATCGTGTGTACAGTTCACCTATATTATAAGCTAAATAGCTTAAAGCTGAAGTGCAATGGTCATAGGACTCAGAAGTAACATATAAGTGGATTTACAGCACTTCCAACCCAGGTGAAGGTTACATTCTTGAATTACGAGCAAATATCATCTTAATAAAGAGTTATGCAAAGTTCTGGGATATAAAATATTGTAAATCCTTTAGAGTAGGCTATTGTATGGAGTAACGTACTCACCTCAGTGTTTAAAGGTTAATGGTAGAAGATTGACACATGCCTCTGGAAGCATTTTTATCCATCGTCAATACCAACCACATCCAGCAGTTAATTCTAGGTATCAGTCATAATGAGAATTTTTTTACTTTCAGGATGTGTGGGATTTAAAAAAAAAAAAATATGTACACAGTACAGTGAGGCACAAAACTGCACAACAGTTATCTTTACTGAATTTTTCTATGCTCTATAGATACAGTAATTACTAGGTTATTACCATCATAATGAATGAGCTGTGGGATATGGAAGATGTTAAGAAAGGAGATGAAACTGGCAATATTTAGGCTTCCAAGGCAAGTTATTAGTTACTATGTGAATCCTTTAAGTAGGTGCGACAGATTGTGTGCATATCTGCGATGGTCTTCCCAGAGAATGGCGTGAACTTTCGTATTTTTCACACTCGAATATCCCCACCTAACTCTTGATTATGTTTGCTGAGGGAGTCGCATGGATCGCTTCAAGGCTCCGCCAGTCAGTCTGCCACTATCTCCCATCGGGAGATGGTAGTGCCCTGTTACTCTCAAATACCCACCTTCGACTTCCTACAGCTCTGCCAAAGAGGAGGAGGTGGATGTTAGGGTATAGCGTCAACAAAGGAAATTTCAGAAAATTGCATTTACTTTATCGGGATAGGTTGATTCCTATGTAAAATTCAAAAACTTGTCTGAGGTATTTTTTTTATTCGAGTTCATCTACCCTCCCAAAATACACGTTACATTGCAAATATTGCGCAGTGGGCGAATGCGTATGCACTTACTAACTGACAGTTCATTTTCGTATCAAAATCATTGATACGAAAATGTGGTGTACATTCCTGTGATATTGTCTCCAGATATGTCAACACCTGGAAAATCCAAGCCAATAACCAGGAAAAGCATAACCAGTAAATTAGCAGATTTAGCCGGAACCAGAAAGGAGTTTTTGACGTCAGAAGTACCTATGAATAGAGATGTGATCAGACGAGGAATTTTGCTGCAAAATAAAGCTGTAAATGAGAAAGGTAGGACAAAGAGTGATTTGACGATTGGGCAGATTGCGAGGGAGCTGGCACCCCTCACCCTAACTCAGTGGCAAAATTCCAATGCGCTTTTCAAGGCCCCGGTGATTATCAAGGAAAACAGCCTCGTGAAGAAAGCTGATAACCTTTGGGAGAAGATGAATGACGCTGCCCGTAATAGATCCAGCAAGATTGTCCAAGAAGAGGTGCTTTGCAAACCAGACTGTTTGATGGATGTAGCTGTCCATCATCACGCAATTTACCTGTGTGAAGACCCAGAATCCGGTTGTGGTGAACCGAGTAATTGCAGTGTGAAAGCTCACATCTGCACCTGTAATCTGGAAAGTAAGATTCCTAATACGGAGTTACCTTGGTTGTACGCCCAAAGGAAGAAAGCTGGAGAGAAGTCGGCTGTGCAGATGGGGCCAAATGATCAGAAAGAGAGTAATCGACAGATCAAAGCAATCAAGAGAAAGATACCAGAAGCTGCAGCTCTGCAGAAACGACTGAAGAAGCAAGAATAAGATAACAGAGCACTGGAACAGCAAGAGAGAGAGATGTAAAACTCAGGGATCTGATGTTAGATGAGGAAGGCAATAGTAGCGAAGCTACAGTGAATAAAGCAGAAGAGAGGTATACTACTGAGTCTGAGGACAAATAAGGAGACACAGCAGAGCTTATGAAAAAGCTTTTGGAGGACAGACTGTGCAAGCTGGCGCCTTTGGTGTACAGACACTTAGGACGAGAGGTACCTGACACAAAGAGAAACATGATGCCCATTCCCAACACAACTCTAGTCAGCTTGAGGTGGGGTGTCAGTCTGTCAGTCAGACAGCTGCTGCTGCCATAGCCTCCGATTTTCACAATGATATGATAGCTGCTGGTCTGCTGTCCCAAGATAAAGCTTATTTGGCATGCGACCCCAATATAATCCGCAGAGTGAGGCAGGTAGCCATGAATGATGCTCGGAAAGGTGTGATGAGAGCACAGGTTGAAGGTGTGATCCAGGATGGTAGATAGGACAAAACCAGTCATGGTACCATATCCCACTGGTAAGCTCCACCACAGAACTATCACAGAGGAGCACATTTCTGTGACCTGTGAGCCAAGTGGTCGATATATCAGTCACTTTTCTCCAGAGCCAGCAGTGTATCCATATAAGCCAGCAGAGATGGTCACAGAAGGTCTTTTCGAACTTCTGCATATTAATGATGCTACTAAATCAAGGGCGGCACCTGTTATCATATCCCAATATGCAGTTGACACAGTTTTAAACTTCACTTCATCCAGTTTTGATTACTCATTATATACACTAAATTGTCAAAATATTACCAGATATATCTATGTAGTCTATCGCTCCTCCAGTGCTTCTTCGGAACCCAGTGTATTTGATTCCATATCCACACAGTTGAGTAACCTTAACTTTGCCTTTAGCACCGAAATTACCATTTTGGGTGATTTTAACATACATTATGTTGAATGGTTATTGCATTCTGCCAGGACTGATGACGCTGGTCTAGAGTGTGAGCTGTTTGCAGAATCGTTTAATCTCACCCAGCTGGTAAAGCAAACAACCAGAATACCTGATGATCCTGACCATAATGCCCATCTCTTAGATTTTTTTCTTGACAAATAATCCAGATCAATTCAGCATAGAGGTACTGTCACCACTTGGATCCTCTGACCACAATCTCATTAAAGCCTCATTAGTTAACCCCCCCACACCTCCCCGTTCTGAACCCGTCAGGGTGACCCGATGGCATTTTGATAGGATTTAGAAATTATCTCGCTGACATTCCATGGCAGTCTTTCTTCTCTAGTGATTCCAGTTCTACTAGCTGGTATGGATTTATTCATACCAAGTCAACATTTCACTAAAAATTGAACTCTCCAAAATGGTTCGATGGCAACTGTGCCTGAGCAACAGCCCAAAAGTCACTAGCATATAACTCTTACTTAAAATCAAAAACATCTGAATCTCTCTCTCAATTTAACATCGCTAGAAGTCATGCAAAAGCTATAATAAATCTAGCTAAATCAAACTTTCTTCAAAAGCAAGCATCAGAACTACTGAACAACCCTAATGACAATAGAATATTCTGGTCAACTCTTAATTCTTTCAATAATAACTTTAACAAGCCATCATCCATTCCCCCACTAAAATATTCAGATGGCGATATTACAAATGACCCACGTGTGAAAGCAGATATTTTTGCCACTACATTTGCCAGAAATTCTGCCATAGACGATGCCAACCAGAACGTCCCAGTACTTGAACTTGACTCACCCGAAATTGTTCCACTAAAAATACAGACAAGATACGTAAAATCCATCCTAGACAATATACCCACCAACAAAGCTCCAGGCCCAGATGGAATTCCGCCAACTGTGTTGAAAAAATGTTCCCCCGAACTTGCCTCTGTTCTAGCAAAATTGTTCAGACTATGCATACGTACTTCTTCATTCCCAAATTCATGGAAAGAAGCCAATATCCACCCAATTCCGATGAAAGGAAGTTCCTCTGGCCCCTCTGATTACGGACCAATAGCTGTCACATCGTCTTTTGGTAAGGTATTTGAAACTTTCATTAATAAGTACATTGTTAAACATCTTGAATCCAACAACTTAATTAATTATAGACAAAATGGTTTTTGCCACGAAAGATCCACCACTGACATACTCAATCTCCTAACTCATAGCATCCATCAATCAATTGACCTACATGGAAAAACTCATGAAGTAGCCCTTGATATTTCTAAAGTTTTGATAGAGTATGGCACCGTTCCCTGCTGTCCAAACTCCCTTGCCATTGACTAACGTCTTTTGTTCCTTTGATTTCCTCATATCTCAGTGACAGGAAAATAGGAGTAAAAGTAGATGATGTACATCCCAATTTCCACTCAATAACTCCAGCGTGCCGCAGGGATCAGTCCTGGCCCTAACCCTGTTCCTGGTTCATATCAATGATCTCTTATCTGTCACCCACAATCCCATCCACTCATATGCAGACGACTCAACACTACATAGGTCATTCACTCTGACAACCATTTACAAAGTCTAATATCTCTACCTATCAACTCAGTACAGCCATCTCCATAAATCAAGACCTATCTACGATCAGTGAATGGGGACAAAACAACCTTGTCTCATTTAATGTTAGTAAAACTAAATATATACAATTTACTAATGACAGATATTG
Organism: Coenobita brevimanus; assembly: GCF_032717465.1. Taxonomy (NCBI): domain Eukaryota; kingdom Metazoa; phylum Arthropoda; class Malacostraca; order Decapoda; family Coenobitidae; genus Coenobita; species Coenobita brevimanus. Next base: position 10,553,981 of record NC_137052.1, on the reverse strand, counting down.
CCAGATTCATAGATTACCTTCAGTACTTCTAATATTTCCATCTCCAAAAGTATTGAAATTCTCGGAGTCTCACTTAACAGTGACATCAGCTGGACCTTTCATGTTAGATCACTTGCTAAAACCGCCACAAAGAAACTTGGTTTTATGTACAGAATACGTAACTTCTTAACTGACGAGCAGTTAGCTGTAATTTATAAGAGTCATGTGTGCTCGCAGCTTGAATATTAGTCACCCTTGTGGAATGGATGTGGAGAGGTTGCATTAAAACCAGACAAAATTCAGAACAAAGCTGTTAGAATTATTAACAAACCTGCCATTACAAATAATCTACCTACCCTACAAGTGTGAAGGAATGTTGCCTCCCTTGCATTATTTTACAGATATTTTAAAGGCAAATGCTTAGATGAAGTTGCACCAGTGGTGCCATTTCTCCATGCCTTCCCTCGTGCTACATGGGCATCTGGTAGCGCTCATGACTGGAATGTCACTCAGCCATATTGCAGAACTTCTGCCTATCAGAATTCTTTAATTCCCCGTACTTCATCTCTTTGGAACTCGCTTCCCCAGAGTTGTTTCCCTCCAGACTTCAACCTACAGCTGTTCAAGTGTAATTGTTACAGATATTTTATGAACACAGGACACCAGTAATCTGGTGTATGGATTTTTTTTATTCATTTGTTTTTTCCTTCTTCTGTTCTTTTATTTAAAGAAAAAAAAAGTATTGTGATAGAAGGGGGCAGTTACAGGGGAAACACTGGTTGTAAAGGGGGAGCCAATGCACATTTGGAGATTTTGGGCCACAAATGTCACTGGGCCGTGTACAGGCTCCACACCAACGAATACGTCATCTGATCAAGCAACTTGATAGCCCTACAGCAGCAAAGGATGGCTTTCCTGGGCCAGTATGCAAACTTCTGTCTCAGGTTCACGAAATGGAGGTCGACTGGAACTTCCAACCTCTTCCTGGAGAGCAACTGATCTCTCTATCAGAAGACGTGGTCTCCAACATGTCATCAGATGCCAGGACATGCTATGAGCTCACGACAGCTGTTAGAGAAGGTAAAACAACCTCCAAGGTGGTGCACATGCAGTGTGATCCTTTGTCTCATTCCCGGTGGCTGACTACAGTACAGCGATTAGTCTTCATGTGGATGAGGCAGCAGCGTCTTTGCGGTCAGGATCTCAAGATACTGGGGACATTGGTCAGTTTTTGTCTCCAGGTGTTTTTTTTTTTTTTTTTTTTTTTTTTTTTTTTTTTTTTCAGATCAAAGTGAAGCACAGTCTGGCGGATGCCCCATACCACATCCTGACTCACCTGAGACTTCTCAGAAGCCAGCCCAAGGATATTCGTGATATCGTCAACCTGTATGTTCGGAGTGGTGCGTGGCACGCACACTCTGAGAGCATCCTCCTCTCTCTTCTGGTTAGTCAAGATGATGATGACAGAGGGTTTGTTGTTGAATGGATCATGAGGATTAAGACAGACAGTGAATATGGTGACCCCAGTGTGAGGGCCAGAATCACACCTAAGCTGAACCTTTCTGCCACCTCACTCACTCAGCTCATTACATGGAAGAAAGAGGAAGTTCTAGAACCCGTCTTCACATGCAGAATGTCCAAGAAGGAAGTGCAAAGTTTCATGGAAAAAGCCTACGAAGCCCCCTTCTTCTCAATCCACACGCAGTCAACAGAGAGGGCTGTCAAGCTGGTGACTGAGGCAGCAGCAGTTGTTGTAGTGGGACAACAAACAAGAGGCGGTTTCGTTTGGGCGCGAGTCCAACACCAGGAGGCACTGCCAGCGTTCAAGACGAGAAAACATGTGATGGAGGCCTTATTGTGAGTGATACAGCTGGAAAGTAAATATATACATGTTAATTTGGGAGACTGAATTTCATGGAAAGGGATAGCCGATGACGTTGTGAGTCGAAAATACAATTTTTCATAAGAAAAATCCCATCCCAAAGGAAAAAATAAAATCTGATTAATACACTGTTCCCTAGTGGAAGTGAGGAGAAAATGGCTGTAACCGGAGCACACAAGCCTATCTATCAGTACCCTGCCCTGCTTTCCAGTACAGTACCCTTCTTACCCTGCCATGCCTTGTCTTTACCTACACTACCTTGTCTCTCCTTATACTACACTACATCTCCCTGTGCTACCCTGCTTTTCCCTACCCTACCCTACATCTCCCTATTATACTCTGCCTTTCCAGTACTATACACTACCTTTCCCTGTCATGCCTTGTCTTTACCTACACTACCCTGTCTCTCCTACACGACACTTCATCTCCCTATGTTATATTGCTTTTCCCTACCCCGCCTACATCTCCCCACTACACCCTGCCTTTCCCTATCCTTCCCAGCCGTTTCATGTTATGCTTTGTCTTTTCCTACCCAACTCGGCACTCCTAGCTGTATCCTTGCTTTTCCCTACTCGACATTGCTTTTCCCTACTTTGTCCTCCCTTTCCCTGTCATGCTCTGCCATTCCCTACCTGCATCTCCCCATCTAACCATGCATCTCCCCATTCTACCTTGCCTATCCGTACCCTACACTGCTTCTCCCTACCTTACCTTACCCTTCATTACTAAACCAAGAGTCCGGGGTGATTTAATTGCCGGAAGTACCCAGGTGCTCGGTTGTTATTTTTAGAAATAGTTTACTTTGGCCTACCAGAATAGTCTTTCCTTAAGGGTACCCAGCTGTGAACAAGGTCATGAGTTCAGGTGAAAGGTCAAATGATCACACATACAAAAAAAAATTATAATTTTATTCCAATGAACACTGGTCCTTTAAAAATGATCATAACGAAATGGGGCTAGCTGAATTTTAAAACATGATATTTCTTTCTTTGATACTAAGTAAGTAATTACCTAGGAATAAAAATTTATTTCGAAAAATTTATATGAATGTCAGAGATAGTCAATATTTTTATGTGCGTAAAGATGTAATAGACTGTAATTCTCTGTTTTCAACCTATATGCATGTAATTTTGTCCGTGTATTGAAAATTTGTTTGCCTGTATACTTATTTTGTTCAGATGGAATCACTCAAGTTGTTTGTGTGTCATAGTGCAAGTAAAAAGGAAGCGTGTGGAGCAGTGTTGCGCGTGGTGCACGGTTGCGGGGGATAGTTTCAAGTCGCCAGCAATTGCACAGATACGGTTTTGTAGCTCTATAACCCTTTTGATTCATTTTAATTTTCTCTGTATTCATATTATTCAATAAGCATCCATTAACGGTACTGAGTAGGGTTTGATTCATCTTTGCAGATTACGGGGATAATGCACTACAGTATAGAGGATAATGAAATCAAGTTCTGAACTTTCATCCTCCTTGTCTTTAGATGATTATAAAATATGGCAAGCTCAGCCTCCCGATCTTTTTTTTTTTTTCCGATCATGTCATGTGGCTCTGAGAATAATGTATTAGAGGAGGTGAAAAGAGAGGCAGCATCTTTGGCACAGGGTGCCTTTTATTGTGATACAAATGGTAGAATTAAAACTGCAAAATATCTCTGTCTTTGATTGGGAATAAAAAGTTCGACAAGAAGTAGGAAGGTAGTTGAGATTTTGAACTGGTCTGGATAACCAGTAAGTTACAATGTGGCAGAAGGCATTGAAACAGAAATAGCATCTTCAGTCACAGATAAAGAAAAGATTTTGCCTGATATGCCCTATCAAGAATCAGGTCTCTATACTGGAACTGCATTTGACAGTTATGACAAACTGACAGAAACGCTCTTTGGGAAGAACACTTTACATGACACGGTTGGTCTCTGCCATCAGAACAAATCACAATCGGTGTTGCCGTATCAGATTAACTCGAGGAACAGTGACAAACTCCAGAAAAAGAGGCAACTACAAGAGGAAATGTTATGGAACTCATCCAAACGAAGAAAGAGGCAGTATAACCCACCAAGTAGGACTATAGTGCCGTACAAAAAGAAGCCATCCTTAAAATAATTCAGCCATGACGTATGAAAATGCTCCTCCAGACAACGTCAGGATCATTACAAAAATGAATCAGGTTTGGATGCTATCCTGTCTCCTACGAAATGACACACCCATGTGGGGAGGTTGGACTTCCCTTGTTCACCAGGACCAGTTTGCACAGCAGGATATAGGATATATTCAAAATATAGACTTACCACCAAATAGACTGGATGCTGTGCTAGAAACACTTTCTGTAGTACGGAAAGTAGCACAAGAATGTGGTGACAGATATGCCATTGTCCATTACGTTCTAGCAATTGCAAAGCCTGCCTCCAGATTCTAGCATAAGAATCCACTATGTTCAGTATGATTATGTTTTCATCTGCTTTGGGACATTCCATATTTCAGGGCCATATTTTTGTTCACTGGGCTACCTCCTTGAATTATCTGGGTGTCCCGAAGTACTGTGCTTTGCTGATGTACTTGCCTCTGTATCTGTGCAAGTTTTTTTTTTTTTTAGTACATTTTAATGGCTGTAAAAACCTGCACCCCCTTTTTGGAACAGCTTTGCAGATTTTGCATTAAAGTCGGTTTGCAGAATACATGGGGTAATGTCTGACGAGGTTAAGACCACAGTGAATTCCTTTGCTGAAAACCCTTCACGGGATTCTCCGTCAAGAATCCTTCTGTCTGAGGCATGTAACAACTTACTATAACCAATTCACTGATAGTACAAGACGTGGTGAGCATGGGAAAACTGCTATATTCTGGATATGTTATGTTGATATGGTGCATGTGTACTTGCTGCTTGAACGTGCTTGTCGGACAAATGACATAGATCTGTACCTCCATGCCTTTGGGAAGATGTGCCCCATCTTTTTTGCAACTCATCGGCCTAATTATGCCAGATGGATGGCAAGGTATCACCTGTATTTGTTGAACATGAAGAGCACTCATAGAGGTATTTGGGCTACATTTGAAGGTGGGGCTCTCTCCATTTGTCACACATCAAAGAGTTTCTCTCGCACTGCCGTAAATTTAACACTAGATCAAACTGTTAATAAAGATACAGCATCGAGACAAGTTGGTATTGCAGCATTCTCCCAGCGTGTCAAGGCTAGAAAAAGATGGACACTTACTAGATCTTCCAGGGGTGGGGTTGTAGGAACTCTCCTTGAAATGGGTGGCCTTACTCTTACTGACACAGTTTCATAAGAACTCAAGCCATCTACAATCGCAAGGGATAACTCAGACTTTAATCAGTCATGCAAAGCCTGGAGGAAATCTTAAATCCATTTCAAGAAAATCGTCCTGCGCTTTACTGTCACACCACTGGCTGAGCAACATCAACTGACGTACAGGATGGTCTTATTGAAGTCGTAAATATTGGTTGTACACTCGAAAGCTCTAATTACTCCCCCCCCCCCCAATGGCTGGAGTTGGGGCCAGTGAGCAACCAGGCGATAGAACACCACTCCCAGCCTAGCTCTCGTCGTGAGCAGACCTCTGGCCAGCCTCTCTACAGCTGTGGACTCTGTCTCATTTACTGAGAATGAGTTTCGGGAGTTTTTCCAGCTTTTTGGCTTTGCTGGACTTAGCCTCATTTACTGAGGGTGATTTTCTGTTGTTTTCTCGTTTTTGGCGAGACTCTGTCCCTGACAGATAGACCCTGCCTGCTTGTGTGTGTGTGTGGGTGTACTTTTGTGTGTGTTTGTCGGTGTGTGTGAGTGTTTTTTTTTTCCAGTTGCCGTTAGTATCTCTCTGCATGGTACGAAGCCGAACCCTGACAGGGTGCTGTTAGGGCATTCCCATGAGGGGGGGCCATTAGGGCCTGGTTATAGGGAGCACGGAGAGCGGCTCTGGTAGATTAGGGAAGACCCAAAAGGGGCAGTGGCGGGGCCTCCTACGTTGCCCTTTAGATGGCAGGGAGCATAGGTAGCCAGTCACTGTAGGGACCTGTTGTATTTTACTGTTTATTGTTTTGTTAGTTTTTTTTTTACTTTTTTTTAGGGTCTGTGTTAGTGTATCTGGCTGTGTGTCTGTGTAAGTGGTGTCTGTGGGTGTTTGTTTGCGTGCCTATCTGTCAGGCACTATGAAGGCGACCCAGGTCCCTAGGCTTTCAGGGCAGGCCCGCCCCTCCCCCTCCAACCAGAGGCCTTTTCGCCCTGCTACTGTGCCAGGCGCGAAGCAAGAGCGGCATCTTTCTGATGCCAGCTCTCGCTTGTCAACGTCTGGTGAGGCTGCTGCCTCCACTACCTCTCATAGGGCTTCTAAGCAGAGGCCTTCCTGCCCTGCTATGGTGCCAGACGCAAAGCAGGAGTGGCGTCTCTCTGATGGTAGCTCTCACTCATCGATGTCTGGCGAGGCCTCTGCCACCTCCCCTTCTAGGCCAGCAGGGCCCACTCCCTGTGCATGGGATAATGCCTCATCCCCCTCTTCCACCTTATCACGTGCAGCCAAGGTTGCATGTGTCCATGAGGTGATGGAGGAGGGAGTTTCGGCTCCTCCACGTCCAATTAACACCTCTACCAGCACAGCCTCTACTGGCGCAACCAGTAAGGCTGCCCCTCCATCCAGGGACCCTCGCTGCTCGGCACCCGACCCTGCCACACCATCTCCTCCTGCTACTTCGGACCCGAAAACTGGCACATGCAATGACGAGCCACCCACAGTGGTGCATCCTCTCGCTGCAGCACCTTCTTCTGCTGTGCCTGCTGCCTCTCCTGATGATGAAGGTTTCATCCTTGTGAAACACAAGACATGGCGAGCTCCGCAGGGAAACGTACCTCCACCTGCATTGAAGCCTCCAGGGCCTTGGCGGCCTCCCCTCGCTGCACGCCCCTTGGTCTCGGTCGCAGCTCCTCTCCATCCACACTCTGCTTTCCCGGCCTTTCGCGTCCCTCTTCAGGAAGGATACAGCACCAGTTACGACGTGATAGTGGCTCTGGAATGACACCTGTCCGGCCTCGTGGCCATGAATTGCTTAGGTCGTGATGAAAGCTGTGTGCTGATCCCCACTGTAGAGGGATCGTACCTTTGCCTGAAGGCAGTGGTGGAGGAGGAGGCCCCGATTGTCAAGATCGTGGAGCTGCCTCAAGGCGGTCAAACAACAAAGGCAGTCGTGATGGGATATTCCTGGCGTATGCCAGTGGATATCCTACTACAACACGACCTCATCGAGGAGGCAGTACGATGCCAAAATCAGCGAACGTGGGAGGAGATGCTGCAGGTTTGTGTAACGCTGTGGGGACCTCTCGTGGAATCCGCTGACCTGGGCAACTGGGGAATTTTTTATCTCCACCCCTTCATGCCCAAACCACTGTGCTGCTACAGGTGTCATCGATACAGACACCATCACGCCACCTGCAACTACCCCATCATCTGCGGGATATGCAGTGGAGTGCAAGACACCGAGCAGTGCCTGCAGCGGCTCAAGGCAAAGGAGCCGACAACTGCCAAGTGCCCCAACTGCGCAGGGTGACACCATGCCTGGCACCCCAGTAGCCCTGTGAGGGTCAAGCGGGTCAACCAGGGCCGGGAGAGGCAGGTGGCGTGGGTGCAAGAGCAGCAAACCGCCAGTGCCACTCCAGCTCCCCCAGGCACCTTTGTCTAGGAACAACAGCACTGCCCTCATGCTTCAAGCCCTCCTGCTCTCAGTGAGCAGAAGTTTCCACCCTTGCCTTCTGCCCTCGCTGTGGGCAAGACCACGGCGGAAGTCTACCACCCGCCGACGTCTGTCCTGCCACCACCATCCTGCTTGGCACCCAGCCAGCCTCCCCCTCCTGCTCCTCCAGTGATCTCTTTCACAACGGAGGAGCTCAGGAATCTTGCAACTGAGCTGGCAATGACTGTTGCCATGACCATAGTGAAAACTCTCGACATCCCTCTTCCAACAGAGCCCCTTGCCAAAGCTGCCGATCACCTTGTAGACCAGGCGATCGAGAGGAAGATGGCAAGCCTCGGTGCCCCTCTTTCCCCTCGCTGCCCAGCTCGCTCTGCAGGGTGACCCCGTCCCACTTCTCACAGGCCAGCTCACCCATCCAAGCGGGTCAAGCCCAGACCTCTCAAATCCCAGCCTTCCACCACTCAGCTGCCTCGTCATCGCCCCCATCTGGGGCAAGTGCCGACACCATCTGTGGCCACCATGATGGACATGGTCTCACCACTGCTGCAGGAGGACGACCGTCTGCAAACGTCGCCGGACGGCCAGTAGACCCCTCCCTCAGATTCCTCCAGTGGAATTGTCTGGGAGCAGAGAGCAAGCTTCTGCTTTTGCAGGAGGCGGCCACCAGGGACCGCCCTCACGTTATTCTCCTCCAGGAAACCCTGCTCCCAGAAAATTCCACTTTTTGTCTCTCAGGATACACCTCCCATCTCCTCCCGTATGTTCGTGGCGTCACACGGGGATGTGCTGTTCTGGTCCAGGACCTCATCGCGTGCACGGATTGTGAGCCCCCTCCTTTCTGTGGACTTGATGTGGAGGTCCAGGGCATGGTTCTGCACCTGGCGACGTCACCCCTGATGGTATATAATGTATACTGCAGCCAGAGGGGCACCCTGGAGTTGGGTGATCTGTTCCCCCAGGCTGCCAGGGGAGCCGTGTATATAGAGAGTGACTTTAATGCCCACCACGCCCTTCTATCTTTGCCTCTTCAGTCCAGTGAATCAGGACGACGCATTTCTTTGGTTCTGGAGGAGATGGGTGGTGTCTCCATCTTAAATAATATGGCAGAGCCCACCCATACTGGGGGAGGTCGTCTCGATCTCTCTTTTGTTTCAGCCCCACTGGCGGACTTGTCATCGTGGTCACTCCACCTCCACCTTGCGAGTGACCACTTTGCCCTTATTGTTGACCTGCCTCTCGCCCCCCTCCCGCCTCCTTCACTTCCCCCGCCACGGTGGGACCTACGCAAGGTGGATTGGGCGGCCTATGACCATGCTCTCATGGCAGCCTTTGCAACATCCCCTCCCACCTCAGACTTCAAGAGCCGAGCGGATTAAGTAGCAAGTATTTTTTCACAAGCTGCCTCTCTTGCTATTCCATTGCAGCGGAACTCAGCGAGGTGCTACCGAGACGGCTGTTTCTACTGCAACAGGGTCAAGGAATTGAACTGGAGGCTCAATGCAGCACGCAAGCAGTACTGGCGACGCTGTACATCTCTGGACCACCGGTACCTGGTTTCTATTACTCAGCATGTGACTTCCGAGAAGCGCTGCCTCAAGGAGGAGGCATGGATCAGATGGTGTTGTACCCTAGACTCTCATTCCACTCTTCGTGAGATGTGGAGGAGAATCAGGTCCGTCTCTGATCCACGTCCTTCTCATCCACCCTCCCATCCTGACCCTGCTGCTGAGGCCATCTATCTTGCTCAGCATTTCGCTGACCGCTCTGCCTCTTCCAATCTCCCGCAGTCCATAAGGGCCCTGCGAGCGCAGCTGTCCTCCTCTCACGCTGCAGCTATTCAGGCAACATGTGATAAGCCTGACCCCGCTGACTGTCCAATCACCAGTGGAGAGCTTCAGAAAGTGCTGCAGCGCTGGGAGGACACTGCGCCGTGGCTCGACGGGCTCATGTACTCTATTCTGTCCCATGCTGGAGATTGCGGTAGCAAGCGTGTGCTTGATCTGCTCAACATCTCGTGGTCTGAGGGGTGTCTGCCAAGGTCATGGAAGATGGGTGTCATCCACCCGATTCCGAAGCCTCGCTATCCCGCTGCCATGTGCTCCATCTCCCTGCTCAGCTGTGTTGCTAAGACAGCTGAGAGGGTTGTGCGGGCTCATCTTGCTTGGCGGCTGGGACCGTTGCACCCAAGGATTCACACTTACCATCCAGGCAGGAGTTCCACTCACTGCCTTGCTTCATTCCTTGGGGAGCTGAGGGGAGGACAGGGGATGGCTGTCTTCCTTGCCTTTGAACTGGCAAGCCCCACTGTCATCCTGGCAGCTCTTGTGGCCAGGGGTGTGGGAGGCAGGCTTTTATCCTGGATCCCAGACTTTTTCCATGAGTGTACTGCGGGGGTCCACTTTCAGGGGCACCTCTCCCCTTTTCATCTACATCCCAATGGCACCCCCCAGGGGAGCATACTGAGCCCTCTCCTTTTCAACATCCTTATGGAGGGGCTCCTAACTGTGGACTATGGGCCTGGCATAACTCTCCTCTGCTATGCCGACGATCTGGCCCTCGTCTTCACAAGGAGGGACTGCTTTACACTGGCAGACTCGGCCCTTTCTTGGCTGCGTGCCAAGTGCACCAAGCTAGGGTTGAAGATTAACTTCTCCAAGACGAAGTGTCTCCCATTAGGACTCCGCCCCCCAGACTTTCCAATGCTGCTTGGGGGCCATCAGCTCTCTTTTGTCACTGTCCACCAGTATCTGGAGGTCTGGCTAGACGGGGGCCTTACCTTTGCCTGCCACGTTCGATACCTGAGGGAACGTGCTTCTACTCACATGGCTGCTCTCCAATATCTCTCCAAGCAGAAGTTGGAGGCATCGTATTCCATCCTCCGGACCTTCTATATCCACGCCGTCCGATCTCTGGTGGACTATAGCGCCATCTGTTTGACTGGACTAGCTTCATCAGTCTCTAGATCTCTGGAGGTCATCCAGAATGATGCCCTCCATGTTGTGCTGGGTGCACCGCGCTGGACCCGGGTCATCAATCTGCATATGGAGGGTGGTTTGCCATCTCTGGCGCATCGCATTGCGCTACGAGCAGCAGTTACCACTCTGCGGTTGGTGGAGTGCCAGCCCCACCTGCCTGTCTCTGCCCTCCTAAAATGTCTTCTGTGCCGCCCACCTGAGCCAGCCCCTCAGCGTGACTGGGCCCGCAATACAGCAGCTGTCATCCATGGATTGGGAGCTTCTGTGAGCCTCTGTCAGGATCCTGACTTTCCCTTTCCTGTATACGCTGATCCACCACTATGGGATCCTCCTCTTTTTCAAATTATCGGTCCCTTGGAGGCTAAACTTCACTCCTCCATTCCTGCACTCCTCTGTCAGGAGGGTCTAAGTCGGGTAGTGGCTCTCGATCTACCGGACTCAGCTGTCTGTTTTACTGATGGCTCAATTTCCTCGGATGGTGCTGCGGGAGCGGCCTTTGTTTTCGGGCAGATGGTGGAATCTTGGCAACTCCCCCCGGGTGTATCTGCATTCCAGGCGGAGCTTCCTGCCATCCTGGGTGCATTGCGCCATGCTCATCACCACCATCACCACCGAGTCTTAATTCACATGGATTCTCTTTCCTCCCTTCAGAGACTACGCTCTTTCTCACTTCACGACAACGTCTTTCATCTGACGACGATCTTTACATTTGCTTCCCTTCTTGTTCACAGAGGCACAGAGGGCTCTCGCTCTGCTATGTGGTATGCCACTGCCACATCCTATTCTCTGTTTTGTCCCCCCCCTGGTGTACCTAATTATGTTGTAGTGAGGCTCCGGCGATTGTGTCTGGAGTTTCCTTGTTACAAACAGATTGTTGACACAGAGCCAGACCCGTGTCCTCATTGTTTGGCCAGAGCTGAGGAGCCACTCATTCATTATCTTCTTCACTGCCCTGCCTCTACCATGCTCAGGTCTCACCTCGACACTTCCCAGACTGGGGATGAATTTATGGACCCTGCTGGAGTTGTTGCCCGTGCTCCCTTCCAAACATTACTTATCACAGTCAGGGACTACCCTCCCCCTCGCTAACTCAAGTTTGCGCTAGTCATGCGCAACTCTGATGGGCTCTCTGTTTGCCCGTGTCCCAGTGCTACTGGGATGAATATCTCAACAAAAACAACAAGAGATCGAACACCCCACACCCGCCTCCCCTCCCCCAACCTCAGTGTAAATATTGTTGGACAGATGTGGAACAGCCAAAGCTGGTGATGTTACAGTATGCCATGATTGTTTTTATAGAGAATCAGAACCAGCAGGGGTAAGTATATAAGAGTATTTAATGTATATTACTGTGCTGTTTTCCAGAACATATGAGAAAGGCACGAATATGAAAGACCAACAATGTATTATGTGTTATTGTCTATATCAGTGGTTCTTACTTCTTGGCGACCCAAAATCCATAAGATGGTCTGTATGGCGACCCAAACCCTCATAAACTTACTCTGCACCAGAACTGAAACAAACATACCCGGTATGTGTCATATCATGTGACTAAACCAAAGTAATATTTCAATATTTTATTGATGTCATAAATAAATTTCATTTTTATTATATGTACTTCCTAAAGATCAGAAATTCAAAATAATTCATTCATGCTCATGATACACCTATTTACTCTGACCATTAAGGAGAGAGTCACTATTTTGGATGTTGTCTGAGACTTAAAGTACTATAATCAGTGAGATCCCTGGCACTGAAAAGTTTCAATCAGCTTCTCAAACCGGGGTGATTTAGATGACAGACTGCATCTTAGGTCATGCTCTGGTTGTAGACGGTTTCTGTACTTTGTGAGTGCAGAAAATCCTGTCTCACACAGATGAGTTGCAGCAAAGGGAAGGAGTGCTTTCAGGGCTTCACCTCCAAGAATTTTCTTTTCTTTGTAAACTCTGATCCAGAATGAGCTCAGTGATTCGTTTTCTTTCCTGAAATCATTACGAAGTGTTTCATCATTCTGAACCTCGATAAGCTGCTCCTGGAGGTAGCTGATGTTCGAAATCTCATCATATAAGTCTTCAGCTTCAATGCTGAAGAGATTTCTTACCCAGGCATATTTCATCACATTCTCAGGAATGTAGTGAAAAACTCTTCGATGAATCTGGAGATATGTTCCACAATGATGCTTTGGACCTGGGTGAGAGAAAATTTTTCGTCTTCCAGAAATTCACTCAAAGATGGAATGACACAGTCTTCCCAGTCTCAGTTTTACTCTTCCACAGCTTCAGTTTCCCCCTTGAATGCAGTTACCTTCTCTGACAGCCCAACTAATGTCTGATCGTGACCTTGCATTGAAATGTTCAAGGCATTAATCTCAGCAAAGATATCTGCAAGATAAGCCATTTGCATCACCTGCTTTGAATCAGAGAATCTTTGGGGCCAGTGAAAGATTCTTTTTTGCTAGAAATATCTCGGTCTCGTTCCGCATTTCAGGCAACCGTTGGAGCACCCTTCCTCGTGACAGCCACCTAACCTCAGAGTGGTACAACACGTGTATAGTCAGCCAAAAAAGTCGTGTCATTGTTCCGAACCCCGTAAATATTCGAACAGATAAGTCGAAGCAGCAGGGATAGCTTCACAAGTCTGGCAACTGTGTCATACCAGACGGTGGTGGGGGTGAGTGGTTTGGGGTGTCATGTATTAATGTCGGGTGGAAATTGTTGGGAATAACATACTGGGTAATAGGGTTATAGTCGACTTTTATTACTTATGTCACTAAATGTCTACATATCCATCATCATGAGTTTAGATTTAATCAGAATATATTGCAGTTTCATATACATGGGTTGTCATGTCTACTGTAATTCATCTTTGATATTTGGAATACTTCAGAGGATGGAATAACGGTGGAATACGTTTCATAACGAGTGTTTGGAATTTAATGAAACGTCACGATTATAATAATATAAGACAGCGTTTATTAACCCATCACGTCCCGAGGTTTTCCGCACCTATGACATCCCCCAGTCCCGAGCCTTTTTGGAAAAAATTTTTTTTGGCTAAAACTTCCGCTTAGGTCGAGAAACGAAGGAAAATCACAAAGAAAGTGGTTCCCGCGGTCTAGAAGTGGTCCATTCAGGTGAGGTCCCCCAAGCCAGGTGTCGTGTTCTGTAATGGACGTGATATGCGCTTACATTTTCTATGGTAAGGAATAATGGGAGAAACAACACACAACACCTCTATATTTATTGAATTTGAACTAATAAACAATAACAGTAACAATATAATGGATTTCAGACACATATATATATGAAAAATAAGCATTGTACCATCGCGCGAGCATAGCGAGTTTGGTCCGAGTCGTAACATGCTATATGCTAAGTGTCTTGTATCAGTCAACCTATCATTTTTTCTACTTGTATACTTCTGTTTCAATGACATTTTACCAATTACAACTGTTTGTAAGTGTTTTCAGATGTTTTCATTCATTTTGATGACATGCAGCATAAGTCTAGCGCACATCAGCTTAGTAAGCGCACTCGCTATGACTCGTATTTCGACATACCAAATTGTTTTATCACTTTCCAATTATTTTCCCCTTTACATAGAACCTTTCCTCCTCCACTGTAAATGTTTTCAATTATTTTCATTCATTACGAGGGCATTTAGCGATATGCTAGCGCATATTCACGTAGCAACTACGATCTCAAACACTCGTGTTTCATCATCTACTTTATTTATTCACTCCAATTATAATTTCCCACTTACATTACACACGTTTACACCCCTATACTGCACTGTACATACTTACTGGCATTATTTATTCAAGTGAGCGTGAGAATATCGCATGAAAATACCCTCGCAATGAATGTTTCGACCAACATAATACTCACACACTTATATACTAATTCTTCACATATATTACACACTTTACCACTTGCTGACTTTTATTTTCACTAATACGTGCCTTATTCATTCAACTGAGCGTCAGGAAATCGCATCTCTATACACACGCTATGAATATTTGACTTAGAATATATTTCAGCACTTACAATAATTTGAACTTATACCCGTAAGCATTTCCAATAATAATAATTATATAATTACGGGCCGTATTTATTGCACTGAGCGACAGAATATCGCATCATAAAACCCTCGCTATGTAAGTTTCCACTTACAGCATATTTATATACTTACATACAATTTTTGCACTTATGTTCTACCCGTATGCACTTTATACTAATACTGTATTTGGAGATCAATATGACTGATAATTTCACTGAGCGTCTGTTTGTCGCATTTACCTCATAATTTCTGTGTCCTTTTGCATTCACACCATATTAGAATTGCATCAACGTGTGATATTCACTGCAACATGGGTGAATACAGAGACCCACGTCACACTGCACGCACTCATAGCGGGTGTCCTTCCTCTGTGTCGTGAGTCTCACCTGGGAATTACTGCACACGTGACACCTGCGTTGGGGCCTAGGTCTGTTTGGTTGGGGAGGGATAGGGGTGGGGAAATGGCGGCCGGATATTCTCAGGGGAGTTTGGGCAATAGGGGCAGTGCGGGTGCGATGTTGGGGCCTTTCAACAGCATACCTTGCAAAGATTTCTCTTGTGAGCTCCCTCACAAACCCTTCAAATGTTTCCTGAACTCCTGTTGTCATGGCGTGAAGGTGGTGGCAAATCAGAGCAGTGATATCTAGCAAGCGAAAGAACAGTTTCTTATACCAATTCATCGTGGTCCTGGCACACTCTACCGTCGATATCATGGAGTCTGACTGGTCCACGAGGCGCATGTTTATATTATAATCCATGACACACTCAGGTTTCCAAACACGACGCCTGTTCTCGCTACGGTAATCTACGGAATCAGTACAGTGCATCAAGGGGCGGTGAACCGTGGACAAGAGGCTTACTTCTCTGTTGTGGTTCCACACAGTTGCAAGGATGTTCTTGGCTTTGAAGAAGACAACCTCATTCCTTGCAAGTTTCCGCCCTACCTTGGCCATGTGACGCCGGTTTACCTTTACGGTTCCACAGACTCCCGTTTCATGCGTGTGAAGATAACGAGCAAGAAGAGGGCTAGTGTACCAATTGTCCAGGTAGAGGACGTGACCACAATGAAGGTAGTCTTCTATCATCGTCTTTACCACTGCTCCCGACAGTCCAATACTTCGATCTTCTATTATGTCTGTCTGTGCACCGGTGTACAAGACTATGTCTTGCACGTATCCAGTCCTACAGTCGCACATAACAAAGATCTTGAACCCAAAACGGTGCCTTTTGCTGGGTATATACTGCCTAAATGAAATATTGCCTCTCCACAACACGAGACTCTCGTCTATGACGAGGTCTCTATAGGGATAGAATGAGGAACGAAAGGTTTGCCTGAGGTGATCAAAGATCAACCTAATTCGCCTCATTTTATCAGTGTTGTTTGCATTTGCAGGATCATGAGGATCATAGAAATGGACGCGACTTAGAATTTGTTGAAACAGATTACGGCTCATCACTTGACCAAATATTGGGGTAAACATAACAGGGTCCCTAGTCCAGTAAGCAGGAATTCTATTCTTTCGTATAATACCCATCAAAAGGACCAGGGCAAAAAATAAGAACATTTCTGGAAGGGAGACCGGGTAATCATAGTTGATAGAATGCCTACTCCTTGTTCCCAGTCCCTCACTCTCTAGGCGCTGGGCGCTTGCAAACAGGTTGGTTTGGTATACAATCTGCTCCACAAATGCCTCACTGAAAAACAGGTGGAAAAAATCCAACCTTGTTGAATTACGGTGAATTCCTGGAGCAATGCAGCCAGATCGCCCCTGCTCAGTGAAGGGGTGAATGAGGGGAGAAAAATCACTCCCATCTTCCCAATTCCACGACACAAATCCCTCGTCCCCATCATCCCCATCACTGCCTTCGTCTGGGTGGGGAGGAGATCCTGGTTGGGGAGGTGGGGGAGAAGGAGTGCGGAGAGCTTCCCCACTGTCACTCCTCTTCCCTCTGCCTTTACCCTTTCCCTTTCCCTTACCCTTACGGCCTTGAGGAACATTAGGGGGCTGTGGGGATGAAATAGGGGAATATTGGGGAGCAGAAGACGTACTGAGGAGTGGTTCCTCCCCACCTTCCCCCTCCATGACAACACCACGTGCTTTCTCACGCACCCTAGCTCGACCACGTGTTAAGGGATATTGGGGAGCATAAGACGTGCTTGGGAGTGGTTCCTCCCCACCTTCCCCCTCCCTCACAACCCCACGTGATAAGGAACGCACCCGCA
This sequence comes from Coenobita brevimanus, assembly GCF_032717465.1. Taxonomy (NCBI): domain Eukaryota; kingdom Metazoa; phylum Arthropoda; class Malacostraca; order Decapoda; family Coenobitidae; genus Coenobita; species Coenobita brevimanus. The sequence goes on along the minus strand of NC_137052.1, from coordinate 10,537,165 downwards.
CTGGCCCACGTGATCCACTATGCCGCCTCATACTACATAGGGAGAGCAATGACTCACTCACGTCACTCTCACTTTCCCTCATCCTCCCTGGACTTTCCCTCCACTTGACTTCCTAACTCCCCAAACAAAATGCTAGGCCCATACCTGCTCATACGACGTGGTGTGCTCTCTGGGCCACGGTGAATTATCACCTCACGTCCATACCACGTGGCAGCACGTCCCACGGCTCCGTCATCGTCCTCGTCCTCGTCCTCGTCCTCGAATTCTGGTTCCAAATCACGTTGGGGATAGGGATAGGATGTTGCACGTGCCTTCTTTGCCTGCTGCCCCTCTCTAGCAGCATGTTAAGTCACATACTGCCGCTTCCTGGGAGATGGAACTTCCTCGTCACTGCTGGTGGTTTCTTCCTCCTCTGGCTGCACATAATCCTTGTCCATATCCTCGTCGTCCAGTGGGGAATCACTGTCGCCTGTAAAGGTGTCCAGGGCGACTTGAATTTCGCTGTCTGAGAGACCTCTCTTAGCCATGTCTGAGCAGGACCGTTGCTACCAGGTGAGTGGATGAGTGGTGGGCTAGTGCGGGTCGCGCGGGGTCGCTGAGTGTCCCCGCCTGTTGGCAGGTAGGGGAAGGTCATGCGAGGGTACGTACCGCAAATCAAGCACGAATTTTGAAAATTGTCGAAATTATGCACATTGCAATTGCAAGACGTACCGGTATGTCGCCGGGACTGGCAA
>NC_137052.1:10463931-10531431 GCF_032717465.1 Coenobita brevimanus | reverse complement strand
TTGTGGTGGTGGTGGTGGTGGTGGTTGTTGTTGTTGTGGTGGTGGTGGTGGTGGTTGTTGTTGTTGTGCTGGTTGTTGTTGTTGTTGTTGTGGTGGTGGTGGTGGTGGTGGTTGTTGTTGTGGTGGTGGTGGTGGTTGTTCTTGTTGTGGTGGTGGTTGTTGTTGTTGTTGTTGTGGTGGTGGTGGTGGTTGTTGTTGTTGTGCTGGTGGTGGTGGTTGTTGTTGTTGTGGTGGTGGTGGTGGTTGTTGTTGTTGTGCTGGTGGTGGTGGTGGTGGTGGTGGTTGTTGTGGTGGTGGTGGTTGTTGTTGTTGTGGTGGTGGTGGTGGTGATGGTTGTTGTTGTTGTTGTTGTTGTTGTTGTTGTTGTTGTGGTGGTGGTGGTGGTGGTTGTTGTTGTTGTTGTGGTTGTTGTTGTTGTTGTTGTTGTGGTGGTGGTGGTGGTGGTTGTTGTTGTTGTGGTGGTGGTGGTGGTGGTTGTTGTTGTTGTGCTGGTGGTGGTGGTGGTGGTGGTGGTTGTTGTGGTGATGGTGGTTGTTGTTGTTGTTGTGGTGGTGGTGGTTGTTGTTGTTGTTGTTGTTGTTGTTGTGGTGGTGGTGGTTGTTGTTGTTGTGGTTGTTGTTGTTGTTGTTGTGGTGGTGGTGGTGGTGGTGGTTGTTGTGTGGTGGTGGTGGTGGTGGTTGTTGTTGTGGTGGTGGTGGTGGTGGTTGTTATGGTTGTTGTTGTTGTTGTTGTTGTTGTGGTGGTGGTGGTGGTTGTTGTTGTTATGGTTATTGTTGTTGTTGTGGTGGTGGTGGTGGCGGTGATGGTGGTGGTGGTTGTTTTGGTGGTGGCGGTGGTGGTTCTTGTTGTCGTGGTGATGTTGTTGTTGTGGTGGTGGTTGTTGTTGTTGTTGTTGTGGTGGTGGTGGTGGTGGTTGTTGTGATGGTGGCGGCGGTTGCTGTTGTGGTGGTGGTGACCGTTGTGGCGGTGGTTATGGTGGTGGTGGTGGCTCTTGTGTTGACAGTTGTTGCAGTTGTGGTTGTTGTTGTGGTGGTGGTGGTTGTGGTAGTGGTTGCTGTGGTGGTCATTATTCTTGTGATGGTGGTGATTCAGGGGGTAGTGATTGTGGTGATGGTGGTGGTTGTTGTTGTGATGGTGAAGGTTGTTGTGGTGGTGGTTATTATGGTGGTGGCTGTTGTTGTGGTGGTGGTTATTATGGTGGTGGCTGTTGTTGTGGTGGTAATGGTTGTGGTTCCTGGTTCATCTGATATGTGAACTCGGTGGACTGCAGGTTTAAATTTCCCTTCTGGAACCCACCGTCCTCCTTTCGGGGGATAGGGAAGCAGCTGAAAGACTTGTGCATAATCAGAGACTTGAGCCGCTCACGCTATCGGTGTCACTATAGGTATATTCCGAATCTTTCTACACCCAAAAGCAGCACAGTGCTGCTGCATTGCTAGGTAAATGGTGGTCAACTTTGACTATCGTCAGGAACACGACATAGTCTGCCTCGACCGTTGCAAGATGGTGGCTTGGTAGACACATCTAAAGTAGTGTCATGCGGCATCTAGGCTGATTTATATCTATGGGTTTCCCTTTCCCGTTTACCAAAACACTAACCTGTGGAATGCTTCTCTCGTTATTTCTATGAAGGCACCGCATGCCTCTGCCACACCAAGTATGGTGTATACACAATATATCATGCCATGTTCAGAAGGTTAACATACAGTAAAAACACAGGTTTCTGTTCTTCTGCCTACGGGAGACTTTACACTCCCTCTTCTGTCTTTCTTTCCTTCATTCTTACCTCTTCCTTCTGCCTGTGGGTGACTCTACACTGAGTGACAAACCAAATGGTTTCCTGAACACCAGGAAACCATTTACTACACTGGGTGGTAACCATATAACCAAATTTTGGCACCTGGTGGTTTAGTGGGTAATTATTGCACTCCAATCGGATTGAGCCGGTGAAGGTTTATATCCAAGGGATGGTTGGGGTTGATTGCTCATGTAGTGCCACTCAGGGATGAGTGAGGCTGGTCACTCTCATCTTAAATGTCGGGACCAACTGCCTGTCCCCGGGCTCCTACTCTCCTCATGGGGCAATGTAGGATTGGATGATGGATGGATGGATGGAACAATAGTAGCAAATGTGAAAGCAAAGAAGGGAAAGAAGAAAGTTATAAGCAAGGGTTAGAACGAATTGAAGAAACTGTGAAACCCACACCTTGAAAGGACACCAGCTATTATAAGGGACGATGAGGAGAACAAAAATGTACCGGTATCACTGTGAAAGCTTTCCTTGCAGTATGAAGATCTGTTGAATAATAATAAGTACTACTACTATCAATGCCACTACTACTACTACTAACCCTCTCAGGCGCAGGTGGTTTGAGTTGTCACTGCAGTGGCGGATTTAGGATAGGGCCGCTATGTACAGCCTACTACAGGTCCAGTTGAAAGATTTTTGCAGTTTATTCCCATGCTAAGCCACACTGGCAAAGATATTGCTACAACTGTTCTTGATTTTCTTAAAGAGAAGAACATTCCAGTTACCGACTGCCGAGGACAGTCCTATGATAATGCCAGCAACATGTCTGGTAAATATCAAGGGACCCAACAGATAATCAAGAATGAGTGTAGTGAAGCTGAGTACATACCATGTATGGCTCATTCCTTAAACCTGGTGGGTAAGTGTGCTGCAGAAAGCTGCCCTGCTGCAGTGTCATTGTTTGCTCTGATACAAAAGATCTACACCTTTCTTATTGCATCTACTTATCGTTGGAGGAGACACTGTGAGGTACTAGAGACTCATAAAGATAAGAAGCTGAAAGTTGATAAGAAACTCTCAGACACTCGTTGGTCAGCACGAGCAGATGCTGTAGCTGTTCTCAGTAGAGCACACAAACAAAACATCATTGTTCTGGAAGAGCTTTCTTCAGATCAGAATCAGCCAGCTGAGACAAGAGATGAAGCAAGTGGTCTTCTCAAAGGTTTGAAAGAACTTGAAACAGTAATTCTTCTTGAGGTTTGGGATACAGTATTGGAAAGGTTTCAGAGTACCAGTATCCAACTGCAAAAATCTGGGCTCTCCCTCAACACAGCTGTCACAGTGCTAGAGTCTCTTTTACACTTTGTTGAAGACCTGAGATCCCAGTTTGATGACTTTGAAGCAAAAGCTATGGTTAAGTGTGATGTGACAGCTATGGGTAATGCTGCATACAAGGACGACACACAGCATATTAGTAAGTGCAAGCGTCACCACGATGAACTTGACTCCGCAGAGGATGTTACATTGACAGGGAGAGACAAGTTTAGAGTGACTGCATTCTTGCTCATCACTGACAAGCTCTGTGCTGCTCTACAACAACGCCTTGGAGCTTACAGCGATTTTCGAGAGAGATCTGGCTTTTTATCAGAAATTTCAAACAAAACGACCACTGAGCTTAAAGCAGCTGCTGAAAAGCTTGTGTCTTCCTATCCTAAGGACTTGGAGGCTGGGTTGGAGTCAGAACTTTTGCAATTTGCACACCTTATGAAGTCCATTCCAAGAGATTCATCTGAAACTGTTCCTTTATTAGGTGGTGCAAAGGCTGCAAAAAGTCCTGAACTAGAAATGTATCAGGTTATTCACAGACATGACATGGTAGAAACATTTGCTAATGTTGAAATTGTATTACGGCTCTATCTCTGCATGTTTGTCACAAATTGCACTGGGGAGCGGTCATTCTCGAAACTGAAGTTAATCAAGAATTATCTAAGAAACACCATGGGGTAGGACTGCTTGTCTTCACTTACTCTGTTGAGCATTGAGCATGAGAAATTAGGGGAGCTTCATTTTACTGATGTCATCAAACAGTTTGCAAGTCAGAAGGCTCGAAAAAAAAGATTTTCCCTATCTTCAAAACTGACTGAAAAATAGTTAAATGTACCCTACAAATTGCGTACAATAAACACATTGCGTATCAGTCAACTGGGATTACAATCGTGTTAGTTTTTCAATCATTATCTGATTTTTACACTAGTTTATTCATCCTTAATTTAATTATTTAATGAAACATTCTATCATATATATTATAAGATCATAGATTGGAGTGAAAGTAGAAAGCTTTATTTAAATTAGGCTTCTCATATACAGTAAATGAATATGTAGAAATTGAAAGTTTATGTTGTATCTTATCACTTACAGTAGAGTAACTGGTTAAGTATATGACAGTAAACCTTTACAGAATATATATATATATATATATATATATATATATATATATATATATATATATATATATATATATATATATATATATATATATATTTTGTACTGCAGCAGATATAGTACTGTACTGTATTTGGCTAAGTACAGTACAGTACATGAGACTGAATTCCATTTACATTATAAAAAAAAATGTAATTTATTTATTTATTTATTCTTTTTTTGTTACCCATTCCTGATATGTTCTATTAATGCATATTATACAGCAATGTATCTGGATAATTATTTGAGAATGAACCCATATTATTAGCACAATGTTAAGGATCTCTTTAGTTAATCGTGTATTATTGCATATACAGTGCTGTATCTGGCTAAGTACTTGAGAATAAACTCATAAATGTTAAATATAACATAAAAGGAAATGTTAAGTATTTTTTAGTTCACGTTGCATTACAGCACATACAGTACTGTAGGCCTGTCTGGCAAAGTCTTTGAGAGTAAACCCGTCTACAATAACTGTATAGAATAATATGTTGATTTTTTTTTATTTTTCGCTCATGTTGTATTACAACATTATACAGTGTACTGTTATTGGCTTTGGCTAAGTATTTCAGAGTAAATCTATATACAATACCTGTACAGAAAAAATATGAGAAGGAATTTTATTTATTATATATATATATATATATATATATATATATATATATATATATATATATATATATATATATATATATATATATTTGAGTTAATGTTGCAATACAGTATAATTATACAGTACTGTATCTGGCTAAGTATTTGAGAGCAACTAATCATTAAGGATCCTCACTATATTTCCTCGCATTCCTCATACAGCTTAGCTCTGAATATGTTATGACATACTAGCTAATTATTACATATCCAAATATGTTATACCGTATTTCAAATTTGCTGAATGGTACTTCAAGACTCACTGTGATTAGGCAGTACAGTAATTTATTTTTATCAAAGATCAAGCAAAGTTATTACTACACATTAACTTTGGCAATGTTACATGCAAATGATTATATGGAGCTTCTTCTGATGTGATAGAAAATCTAAGTGGGTGAAGTAGAAAATACTCTTGTACAACCACTGAATTATTTTATGTTTAGTGCAAGAATGCACAAGCTGAATTCTAGTGCCTGTTATCAGAAAAGCTTATATAACATCCATGCTCATTTGTCAGTGGGTTACTCATTAGCTTAGCTATATGATTATGAAATATTTAATTTTTATAGTTAATCTTCAAAAAACCAAATGTGTAATGCCAAAGAAGGTAATGCAGCTATTCTTATTCTTAAGGTAATGCAGCTATTCTTATTCTTATTGCTAATAATATTAATAGTAATAATGATGATGATAATAATAATAATAATAATATTATTATTATTATTATTATTATTATATTATATTTTTCCTAAATGTTTACACAAAGTTCCTGTGTTTTGTTGTGACCATTGACCAATTTTTAGTGAAAATTGGTCATTTGGCTACTTCTTAAAAAATTGAACATTGTTTCAAAAGTATAATTTTTATCTCTACATGGGCCTCAGAAGTGAGAACAGAGGTGCTCATTTTCAAAATTTTTCCGGGGGGGCCTGCGGCGCCCCCCCAGACCTCCCAGCTTTAAGCGCTCACTTCGCTCACCCATTAACCCCTTAAACGCGGGGCGTCACTTTCATGACGCTTGGGAGCAAGGGATCGTACCACGAGGCGTCACTTTTGTGATTTTGTGTTATTTTGAATTCGACCGGGCTTTCAAGTGGTGGCTTGTATCATCTATCAGTACTACCAATGTCCAACACTAGTCAGCACTTCTAATCTCATCTGTACTCCCATCCATTGTTGACAATTTAGCCATTTCTCCCCATTCTTGACTCCCCTCCCTACCTACCCTCCATTACCCTCTCCTCTAGCCTGCCTGGCCGTGCTACGCTAAGTAAATCATCCCTGGAATTTTCCACTGATTTCGTCCATTGAAATAAGCGCTATGCCCTATTCTTAAACCAAATAATATATACAAGAAAGAAATAAGGTAAATGATAGTGCCATACACCTGGAATTGGCTAATTATCACCAGACAACACCTCACGTGCACTCGTTCGCTAATTTTCGCTGTTTATTTCCGCTTGAAATATGCCGTATAATCTATTCTCGTATTAAAAATATATATAAGAAAGGAAGGGAGAAGCCTAAGTGATATTTACATTCACCTGGAACTACCTAATATATTATGTATTGTCTAGATTTCCTGCCAATCATTTCATAGCGTATATATTAGCAGCTTTCTCCCCGCTGACATTGGGAGCATTGCACTTCCCCTAGGCAGGCAGGCCACCACACTGTATTCAGTTTACTGTCGTCTTTCAAGGTAAAAACACGTGGGATTCGCACCTGCCCAATTACACCGCTTTTTAGTCCCATGCAAAGGGCCCTTTGACCCCTACCCTTTATTAAACCTCGTGTGGAGAGAGGTAAAGGGGTAAGTGACTGTGGAACGTGAACTGGCTAATTTGTCAATGAAAATGATAGACAGTGACTACGATCTATCTGGTGAGTAAAACAATGCAGGTGGAAATGTAAATAATGTGTAAATAATGTGTAAACAGCAAGTGAAACAATGAATGTAAATATAAGTGAACAATGGAAAATAGTTTTATAAGTTACTACAAGTGACTGCATAACACAGTGTAAATAAAATAGAAATGTAAATAATGTAAATAAAATAGAGAATGTAAATACAAATGTAAATGAGTAGTAATATAAGAATACGAGTATATATACTAGGAGTAATGAAAGTGAAAGTTTCACTCTAGCATGTATGAATACTATGAGTTATAGTTATGAAAGTGAAAATGAAAGTGACAGATTCACTCTCAACGCTAGTGTACAGGACAAGAAAGTGAATGCTACGTATTTTACTGAAAGAGAAATTGAATGGCTACAGTGACAATAAACTACTATTACTGAAGGAAACTTATGGATAAAGACTGTAGATATATATAAGTGTTATATAGTAATAGAAATATAAACTGCGAGTGTTTTTATGAATAATAAATGACAGAACACCAGCGATGAACAATGTCAAGTGGGAAGGTCATACACGCTCGTAATTTTCATTGCTTTCACAGTTTTTTTCCTTTTTTGAGTATGGATTCCAACCTTTCTGAGAATCATAGATTAGTGTTTCTAGTGATAATATCAGGCTGTGGTAATCATCTTACGGGTTGTCGGGAAGTGTAAAGTGGAGACTTCGTTACCCAACTTCAGAGGTCTCCACAAGTCCTACGGTACTCAATGAAGGCTCAACAAACATCCCAAGAGAAAGCTGAATGTATGTGCCATAAGCATATTTAATTATAATATTCTAGGACTAATAACTGATTTTTGGCAAATATTTCTAGAGAGTATGTCGGAGTGCGAATATGCCCGCGAGATACGCAAGTCAGGCTAAAAAATCTCGCAGTTTAGGGGTTAATGGCCTAGGGCCCCACACACCCTAAATCAGTCCCTGGTTGTCAGATTGTTTAACAACCTGTAAAGCACACCATGACATGAATCGGGTAAAAAAAAAAAAATAATAATAAAAAATATGATACACATCGGTGGGAAACTTGTGTCCTCCTTTGTTTGACATCGTGTCAAACAAAGGAGGACACAAGTTTCCCGCCGATGTGTGTCATATTTTTTATCATTATTTTTTTTTTATCTGATTCATGTCATGGTGTGCTTTACAGGTTGTTAAACAATCTTACGACTCAAACCACCTGCGCCTGAGAGGGTTAGTAGTAGTAGTAGTAGTTGCATTGATAGCAGTAGTAATTATTTATTATTTTTCAACAGATCTCCATACTGCAAGGATAGCTTTCACAGTAATACCGGTACAATACATTTTTGTTCTCCTCATCGTCCCTTATAATAGCTGGTGTCCTTTCAAGATGTGGGTTTCACAGTTTCTTCAATTCGTTCTAACCCTTGCTTATAACTTTCTTCTTTCCCTTCTTTGCTTTCACATTTGCTACTATTGTTCCATCCATCCATCCATCATCCAATCCTACATTGCCCCATGAGGAGAGTAGGAGCCCGGGGACAGGCAGTTGGTCCCGACATTTAAGATGAGAGTGACCAGCCTCACTCATCCCTGAGTGGCACTACATGAGCAATCAACCCCAACCATCCCTTGGATATAAACCTTCACCGGCTCAATCCGATTGGAGTGCAATAATAACCCACTAAACCACCAGGCGCCAAAATTTGGTTATATGGTTACCACCCAGTGTAGTAAATGGTTTCCTGGTGTTCACGAAATCATTTGGCTTGTCACTCAGTATAGTCACCCACAGGCAGAAGGAAGAGGTAAGAATGAAGGAAAGAAAGACAGAGGGAGTGTAAAGTCACCCGTAGGCAGAAGAACAAGGAAAGAATACAGGAAAGACAGAAGAGGATGGAAGGAAAGAAGGATGGAGGAGAGGAAAGGGCAGACACCCAACAGCAGCACTACATCGAGTGAGTGGATGGTGAGCGCCCACACCCACCACAAAACCACAACCTACTAATATCTTCTGTTCTTCCTGATTCAGGCTGAGCAGTTGCTATCATTTGTTCACACCAGTACTAACATGGACTCACATAAAATTTGGGTTGAACTGTCGTTTTTCCACACCGATGTTTTAAGTGTAATTATCGTATAACTGAAACAAGGTTGGGGAATTCTCAAGCCAACAAAGTATCAGCGTGAAAGTGAAGGCTTTGATTTGCATCAGTGCTAACACAGTGAAAACTGGTGTGATTTTCGTTTGCATCAGTGCTGACCATGATGGAGACTGATGTGATTTGTGTGTGTGTGTGTGTGTGTGTGTGTGTATGTGTATGTGTGTGTGTGTGTGTGTGTGTGTGTGTGTGTGTGTGTGTGTGTGTGTGTGTGTTTGTGTGTGTGTGTGTGTTCTTACCTAATTGTTCTTACCTAATTGTATCTTTACAGGAATGAGTCAAGCTCATACTGTCCTGTGTCTTAAACCATATTTATCATACATAGCCTTAAAATTTTTGAATTGTTTTGGCACACACTATTTCATTCGGTAGTGCATTCCACTGATCATTATTGATCTATTTGGGAAACTAAATTTCCTTACGTCTTTATCACCTCTCTTCTTATGCAGTTTTTTTGCAGTGTCCTCTTGATGATGGTTCCCCATAGGTGAAGTAATCATTTATGTCTATTTTCTCCTTCCCTGATATGCATTTATATAGCATTATCATGTCACCTCTTTCCCTTCTCTCCTGTAGTGTTGGTAGATTCAGTTTATTTAGTTGTTCTTCGTAACTTAGATCCCTTAAGCTTGGTACCCATCTTGTAGCGGCCCTTTGAACTTTTTCAATCTTGTCTATGTGTTTTTTGAGATGAGGACTCCAGACTACTGATCCATACTCCAGGGTTGGTCTGATGAATGACGTTATTATCCTTCTTAGCATGTCCTCATTTAGGTATGTGAATGGTATTCTCATATTTGCAAGCAGTGTATACATGTTCCGTACCTTCTCACTGATGTGGTCAGCCGGAGATAGTCTGTTACTGATAATCACACCTAGGTCCTTCTCTCTTTCTGATGTGTGTAGGGTTTTATTGCCTAACGTATAATCCCAATCAGGTCTTTTTCCACTTTTACCAAACTTGATTACATGACACTTGTCCACATTGAATTCCATTTCCTATGTATTACTCCATTCATGAAGTTTATTTAATTCTTCTTGTAGCCCTTTACAAGAATCTGTGTTAATAATTCTTCTTTGTATTTTTGCATCATCTGCAAACATATTTAGATAGCTTTAATTTCCAGTGTTACTGTTTATATCATTTATATACACTAAAAACATGATTGGTGCCAGCAATGAGCCCTGTGGTACTCCACTAGTCACTTCTTTCCATGATGTGTGTGTGTGTGTGTGTGTGTGTGTGTGTGTGTGTGTGTGTGTGTGTGTGTGTGTGTGCTGACCAAAGTGGGGGACTGATATGGTTAGGTCACATACAATAACACTTTGAAAGTAGCATAAAGTGATATGAAACTGATTTAGAACGCCAACGTTGATTGCGATGGAAGAATATGACACATTACCTTATGAGGGAGGACTTGGGTAAGAGGGATATGAAAACGTCACAAATTCTGAAGGGAATATGAAGCAAGAAAGGTGGAGTTCCTGTAGGCCTTGGGATTAATGGAGGACAGAAGAGGGTGTTTCTTTATGTGTTTTTGAGCTGGTAAAGATGCATTCTCTGCAGTTCTTCTTCCCCTTTTATGACTGGAACAGCGAGCAAGGTCTCGAAGGAGGCTTATGGTTGATGGTGAAACGTTCAGGTATGTCTCCTCAAGGCAGTGATGGTTCATTGCTCGGGGAGGCGTGCAGTGTCCGTCGTTCTCAGACCTTCACCAATTTATTGTCGTCGTTGTTGTCGTTGTCATGGACTTGTTGTTCCTGGTGTTCTCGTTGTTGAACTATGAATCACAAACCTTACAGGAAAGGAGGCATAACCTAAGGAGATGCTTTCGATATTTTGCAGTTTATCGTAACTCAGTGGCTGAAGAAGATAACACTAGTCTTTCTTTTTTTTTTTCATAAAAATAGAAAAAAACTCGTGACGAATACCATATTCAAATGCTATTACCTGCATATGATAAACACTGACGATGCGGAAATGATAATTTTGGGCCAAGTTAAGATGAACGGTGTATAGTACAGGCTGAAATGAATAGTAACAACTGTGAAACAGCACCTAAATAAATTGGTTCAGTATAGCCCACTCATATTCCTCACTATCATGTGGCGCCGTCACCACCTTTAATGGTACCTGATGAGATTTAGCCCGTCCTTTGTCTCGCTTTGCCATGCATAACGAGATTTTAGCCCGGGAAGGAGGCAGCACTTTTTGGGTGATGGGGAGAGAGGGGAGAGATGGATGTACACACTGGAAGATGAATGGCTGGAGCCTACTAGAAAGCTGAACGCAGAATGTGTTAAGTTTATTTTGCAGACTGGCAGTTGTATCAAAATCAGATAAGATCTTTGTATGATAACGAGTATTATCCAAGTCAAAGAAGAGTAAAAAGGATTGCTGAACGCAAAAGTAGATCCTCAGTTTACAAATAAGTAACCTTTAGATTAAATGATATTGAATCTGAAGAACATAATCGCGATGTTGCTTTAAGTTTGTTAAATGCGACATGAAATAAGACTGCAAGTAGTCTATATGTTAGGGCAACTTACCTGGCAATGACGTTTTTGACATTCACCCTGAGATGGTGCCATTACGCAAATAGTCAAGTTATTATTCTTGTTTTCTAGAGGAGAATATTGGAAAAAAAAAAAAAAAAAAAAGAGATGAAGGAAGGTGGAAGAGAGAATAAACGAATATTATAATACGCTGATAAGAGAATTTTTTTTAATGAAGTGAATATTTTTCAAGAGTTTGTTGTGGATAGGGCAACTAATGGAAATTAGGAACCTGATGTAAACTAAGGAATAGAAAAAAAAATATTTAAAAATGTTATATCAGCGACTTTAGGTGGGGGCGCTCACCATCCACTCACTCGATGTAATGCTGCTCTTGGGTGACTGCCCTTTCCTCTCGTCCTTACTTCTTTCTTTCCCTCCTCTTCCATCTTTTTTTCCTTCATTCTTTACTCTTCCTTCTGTCTTCAGGTGACTCAACAATGAGTGACTAGTCAAATGGTTTCCTGTATGCCAGGAAATCATTTACTACGCTGGGAGGTAACCATATAACCAAATTATGACGCCTGGTGGCTTAGTGGGTAATTGAGGCACTTCAGTCGGACTGAGCCTCTGGAAGTAAAGGGATGGTTGGGGTTTATTGCTCAGGTCTTGCCATTCAGGATGAGTGAGGCTGGTCGCTCTCATCTTAAATGTGAGGACCAATTGCTTAGCACCGGGATCCTACAATCCTCATACGGCAACTCAGGATTGGATGATGATGATGATGATGGTGATGATGATGATGATGATGACGGTGACTTTGATAAGCTAGTTGAAAGAATGAAAATGCTTTTAGGCAAGCTGAGTAGATATGAAGGTACAATGATACAGGCTGTGCTGTACGGCTAAGAGGCATCGGATTTACATGCCAACAAGAAAAAGGTGGAAGTTTTGGAAATGAGGTTCCAAAGATCTATTTTGGGGTGAGATGCTTTAAGAGAGTGTGAAATGGCACAGTATGTTTGTAACGGCTACCAAGGTGTGCAAAAGTGGTATGGGATTGCGGAGAAAAATGGTGGGGAAGGGCTGATAAAGAGGGACATACAGTTTAGAGGAAGGGGGAGTAGAAGAAAGAGGAGGCCAAGGAGGTTGTGGAAGAATAGCATTAAGGATATTCCGAATCATTGGGATCTGAGTGTCGAAGGGGATGGTAAGTGTGTATGGAACAGAATCTGGTTTGAGGTGGTTACTGAATTTTCTCCAGTTCTTTTTACATCATTCTACTGAAACGGGTAACAGCGAATATGTACTTAGAATTAATTAAGAATAACTATCATCGTGACTCATTTAATTTCTTCTAAGTCTCTCACTACGATGACCTACTTTTTGAGGAAATGTTGCTGCCTCCAGTAGTTTCCATTAAATTTTACTAATAACTGGCAACAAGTGTGGTTTGAAACAATTTTCATTAGCCCTTTCGTTATGCATTTCATTAATTAAATAAAATGGTCTGCAGAGAGAATTATATTAGTAAATCATTGACTGAAAGGGATGAAGTTACAGGTTAAGATTTTAACTAAACAAACTTTTATGCATATAATTTCATTCCAAAGACCGCTATCAACATGATAATCCTTTGAGTAGAAAAAGTCTCTCGTAAAGAATATCATATGGTTCAGAAGAATCCAACAAATGTAGGCAAGCACGATAGATGTTAACAAACTGATCTTGCCCTGTGACCTTGACCTGTTACTGATTGTTCTCTAATTACAGTAGACTTATTCTTGCCTAACCCTTAACATTTCCATCAAGTTTGGTCTAAGTCGAGTAAAAATGCTTGAGTTAATTCTTTTATTATTACTGTCACCACTACCACTTAAACTATTTCAGGCACAATCACTAAACTCATCTCTAGCAGTCATCTCTATTGCTTACATCATCTCTATTGTCGTCACTACCACAACCAAAAATGTGCCTGTTCAATATCATAACCGCTCTCACTATTATCACACCACTATCATCTATACCAATGTTATCACTTCCAATATCATCACGACAAGTATCATCAGTGCTACTACCATGACTACCATTAACACCCCCCCATACCCATTCATTACCATTACAACCGTATTTGACCCTCATACCTTTCACCAAGAGTCATTAAAGTTGGATCAGAACTGTTTGAGAAGACTAGTTCATAACTCGGTCACATGCTTGAGGTACAGACTTGGTCTTTAATGTACTTATAGTTGCTTACATACTTAGTCAGTGACAAAATATGTTGACATAGTTGACAACATCTAATAAGTTATGAGATTCATAAAGATAAGATTACGAGAAATCTACAGGTCTTGGTCCTCTTTAATTTATTTGACTTATAAATCCTTTTTCCATGACATTATTTTCTTCTTCCTCTAGACGATTTTTATAAACTTTGGATCGACCTATTGTACTTAAGCAGTAGCCAAGGTTGTATCTAACACCACTAGCTCATAAACTCTCCCTGAGATAAGTAATGTCGTCTGGAAGTAGCAAGAATAAATCAGACTACTAAATATGTCGTCATGTTGAAGAGGTCAAGCATAGTCAGCGATGCATATTAGTTACATCTCCATCAAAATATATCTTAGATAAGTTTGGTATGCTCTGTCGACTTTAATATGGTCACAAAGCCATCAAACGTCAAGTTGGTAGCTATATGGTTACCACACAACTTAGTCAAAAGGTTCCTGGGGCACAGAAAACTTTTGGATATCATTCAATATTGTCAGCATGGGTGTTACTGTCTACCACAACCATTTTGTTCAGGTAATGAAATCGACTTGTGTTATCTTGATTATCGTAATTAAATACATATGAATTAACAAAAACGAAAGTTCTTAAAAGGTTTAATATACCTGAGGAACACTATTAACAAACAAGACATTACAAACTATGTTATTTCCCCGTCCATGTCCATGCTTTATGACAGACACCAGGTGATTATGTTCACTTGCACGAAATTGTTATCAGTCCAAGCGTATATTCTTTCGCTGTGAAAACGACCTTCATATAATCTTGCAATCACCAGATGATTAATATTCAGTACTTGAGGCACCACTGAGAAATAATGGATTAATAGAGCTAGTACTAGACCTTTCTCAATAAAAGATCTTCTCACTAACCTGAGCAATATTAGGTGATGTTTGCAGCAATGAACTAGAATGACTGCGATTGTAGTGAATGGGTTCATCATCGTCATCATCACCATCATCATCATTATCACTGTCGTCGGAAGGACCCCATCTACATCACCATAATCATCATTATTACTGTAATCATCATCACTGACAGCCGGAACAGGGCAGAGAGGTTTATGAGTAAATACGGATAAAACTAAAGTGATGATATCTATGCCAAAGAAACGAAATAGGGAGGCTGCCATAGATAGAGCAGATTGGTGGACCATCATTAGGTGACCAAGGCCGACACATGCAGGCATGTTGGAACCCTTATAAACGATACGATACAACGATCATGAAAGGAATATACAGTGTTTCATCATCATCATCATCATCATCATCATCGTCATCATCATCGCCGTGGTCGGACGGACCCCCTCTGCATCATCATCATTATGTATTTATGTCACCATCGTGATGGGAGGGGAGCAATACTTCACCATCATCGTCGTCGTCGGAATGACTTTATATATATATCATCGTCATCATTAACATCATCTAATCATCATGATCATTACCACCATCATCATCATAATCTTATCATCACAATCATCATCGTCATGCGGGGAGCGTCATCATTTTCACTACCCTCTTCCCTCTCTCTGGCCCTCCATTTTCTGTCACTCAGCAAAAAGGCTGGAGGCAACGGTGTTAACTTACGTGTGTTAGGGGGGGGGGAGAGAGAGAGAGAGAGAGAAAGAGAGAAACATAGGAAGTACAGATAACAGGCCTATTGACCCATGACGTGGATTTTCTTGGAAAATAATTAAAATCTCCTAACATCTGACCAACATGTAGGAGAAAAAGACAGAAAAAAGGAAGGTTCTCCCCATTCCACCTACCAGCCAATTAAAAAGCGGCAGAAACAAGATGAGAAAAAACATTACGTTAGTTAGAATTAATAAACCGGAAAAATTTTATAAGAAGCGCAGAGAGGTACAATTTTGCTCTAGGCGATGTCTAATCTGCAAATTTGTAAAATATGGTGAGAACAAGATAGAGGTAAGGATTAAAGAAAGACGAAAGTGAGAATAAGTGAAAAGGCAAAATGAAAGAAAATTGGTGATCGGAGGAATAGAGAGGGACAAGAGGGAAAAGGAAAAAGTACAGGGGGAAGGGGATGATTCCAAGGCGAGACCGGCAGAGAGGTGATGGAGGGAGGGAATACTAGGAAGGAAATAGGAGACACGTGAAGGGTTAGGCAAGGACAAAGGGAAAAATGAAACAAGGAGGATAATGAAAAAGGTGAGTCGCATGAAAAATGTGCGTACAGAGGTGGAGGGAACGCTGGTGGAGAATGGGGGGTGAGGGGGGGAGAATAGGTGGGAGAGGGGAAATGGAAGAAGAGGGAAGGGGAGTGAGAGGAACGGGGAGTAGAATGGAGAAAACACTGGTGATTGTGGGTGGATTGCTTAAACATCTCCTCTACTAGGGCGACTTTTTTTCAGTTTATTCTTATCTCATCGATTTTACACAAGTTAACCTTTAGTATAATTGATAAAACTCCAATATTTTCTTCCAGTTAGCGACAAATGATTATATTCAACTGACATTGAGTATAGAAGACTAAGGGAGCTAAAAATCACCTATAACCTTCACACTGCCGAGAGAACTCTACTATTATATTGCGTTAAACGTCAGTTGATTTTATTCAGCTCATAGTGAGATATGCGAACCTAAGCGTCTGGGCAGTATAAGAACAGTGGTCATCACATACATGATGTAGAATGGCCTAACAGAAAACACATAAGCCAAAGCCGCAGACGGAATATTAAAAACAACAGGAAAACGAACTGTAAATTGTAGGTTTGTGCTCGAGATAACTGAGGGTTTTAGCTATGTCAATTAAAATGTCAAAATTTTCCATTTCAGTTTTGAAAGGAGGAAAACAAGGAGTTTGAAATGATTGTTAGCAGATCGCCCGTGAATTATCTCTGATGGGGTCCATACTGATGACCATAAGTGTCATGGGTTGGAGTAGCTGATTATGTACCTGTCAGCACCTGAGCCTTGCATCTGGAAAGCCCGGGTTTGATTTTCTGGCTTGTAAGAGTGGTGGACTCTGTTTTCCTCTTGTCACTGCTCACCCAGCAACAGGAATGGGACGTGGACGTAAACCAACGACTGCGAGTCGTGTGTTAGGTGAAGACTAGGACAACAAGAACTGATTATCTACCTTAATGACCCTCCTCCAGTCGATAGGCATAAACTTTATCTTTCTTCCATAATACTATCTCTCTCCGATTCCCAGACGCCTTAATCCATCCAAGGGATGGCTAGGGTTTATTGCTCACGTACTGCCACTCAGGGATGAGTGAGGCTGGTCTCTTTCTCATCTTAAATGTTAGGACAAATTTGTCTAGCTCTGGACTCCTACGCTCCTCATGGGGAACACATGATTGGATGATGATGATGATGATGATGATGATGATGATGATGATGACGACGCTGATAAGCCAGTTGAAAGAATGAAAATGCTTTTAGGCAAGCTGAGTAGACATTAAGGTACAATGATACAGGCTGTGCTGTGCGGCTGTGCGGCATCGGTTTTACATGCCAACCAGAAGAGGATGGAAGTGTTGGAAACGAGGTGCCAAAGGTATGTTTGTGGGGTGAGATGGTTTGAGAGAGCGTGAAATGGCATAGTATAATGGAAACGGCTGCCAAAGTGTGCTAATGTGGTATGGCTTTGTGAAGAAAAATGGTGGGGAGAGGCTGATAAACCAGGACATACAGTTGAGGGAAAGAGGAAATAGAAGAAAGAGGAGGCCAAGGAGGTTGTGGAAGAATAGCATTAAGGATATTCCGAATCACTGGGATCTGAGTATCGAGGGAGATGGTAGGTGTGTATGGAACAGAATCTGGTTTGAGGTGGATTATTGATTTTCTCCAATTTTTTACACCAATCTATTAGAACGAGTAACAGTGAACATGTATATAAATTAACTTAATAATAACTATTATCGTGGCCCATTTCATTTTTTATAAGTCTTTCACTACGATGACCTACTTTTTGAGGAAATGTTGCTGCCTCCAGAAGTTTCTATTAAACTTTACTAATATCTGGCAACAAGTGTGGTTTGAAACAATTTTCATTAGCCCTTTCGTTATGCATTTTATAAAACGAATAAAATGGTCTGGAGAGAGAATTAGATTGACAAATCATTGACTGAAAGGGGACAGGTTAAAATCTTTAACTGAACAAACTTTTATGCAAATAATTTCATTCCAATGACTATAATCAACATGAAAATCCCTTGAGTACAAAAAATCTCTCGTAAAGAATATCATATGGTTCAGACGGATTCAGCAAATGTAGGCAAGCACGATAGATGTTAAGAAACTGATCTTGCCCTGCGACCTTGACCTGTTACTGATTGTTCTCTAATTACAGTAGATTTATTCTTGCCTAACCCTTAACGTTTCCATCAAATTTGGTCTAAGTCGAGTGAAAATGCTTAAGCTAATTCTTCTGTTATTACTGTCACCACTACCGCTTAAACTGCTATTTCATGCCCAATCACTAAACTCATCTCTAGCAGTCATCTCTATTGCTTACATCATCACAAATGTCGTCACTACCATTACCAAAAATGTGGCCGTTCATTATCATCATCGCTGCCATTGTTATCACATCGCTATCATCAATACTAATGTTATCACTTCCAGTATCATCACGACAAGTATCATCAGTGCTACTACCATGACTACGAAGTACCAGTAACACCCCCAATAACCATTCATTACCATTACAACCATATTTGACCCTCATACCTTTCACCAAGAGTCATTAAAGTTGGATCAAAGCTGTTTGAGAACACTAGTTCATAACTCGGTCCCATGCTTGCTGTACAAACTTGGCCCTGAACGTACTTAGTTTTTTTTTTTTTTTTTTTTTAATAACAGAACGGAGGAAGGAAAAACAAGTGAATAAAAAAAAATAATCCATACACCAGATTACTAGTGTCCTCTGTTCATAAAATATCTGTAACAGTTAGACTTGAACAGCTGTGGGTTGAAATTTGGAGGGAAACAACTCTGGGGAAGCGAGTTCCAAAGAGATGCAGTTCGGGGAATGAAAGAATTCTGATAGGCAGAAGTTCTGCAATATGGCTGAGTGACATTTCAGTCATGAGGGCTACCAGATGCTCGTGTAGCACAAGGGAAGGCATCGAGAGGTGGCATTTGCCAAAAAAATATCTGTCAAATAATGCAAGGGAGGCAACATTCCTTCTTACTTGCAGGGGAGGTAGTTTATTTGTAATGGCAGGGTTGTTAATAATTCTAATAGCTTTGTTCTGAATTTTGTCTAGTTGTTTTTATGCAACCTCTCCACATCCATTCCGAAAGGGTGAGCAGTATTCAAGCTGAAAGTGCACATGACTCTTATTAATTATAGCTAATTGCTCATCAGCGAACAAGTTACGGACTCTGTACAATAATCCAAGTTTCTCTGAGGCGGTTTTAGCGAGTGATCTAACATGAGAGGTCCAGCTGAGAGCATTGTTAAGACGCCAAGAATTTCAATACTTTTGAAGATGGGAATATTAGTAGCACTGAATGTAATGTACGAATCTGGCAATATCTGTCTGTTAGTAAACTGTATATATTTAGTTTTACTAGCATTAAAAGAGACAAGGTTGTTTTGTCCCCAGTCACTGATCGTAGATAGGTCTTGATTTATCGAGATGGCTGTACTGAGTTGAGAGGTAGAGATATTAGACTTTGTAATGGGTGTCCAAGTGTGAATGAACTATGTAATGTTGAGTCATCTGATTATGAGTGGATGGGATTGTGGGTGACTGATAAGAGATCATTATTATGAACCAGGAATAGGGTTGGCGCCAGAACTGACCCCTGCAGCACGCTGGCGTTAATTGAGTGGAAATTGGAATATACATCATCTACTTTTACTCTTATTTTCCTATTACTAAGATATGAAGACATCAAACGAACAAAAGACGTTAGTCCATAGCAAGGGGATTTGGACAGCAGGGAACGGTGTCATACTCTGTCAAAAGCTTTAGAGATATCAAGAGCTACTGCATGATTTTCTCCATGTAGATCATTTGATTGAAGGATGGTATGAGTTAGGAGACTGAGTATGTCAATGGTGGATCTTTTGTGGCGAAAACCATATTGTCTATCACTAATTAAGTTGTTGAATTCAAGATGCTTAACAATGTGCTTATTAATTAAAGTTTCAAATACCTTACCATGAGAAGATGTGACAGCTATTAGTCTGTAACCAGAGGGGTCAGAGGAACTTCCTTTCTTCGGAATTGGGTGGATATTGGCTTCTTTCCATGAATTTGGGAATAAAGAAGTACGTATGCATAGTCTGAATAATTTAGCTAGAACAGAGGGAAGTTCAGGGGAACACTTTTTCAAAACAATTGGCGGAATTCCATCTGGACCTGGAGCTTTGTTGGTAGGTAAATTGTCCAGGATGGATTTTACGTATCTTGTCTGTATTTTAAGTGGGGCAATTTCGGGAGAATCAAGTTCTAGTACTGGGACATTCTGGCTGGTATCGTCTATGGTAGAGTTTCTGGCAAATGTACTGGCAAAAATATCCGCTTTTCCACGCGGGTCATTTGTAATGTCGCCATCTGAATATTTTAGTGGGGGAATGGATGATGACTTGTTAAAGTTATTATTGAAAGAATTAAGAGTTGACCAGAATATTCTATTGCCATTAGGGTCGTTAAGTAGTTTTGATGCCTGCTTTTGAAGAAAGTTTGATTGAGCTAGATTTATTACAGCTTTTGCATGATTTCTAGCAATTTTATAATAAGAGAGTGATTCACATGTTTTTGATTTTAAGTAAGAGTTATGTGCTAATGACTTTTGGGCTGTTGCTCTGCCACAGTTGCCATCAAACCATTTTGGAGAGTTCGATCTTTTAGTGAACTGTTGACTTGGTATGAATAAATTCGTACCAGCTAATATTAAGTCGCAGATGTGGGACTGGGTAGAACTGGGATCACTAGAGAAGAAAGACTGCCATGGAATGTCAGCAACATAAATTCTAAATCCATCCCAGTTTGCCCTATTAAAGTGCCATCGGGTCACCCTAACAGGTTCAAAACGGGGAGGTGTGGGAGGGTTAACTAATGAGGCTTGGATGAAATTGTGGTCAGAGGATCCAAGTGGTGACAGTACCTCTATCCTGTATTGATCTGGATTATTTGTCAAGAATAAATCCAAGAGATGGGCATTATGGTCAGGATTATCAGGTATTCTGGTTGGTTACTTTACCAGCTGGGTGAGATTAAACGATTCTGCAAACAGCTCGCACTCTAGACCAGCATTGTCAGTCCTGGCAGAATGCAATAACCATTCAACATTATGTATGTTAAAATCACCCAAAATGGTAATTTCGGTGCTAAGGGCAAGGTTAAAGTTAATCAACTGAGTGGATATGGAATCAAATACACTGGGTTCCGAAGAAGCATTGTGGGAGCGATAAAGTACACAAACATATTTGGTAATATTTTGACAATTTAGTTTATATAATGAGTAATCAAAACTGGATTAAGTGAAGTTTAAAATAGTGTCAACTGCATATTGGGATTTGATATAACAACAGGTGCCGCCCTTGTTTCGGAAGTTTGTAAGGAGATGGTATCAGGGAAAACAAATTGCTTACATATTGTAGTTAGTCACTGACAATATAATATGTTGACATGGTTGACAACATCTAGTAAGTTATCAGATCCAGGAAGATAAAATTACGAGAAACCTACAGCTGTTGGCCCTTTTGAATATATTTGACCTACGAATCCTTTTATTCTATATCATTTTATTTTCTGCTTCCTCCAAACGATTTTATTAAACTTTGGATCGGCCTATTGTACTTAAGGAGTAGCTAAGGGTGTATCTAACACCACTAGCTCATAAACTGTCCCTGAGTTAAGTAATGTCATCTGGAGTTAGCAAGAGTAAAGCAGGCTATGTCGTCATAATGAAGAGGTCAAGCATAGTCAGAGATGCATAACTACAACATCTCCATCAAAACGTAATGCATTGAACTTAGATAACTATGGTATGTTCTGTCGACTTTAATATGGTCCCAAAGATATCAAACATCAAGTTGGCAACTATATGGTTACCACACAACTTAGTCAATAGGGTCCTGGAGCACAGAAAACTTTTGGGTATCATTCATTACTCTCAGCATGGGCGTCATCGTCTACCACAAAAATTTTGTTCGAGGAATGAAATGGTCTTGTGTTACTTTGATTATGGTAATTAAATACACATGAAGTAGCAAGAACGTAATTTCTTAAAAAGTTTAATATACCTGGGGAACACTACTAACAAACAAGATATTACAAACTATGTCATTTCCCCGTCCATGTCCATGCTTTATGACAGACACCAGGTGATTATGTTCACCTGCAGGAAATTTTTTTACCATTCCAGGTGTACGTTCTTTCCTTGTGAAAACGACCTTTTTCAATACTATCTTGCAATCATCCAATGATTTTATTCAGCACTTGAGGCACTGGGAAATAATGGATTAATAGAGCTAGTACTAGACCTTTCCCCCCAAAAAGATCTCACTAACCTGACCAAAGTAGCGATGTTTGCAGCAATGAACTAGAATGAGAAGGTGATGGAAAATCTCCAAAGTCAATGAGTGATAGAAACGTCCAGCAGTCCTTGGGCATCAGCAATGGTTATGTTTAGAAAGAAGGATGGCTCAGTAACGTGCTGTGTAGATTATCAAGCCCTGAATGATGTGACAGTGAAGGATGCATACCCCTTACCAAGAACTAATGACACCCTGGATGCTCTGTCAGGTGCCAAGTGGTTCTCCACCCTAGACAAGAAGGCAGGATATTATCAGGTCAAAATTGCAGAGAAGGACAAGGAAAAAAAAACTTTTTTGTATAGGGGGGATTTATGGCAGTTTAAAGTGATGCCATTTGGCCTATGCAGTGCCCTAGCTACTTTTGAGCATCTCATGGATCATGTACTGGAAGGCCTGCCCTGGCAGACAGCTCTCATCAATATAGACGGTGTAATTGTGTTTGGACAGACTTTTGACCAGGAATTGGAAAGGCTGTCAGAGGTGCTCAACATGATCCAGGCGGCACACCTCAAGCTGAACACCATAAAGTGCTACTTGTTTCAGAAGGAAGTGAAGTACCTGGGACACATTGTAAGCAAGGGTGGTGTCCGTACTGATCCAGAGAAGGTGGCAGCTTTGGAAATCTGGCCAGTTCCAACTAGTGTTAAGGAGCTATGGAGTTTCCTGGGCTTGTGTATCTACTACCAGCGTTTTGTCAAGGGCTTTGCAACAATAGCTGCACCTCCGCACAAGCTGTTGGGGAAAAGGCAGAAGTTTGCTTGGGCAGCACCAACTCAGGAAGCCTTCAACGAACTCAAACATGAGTTGGGAAGCTCTCCAGTATTGCCGTACCCTGATCAGAGTCAGCCATTCATCCTGGACTGTGATGCTAGTGACCATGGTATTGGTGGGGTCCTGTTACAGAAGGATGAAAAAGAGCATGTGATGGTGTATTAGATCAAGAAGATCAGCCCACCAGAGAGGAACTATTGTGTGACCTGTAAGGAGCTCTTGGCAATGATGAAGAGCCTCGATTTCTTCCGTCTCTATTTGTATGGGTCCTACATCATCAGCAGGACAGACCATGTGGCACTGAACTGGTTGAAGATGTTAAAGAATCTGGAAGGACAATTGACATGCTGGCTCGGGAAGCCAGCACAATTATGAGGTGCAGTACCACCCTGGGCAGTTACATGGCAATGCTGACCACCTGAATGGTCGGAATGTGACCCAGAGTGCCAGCAGTGTAGTAGAAAAGGACGGTACAGCTGGGACATCTCTGTGGAATCATGCTTACCCACAGCCGTGGATGTTGAGGAGGACCAAGGAGCTGAAGTACAAGAGGATGGTGACAGTTTCCCAACGGAAAAAGTGCATCAGGAAGAGGATTAAGACATTCCAGGGGCTGACTGTGTGAAGAAGGAGGGACGTAGTTGGAAGTGGCATAGGAGAAGACCTCATAAGTTGAAGGATTATTTTCTGTATAGTTAAATGTTTCATTATGCTTTTTGTGTGTATACACTGTGTAGCTTTTTCGGGACGACAAAGGACTAGGGAGGGAGTAGTGTTGAGAAGCGTGATTTGGTAGTTAGGTAGTCCGGAAGTTTCTCAGTGTTTCTCGTAGTTTCGGTACGAGTCAGAGCTGCCAGTTAGCCTGCTGTTTGTGAGCATAGTTATTTTGTAAGTTATGCATTAATTTTTGTGTTCTTTCTGTCTATAATGTTTTATTTTTGTGATTGTTTCTAAAATTATGTAATTTTGTCTCAGTCTTTATGCTAAATAATTTAGAGTATTATGCAGTGTAGGTAGACCCTGGTATGTTTAGGATGTCTCTGAGTTAGTCACTGTTGCCGGTCGAGAGTGTACTCGAAGTTTCGAGAGTAATGCAAGCTTACATAATGATGGGGAAGAGACTAGAGCAGTTTATCATCTTTCACTTCAGTTTGAGTGAAATTAAGTCTCACGGCAGTTGGTAAAGTGTGTGCATCTTCAGTGCTTGTGATAACTGTGAAGTAAAGTTGGTAAGCATTAAATGTAATAATTTGGAAAATAAAGACAGTGAACTTTAGTAGCCAGTGTTTATTAACAAAGCCTGAGCTGATCTTGCATGCTCTACAACGAAAGGCAGACCAAAGGATTAACAACTCACTAGGCAATGTCCTTACTATATTGTACTTCTGCTGTTGGAGTCTGTGGCAGTGTGGGACAAGTATGTAACAATAGGTTTAAAGAGCTGTCACACAAGTGAACAAACTGCTGTTAATGAACGTTCAGTACGCCAATTAGTGACCATACTCAATGGTGGGGGGTGGGAGGGAGAGGTAGTCTCCAACAAACACGCTGGGGTGGAATCCCAACATCTCTGACTGCAGTCTTGCTGTTATCAGATGTTTCTTGGATGAAAACCCTTCCATTGCTGCTGGACAGCTGAAGGGACAATATCCCATTCTGTTCCAAGATGGAAGTGTACAAACTACTCAGAGCACCATACAAATGAAACTGAATTAATTGGAAGGAAACGGCCAAGAAAAAGCCACTTGTTACCAATGTCTGTCATAAAAAAAAAAAAAGAGTTGTTTTTGCAAAAAAAAATTTGCTTCGTGGACTTTTAATAACTGGAGAAGAGTTCTGTGGCCTGATATAATCGACGTTTTTTGTTAGTGGCACCAAGGAGCAGAAGGTGCGATGTGGTAGATATTGAGTTCCCTGCAACTGAAAATCTATAGTAATGACTGCCAAACACCCTGCCTCCCTTAGAGTGTGAAAAGCTTTCTCTTATCTAGGACTAAATGAATTTATTGCTCTCCTTAAAGGCCTCCATGTCACCAAAGACGTTTATTTTTGCCTTTACAACCCATTCGCTGACTGCTTTACAGCAAACTGGTGTCGAAGTGCTGCAGCAGGACGGGGCTCTCTGTCATACTGTGGAAGTCATTAAGACCTGGCTTTGCACAGGTGAGGTGGAATGGATTCTTGATTACCCTGAAACAGTCCTGATATTTAACCTGCCCCATACTGACTAATTTATTACGAGACCCACCTCCCAAGACCCAACAAATTTTTTACTTTTTTTTTTTTTTTTTTTTTGGCTCAAACCTCCGCTTTTGGCAAGAAAGAATGGGAATTCACCAAGAAAGTGCTCACCTGAGGTTAGAAATGGTCTAGACAGGTGACCCTCTGAACACCTGATCTAGTGTGCTTTCTGTAACCATGCTGCTACTGTCGCATTTTCTATGGTAGGGTAACTATTGGAAACCACTCAAAATATGTAGATATTTATTAATTTGGTACAAATTTACATGTAGTACAAGAATATATTGGTTTTCACACAAAAATATAGGCGATATAAGCTTCGTTTCATTCACGATCACATGAAAATTTACCAAATTCTTGCATGGTTGACTCACTGTGACTGTTGTTTCAACTTACATTCTATTTTTCAATTTACTTTATACTTTTCCACAAAGATTATACCAGTTTCCACCTTATATAACTTATCACATATTTACAGGCCTTACTATTATAGTGAGTGTCATATTATCGCGTATTTACAGGCCAAAGTATTATAGTGAGCCTAGTATTATCTCAAGCACACACTGTATCAGTAATGTACTAAAATGTACTAAGGTGTGGTAGAGGAATGTATCCCATGTATACGTACACAAAATCACGCACAAAATTTGAAAAATGTCCAAACAACGGACCTTGCAATAACAAAACGTGCACCAAATGCTGTGGGAACTGAGAGTGAAAAAAGTTGCAATGTGCATCACACATCATGGGTACGGGGCGGGTTAACTCATTGATAATCTCTCAACCACAGACAAAGGCAAATTAAGAAATGAAGACGGGTGTACGTAGGCCAAATTGGAGGATGACCTTCAATGTATTTTTTTTTTTTATGCAATGAAGAGGGAACCAAACACCAGGAGCCCTCAAGCCGTTCCTTCCAAGAAAAAAAAAAAAAACATTACAAAAGAGAGCCAAATTGAATATCCAATCATTTTGAGATGCCTGGACACACCGTGTTATAAAGACTAGAGATCATAGGAAGTAGGAAATACAGACAGAGGGAGACAATTCTACAGCTGACTGGTTAACTCTTGCATTAGAGAATTGGACAGAAAAGGGATCAGAGTTTGTTGCTAGATGGAAGGTGGAGGGATGCAAGCAGACAGTTCAAAGGAGCAGTAACCATTGAAGTAGCGATAGAAAAGAGATTAAGATGAAACACTGCCACAAAGAGACAGAAGTTAACCCGCCGCGTGCCAGTGCCGTTTTAAAACAGTCTGACATAATGCCGCAGCCAGTGCCAGCGCCGTTTTAAAACGGTCTAAAATAAA
Source organism: Coenobita brevimanus (assembly GCF_032717465.1). Lineage (NCBI taxonomy): Eukaryota > Metazoa > Arthropoda > Malacostraca > Decapoda > Coenobitidae > Coenobita > Coenobita brevimanus. Next base: position 10,504,872 of record NC_137052.1, on the reverse strand, counting down.
AAACTTCACTGTGACCGCATTTTTTAAGATTCGCGAGTAAAAATTGGCAGGCATGTAAGGTAACTGTTCCTCTACCATCCCCTAGGCTGTCAAGGCCATACACTCACTCGCTCCCCCCCTCACGCTCACTCTACCTCACTCTGCCTATGTGCTTCACCCAGTGCTGTACATAGTGAAGGCATTTTGTAAATATTTTCATGTAAGTGTAAGTTGTAAATATTTTCTTGTAAGTGCAAGGACTATAGAGTGAAGTCAAGTTGTAAATACTTTCTTGTAAGTGCCAGGACTGTACGTAATGAAGTCAAGTTGTACGTATCTTCAAGTAAGTTTAAGATAATGCATTCACAGTGAGAAAGACATGCAAATTGTGATAGATGCTGAAATAATAAGTGATCAGAAAAGTGTACTGAACATTGCTATACCTTCCCAGCATAAATATCTATGTATACCTTACAAAGAAAACGGCTTTCTCTCACGTAAGTGGTGAGCATGAGAGAGCGGCTATACCTGTACAAGTGTATGCAGTACTCAATAAAACTCATTTTCGAGCCTCGGTGAGCATTTTAATGGGAAAATTCATTGTTTCCACATCAAAAGCTATCATTTTAGCCATAAAAAAAAGGTCAAAAAATGGCCGGCACTGAGGTGACCCAGAGGGCTAAAAATAGCCGGCATGCAGCTGGTTAAAGGGAGACAACAAGAGGAGGAGAGTTAATGAGACAAAAAGCCTTTGACTCCACCTTGTTGAGAAGAGCTGTATGTGGGGAGTCTCCCCATAAATGAGAGGTGTACTGAGCACAGGGGACAATAAAACCCATGTATAAAGTCAACAACTGTGTAGGGGTAAAGAAGATATGGAGTCAGCTTAGCATACTTAAAATCTCTTGGAAGCAGATTTTAGTAGAGATGTAATGTGATCTTTCCAAGATAAGTCCCAAGAGAATGAAACCCCAAGTATGTATAAGGATGATGTAGGATTGAGCTGGATATTATTAAACATTAGTGGGTACTCATGTGGAAGATTTTGCCTGGTTAAAAGGTGTAAGAACTGGCTCTCTGATGCTATAAAAACAAAAAAATTATTTTTACCCGTCAGAGATACGACCCAAATTAGGTTTGCCATAGCCTCATCCCTTGTTTGTTGAAGTAAATGCTGAGATGGACATTGTGTGAACTGAATGGAGCTATACCCTGACGCCCTAGTCCCGCAAAGCGTGGCCACATACAAAATGCCTCCAAGTCGCTCTGTCACCCACCACTTGACTGCCCTCCCCTAAACTTCTTCACCCCTCCCTCATATACCCCTCAACTCCATCCATCCACCTCATTCTTGGTCTCCCCCTCCATTTCCCTCCCTCCACTTCACCTACATATACCCACTTAGTCAGTCTTTCATTTTCCATTCTCTCCGCATGTCCCAGCCACCTCAGTATATTTCTCCTAATTTTCTCAGTCACATCCACATCCACTCCACAACGTTCTTTCACTAATTCATTCGTCAATCTGTCCCTGCATGTCACTCCACATGCTCCTCCTGGGTAACTGATTTCCACTGCTCTCACTCTTGACTTGCTCCCGTCTAGCAAGGTCCACGCAAAAGGTGAAGGGTGGAATCATCAGCATATGAGTGGATAGGGTTAGATGTGCAACTTAGAAGGTCATTGATAAATAAAAGAAAGAGAGTTGATGATGGGACAGAGCCCTGACGAACACCACTATTGATGGCTCTAGGAGAAGAACAGTGGCTGTCTACAACAGCAGCTATGGAACAACCAGACTGGAAGCTATAGATGAAGGCACAGATAGAAGGGCAGAAACTGTAAGAGAGCAGTTTGGAAATTAAAGATTTATGCCAGAATCGATCGAAAGCCTTTGAGATGTCAAGTGAAAAGTTAAAGCCTTTGCCAAAGTCCCTAAAGGAGAATGACTAGGAGTCCGAAAGGTAAGTGAGAAGATCGCCAGTTGTGCTTCACTCATGGAACCCATACTGGTGATCAGAAAGAAGGTTGTGATAGGAAAGATTCTATAAAATCTTTCTCTAAGGAATAGACTGGAAAATTTTTCAGACACAGGATGTTAAAGCAATTGGGCGATAGTTAGAGGGTTGGGAATGATCACCCTTCTCAGGGACAGGCTGAATGAGAGGAGACTTCCAGCAAGAAGGAAAGGTACAAGACAAAGGCAAAAGAGTTAACCTAGGCAGGGTGTAAGCACTGAAGCACAATTCTTGAGGCCAACAGGAGGGGACCCCATCAGGCTTATATGCCTTGTTAGAACTGAGGCCAATGATGACAGAAAATACATCAGCTGAAGAAATTTAATGTCAGCCATGAGGAAGTCAGAAGGGGGAAGTGATGGGGGAACAGCACTGGAATCGTCCAAGGAGGAACTGGAGGAAAAAGTCTGAGCGAAGAGATCTGCTTTTTCAGTAGAAGAAATAGCCACAGAGCTATCAGAGTAGAAAAGAGAAGGGAAAGATGATGAGGTAAAGTTGTTAGAAAGGCTTTTGGCAAGGTGCCAGAATTAGCAGGAAAAATTCGAGTTGGAGAGTTGAGAGCAATTAGTACGGATGAAATTATTTTTAGCAGAGCGAAGAACAGACTTAGCACGATTCTGGGCAGATACATGAACAAGATGTGATTGGGGGGGGGGGTTGCCTCTGGTACCTCTTAAAAGCCCTCTCCTTGTCGTAGAAAGAATTAGAATAAGCGTGATTAAACCAAGGTTTTCTTGCATTAGCCAAATGATATGAGAAAGGAATGTTTGCTTCCATGCTCTTGAGAATAACCTCTGCATTAAGCGAGGTACATTCAGATGGCTCCCGGCCATTAAGCAATAACCATTGCACGGAATATCAAAGAAGTACTTTTGAGGGCCTCCCAAGCAGAAGCTCCAAAGGGCCACAACCGACGTTTCTTTGCAGGGTCAACAGGCCGTATTGGAGTGAGAGGACAGGTTAAGGTAATAAAGTTGTGATCGGAGGAGCCCACCGGAGAAGAAAGATTAATAGTGTAAGCAGAAGGATTAGTTGTAAGAAGAGGCCAGTTATGCTGGAACTCTCTCCAAGATGGTCAGGGATACAGGTAAGGTGCTGTATAAGCTGCACTAGTTCATTAAGGATAGAAAAGATGTAGGTTTGTTCACCAGGTAGCTCAGTGAAAGGAGAGGAGAGCCAAAGGTGGTATTGAAGAATGAAATCTAATGGAACTGAGATTTCAGAGAAAGGAGAAACGGATAGGATGTTTTCCATTAGAGAAGTATTTTCATAGTCAGTAAAATTAGGGGATAAGTAACCAGCACAGATAAATTTTGTCAGACAGTGACAGGAAAGCCGAAGCCAGGGAGTATAGAATTCTGATGAATCAAGTTCAGGAACAGCCATCTTTGGCTTTGAAAGGAGTATAGAGAAAGTAGAAGGATACAGGAATGGGTTCGCTATCGGTTGCCTGAATTAAGAAGAAAAGGTGAGATTTAGAGGATGAGAGGTGTTGCTCAATAGAGAGAAAGTTAGAGGAAAGGCTGCGAATGTTGCAGAAATGAAGTAAGTCAGACAGTGGTTCCAGGCAGCTCTGGATCCTTTGATCCAATGTCCCATATCATCTTTTGGAAGTGCAAATAGGCATTGTTAACCTCAGTGATAAGTAGAAATATTGATGGAGAGTGTTCAGAGAAAAGAAAAATGTATTACACACTGTAGTTTGGTTGCAGTGATGACTTTTTGGCTATTTGGGAAACAAAATTTCATTACCTCTTTATCGTCTCTTTTTTTTTTTTTTATGCAGTTTATTTTGCAGTGTCCCTTTGCTGATGCATCCCCATAGGTTATGTAATCATTTATGTCTATTTTCTCCTTCCCTGATATGCATTTATATAGCATAATCATGTTTCCTCTTTTCCTTCTCTCCTGTAGACTAGGCAGATTCAGTTTTTCTAGTCTTTCTTCGAAAGCTTAGATCCCTTAAGCTTGGTACTCATCTTGTAGCGGCCCATTGAACTTTTTCAATCTTGTCTATTTGTTTTTTGAAATGAGAACTCCAGACTACTGATGCATACTCCAAAGTTGGTCTGATGAATGATGTTATTATCTTTCTTAGGGTGTCTTCATTTATATATGTGAATGCTATTCTCATATTTGCAAGCAGTGTATACAAGTTCCGTACTTTCTCACTGATGCGGTCAGCCGGAGATAGTCTGTTATTAATAATCACACCTAGATCATTCTGTCTTTCTGATATGTGTAGGGTTTTATTTCCTAACGTGAGAGAGAGAGAGAGAGAGAGGGGGGGGCAATTTTCAAAGTTCTTCAATTCATTACAAAACTTACAGCAAATCCATTTTAGTTACCTTCATAGTACTCCCACCAATGTGCTATACACTCGACCAAGCACATTTTTCATTCGTCGAAACAATTTTCAGACATTTCATCATGTTCAGAGACTCCTGTGTTATTTGCTGGATTCTCCCAAGTTGTGAAATCTTCTGTCTTTCAGTTCTTACTTAATACTGGGAAGAAGAAATCACTTGGAGAAAGATCTGTTGAGTACAGGGTGATGCAGAAACTACTGACATTGAATTTGGCCAAAAATGGCTAAATTGACAACACAGTGCGTGATGACAAGTTGTATTGATAGAAGAACTAATATATATATATATATATATATATATATATATATATATATATATATATATATATATATATATATATATATATATTTTTGTCACTGGCGTAGTTACCCCAGTAGCGAATGGCTGAAATAGATGAGGAGATAATGTAAGGAGACAGGCAAGTCATCAGGACTTTTTTTTTTTTTTAATGCGAGGAAGAAGGAACCAAAGGCCATGAGCCCGCAGTAACAGTTCCCTCCAAGAGAAAAACATAATACAATAGAGAGCCAAATTCAAGATCCGATCATTTTGAGATGCCTGGACACACTGCGTTTGAAAGATTGGAGACCATAGGCAGCAGGAAATACAGACAGAGGGAAACAGTTCCAGAGCTGACCTGTTGCATAAATGAAAGACTGGGAGTAACGGTTAACTCTTGCATTAGAGAGTTGGACAGAAAAGGGATGAGAGTTTGCTGCCAGACGGGTGCTATGCACCCGTCGTAGAGGTGGAGGAATGCAAGCAGACAGTTCAGAGGAGCAGTGACCACTAAAGTAGCGATAGAAAAGAGATAAAGATGCAACAGTGCGGCGAAGAGACAGTGGTTGAAGGGAGTCAGTGAGAGGAGGAGAGTTAATGAGACGAAAAGCCTTTGATTCCAACCTATTGAGAAGAGCTGCATGTGGGGAGCCTCCCCACACATGAGAGTTGTACTCCACACAGGGGGGGATAAAACCCCTGTATAGAGTCAACAATTGTGCAGAGGTAAAGAAAGAGCGGAGTCGGCTTAGCACACCCAATCTCTTGGAAGCAGATTTTACAAGAGATGTAATATGATCTTTCCAAGATAAGTCCTGAGTAAATGAAACCCCAAGCATGTTCAAGGATGATGCAGGATTAAGCTGAATATTATTAAACATTAGTGGGTATACCTGTGGAAGATTTTGTCGGGTTGATAAGTGTAAGAACTGAGTCTTAGATGCATTAAAAACAACCATATTATTTTTACCCCAGTCAGAGATACGAGCCAAGTCAGACGTTAGGTGTGCCATAGCCTCATCCCTTGTTTGTTGAAGTAACTGTTGAGATGGGCGTTGTGGGAACCGAATGGAAAGGTGAAGGGTGGAGTCATCTGCATATGAGTGGATAGGGTTAGATGTACAGCTTAGAAGATCATTGATGAATAAAGGGAAGAGAGTTGGTGATAGGACAGAGCCCTGAGGAACACCACTGTTGATAGATCTAGGAGAAGAACGAAGGCCGTCTACAACAGCGGCTATAGAACGACCAGAAAGGAAGCTAGAAATGAAGGCACAGATAGAAGGATAGAAACCGTAGGAGGGCAGTCTGGAAATTAAAGATTTATGCCAGACTCGATCGAAAGCCTTTGAGATGTCAAGTGCAATGGCAAAGCTTTCGCTAAAGTCGCGAAAGGAGGATGACCAGGAGTCTGAAAGGTAGGTGAGAAGATCGCCAGTGGAGCGTCCCTGACGGAACCCGTACTGACGATCAGAAAGAAGGTTGTGATAGGAAAGGTGCCTTAAAATTTTTCTATTGAGATTTGACTCGAAAACTTGTGAAATACAGGACGTTATAGCAATTGGACGATAGTTGGAGGATTGGGAGTGGTCACCTTTCTTTGGGACTGGCTGAATGAGAGCAAACTTCCAGCAAGAAGGAAAGGTACAAGTTGACAGACAAAGGCGAAAGAGTTTGCCTAGGCAGAGTGTAAGCACAGAAGCACAGTTCTTGAGAACAACAGGAGGGACCCCATCAGGCCCATATGCCTTGTTAGTACTGAGGCCAGTGATAGCAGAAAATACATCAACTGAAGAAATTTTAATGTCAGCCATGAGGAAGTCAGAGGGGGGAAGTGATGGAGGAACAGCACCGGAATCGTCTAAGGTGGAATTGGAGGAGAAAGTCTGTGCGAAGAGATCTGCTTCAGTAGAAGAAATAGCTACAGAACCATCAGAGTAGAAAAGAGGAGGGAAGGATGATGAGGTAAAGTTGTTAGAAAGATTTTTGTCAAGGTGCCAGAAGGAGTGGGAAGAATTCGAGTTGGAGTGGTGAGAGCATTTAGTATGGATGAAATTATTTTTAGTAGAGCGAAGAACAGACTTAGCACGATTCCGGGCAGAAACGTAAAGATGATGTGATTCAGGGGTGGGTTGGCTTCGTTACCTTTTGTAGGCCCTCTCCCTGTTGCGGACAGCATCAGAACAAGTGTGATTAAACCAAGGCTTTCTTGCGTTAGTCAAAGAATATGAGAAAGGAATGTATGCTTCCATGCCCGAGAGAATAACCTCCGTAATGCGTAAGGCACACTCAGATGGCTCACGGCCATGGAAGCAATAATCATTCCAGGGAAAATCAAAGAAGTACTGCCTGAGGGCCTCCCAGTCCACGGCCCCAAAATGCCTCAGACGACGTTTCCCTGGAGGGTCCACAGGCCGTACCGGAGTGACAGGACAGGTTAAGGTAATAAGGTTGTGATCGGAGGAGCCCAACGGAGAGAAAAGATTAACAGAGTAAGCAGAAGGATTAGTTGTGAGGAGGAGGTCAAGTATGTTGGAGCTCTCTCCAAGGCGGTCAGGGATACGGGTAGGGTGCTGTACAAGCTGCTCTAGGTCATTAAGGATAGAAAAGATGTAGGCTTGTTCACCAGGTGGATCCGTGAAAGGAGAAGAGAGCCAAAGGTGGTGATGAACAATGAAATCTCAGTTTGTTGCCTGTAAGGGTATACCCTATCTTCGCTGTGCTTGCTTAACAGTCAGTTTTTGGTCTTCTGGGCAGATAAGAGGCTGGTTGTTTTTCCCAAAAATTACGCAAAAGCCCTTTTATCCATGACCATAGTGGGTGTGACTTATTGTGCGGGAGAGTACTTGCCAATAGCAGTCTAAATGTTACTCTTTTGTCATATTTTGTTACACTTTTTCATCATACTTTCACACATTACTCAATATGTTACTTTCATTACAAGACACACTATTTGTGCATTTTTTCCCATTTTTGGTTCACTTTTCCATTTATACAACTGTGTGAATTATATCTGGATTATATCATCAACGAGTTCTCCTAGTTCCTCAAGTTCTGTGAGTACGTAGCTTCCATTTTGTAATCTGGTTAGGTAGGAAATAGCTCATTTTATATCTGTATTCTGAGGCCTATGTATATTCCCCTTCGTAAAATGAATCCTGGTTTCTTCTTTGGTGTGTGTATGTTATAGTGTAAAGTTAAGTTAGTTTTCTTGTGAGCTTTACCTTATCCCTCGTGGTGATTAATTATGGGTTAAGAGTGCACCATAATATATACCCCCATACCAATTTAGTGATCTCGCCAAGATAGCTCTGTGACATAATATTGGCAACCTTTGCGATATACACAGTGCTTACTCTTTCGTACTAAACTATGACCAGTAATCATGGCCCTAATGAGTGATAGTGATGTGAAAACATTTTTGGATTCTAAACTTTCCCCAACGAGAGTGAAAACACTCACAAAACGCGAGCTCAAATTGCTTGCCCAGGCCTTACATTTGAGAGTTTCTGCCTCAATCGCTAAGACTAAGTTACTTGATCGAATATTAGACGACATATTTGAGCAAAGTGAGTCCTCCATAATTAGTTCTGAGCCATCTGATACTGCACAAGGTGTGGATCCTGAGCCTTTGGCGTCGGAGATACCTGGCCCCAGTGATTTTTCTGGTCATGATACTGGTGACAAAGTGCAACTTGAGTTCGCCAGAATTAAGCTGAGGGAACTAGAAGTGCAAGCAAAAATGAGAGAACAAGAATGGAATGCTAAAATGAAAGAACTTGAATTACAAGCTCAAATGAGACAAAAGGAAATGGATCATGAAATCAGACTGAAGCACTGTGACAGTTCACCTCTAGTTAGTAGTAGTTCATCTGCCAGGGAATCTTTTGATTATGCTGGGAACATTAAGCTAGTACCTCCCTTTAATGAGCAAGATGTCACTAAGTACTTTCATATATTTGAAAAGGTGGTAGGTCGTCTCTCGTGGCCAAAAAACTCTTCGACAGTACTGCTACAGAGTGTTTTGAAAGGAAAGGCTCAAGAGTCTTATATTTCTTTATCAGTTGACTAAAGTGCTAAATATGATTGTTTAAAAGAAGCCATTCTAAAAGCATATGAACTCGTGCCGGAGGCATACAGGCTTAAATTTAGATCTACCTTTAAGCAGAAAGATCTGACTCATGTGGAATATGCTAGAGTACGCACAGACTTAGTTGATTAATTGTTACATTCTAGGAATGTTGATGATTTCTCAAAACTTAGAGAATTAATGATCTTGGAGAACTTCATTCGTAACACAGAAATGGATGTTGCTACACACCTAGTAGAGAAAGATTTAGATACCCTAGCAGTGGCTGCTGTTGTAGCAGATAATTTTACTATAATTCATAAGCACGAACGTAAGCTTCAGTCATTTGTTAAGGGTAGGAGAGTGAACAAGCCAGTTATTGTGAACCTTTCTTCTGGTAAAGGCAAGTTAATGTAAAGTGACAAAACTGGTAACACTGCATCCCCAGAGCATGTTAGTTCCACAAAATTAAGTGAGGACAGTGTTGCCAGAGGGTCAAGAAAAAGTGTCAGATTTTGCCAGTATTGCCAGAAAACGGGGCACTTGGAGGATTGATGCTGGAATAAACTAGGGGAAAGTTCCAATGTGAAACCTATTACTTTGGTAAACTCTTGGGGATCTTTTGACACAAACAGCGAGCAGCCACCCACAGATATTGTTATCGGTAGACAGACAACCCCAGCACGTGCATAATGTTGATAAGCCCAGAGTGGAGCTGTCAGTGGCTGATAGACAGACTCCCGTATACAGCCATCGTTAGTCACTAGTAAGACTGGAGCAGTGCAGCCGTCAGGATCAGGTGAGAGTGGCAATAAGATTCCATCAATGTGTCCTCCCCAAGCAGTACACAAAGTGACTCCTCCCCAGATCATTTATTTGCTACCTTCATATCTAAGAGGTTAGTTTCACTTGACGGAAAAGGTGGTAAAGAAGTCACTATATTTAGAGACACAGGATCTTCACAGTCACTAATGTTGAAGGGGATTGTTGATGTAGCTGACCCTAATGAATGTGTCTTGTAGGATATAGCTGAGTTTGTATCTGTTGCTCTAGTTGAGGTGAAGCTCCAATCAGAGTTAGTTACTGGTTCAGTGCATGTGGGTGTTGTTGACCAGCTACCTGTACAAGGGGTCACTTTCCTTTTGGGTAGTGACTTGGTGGAAGGACAGGTGAGTGCTGGTCCCTGCGTTTCAAAAACTCCCCTGAGTGAGGATAGGGCTAAAGAGTTGGAAGTTGTGTGTCCTAAATTGTTTCCCACACGTGCTGTAACTAGAATTATGATGGCGAAAGCCAGCCATGAGAATGTTCACAGTAATGGCACTGGCATTGCTGCTGATAATATTGGGCTTGGTGATACCTTTTTTGCCCAGTTAAATGACTCAGAGGTTGATGATTCTCCCCAGACTGATGTAAGTGCAAAGTTAGCTGATATGCAAATATCTGATCCAGAGATTCCCACTTTAATTGACTCAGCAGTTGGGGAAGATGAATCTGAGTCTGAATTGACAGAATGTTATTATTTAAGGCCAGACAAACGTGTTAATGCGAAGATGGAGACCTCCTAATGTTGCTCATGATAATGAGTGGGAGACTGTACATCAGGTGGTGGTTCCAAGACCCTATAGGCAAAAAATTATGTCCGTTGCTCATGACTCTTCTTTAGCAGGTCACCTAGGGGTGAGGAAAACTCTCTCCTATATTTGGCTGTCTTTTTTCTGGCCTGGAATCCATCGAGATGTCTCCCGGTTCTGCAGGTCATGTCACACCTGTCAGCTGTTTGGTAAGAACAATAAGCCCATTCCTGGGGCTTCTCTGATTCCTCTACCTGTGTTTGAGGCCCCATTCACTAGTGTCCTTGTGGACATTATTGGTCCTTTGTCCTCAGGCCACCAGTACATCCTCACAATGTTCGACATGGCCACTAGATATCACGAAGCCATTCCCTTGAGAAATATTTCAGCTAAAATGGTTGTAAAACAAATGCTGACCTTCTTTACCAGTTTTGGTCTCCCTAAGGAAGTTCAGTCAGATCAAGGCAGTAATTTTAATTCCAAACTATTCGGACAAACCCTTAAGGAGTTAGGAATCAGCATATCATCCTCAGAGTCAGGGTGCATTAGAGAGGTATCACAAAACTTTGAAGAGTATGCTTAAAAAGCTAAGTGTTGGTGAAAAGGAATGAGACAAGTGTTTGCCTTTCCCACTTTTTGCAACCAAAGAGGCACCGAGTGAGTCCTTGGGCTACTCCCCATTTCTGTTGCTCTTTGGCCATGAAGTAAGAGGTCCTCTCAAACTTCTTAAAGGACAATGGGTCAAGGATGATGACAAAATTAATTTGCTGGAGTACATGTCAAAATTTAAAGAAAGACTGGCCTATAGTATGGAAGTAGCCAGGGTACACTTGGAGTTATCTCAGGAGAAGATGAAGAGGTGGTATGACTAAGAAATTTAGGAACAGAGTGTTTCACCCAGGCGATCTAGTTCTTGTCTTGCTTCCCATTCATAGTCAGCCTCTGCAGGCGAGTTTTGCAGGCCCATATTTAATAGAGAAGAGGATAGGTGAAGTAAATTATGTCATTTTAACCCCAGACCGGAGGAAGGAACAGAGATTGTGCCATGTAAATATGTTAAAGGAGTACCACAGGTGAGATGTGAACCCCTCCAATGCTGCATGCATGGTGTTGGCCGTCGAGTTGGCAGAGTACGAGGGCTGCTCTTTGACTTTGGACCAGACGACTAGTTGGAGAGAAAACCAGGAAGCATGGAGTACATTGACTGATAAACTCTCCCATTTGACTGCAGAGTGGTGTGTCGAACTTGTTGCCCTTCTCGGAAGTTCCCTGATATCTTTTGGGACACCCCATGATGGACGGAAGTTGCACAGCATGACTTGGATGTTGGACATGCCATCCCTGTAATGTAGTCACCCTACCGGGCTAGTCCTCAGAAGCAGACCATCATCCAAGAGGAACTGAACTACATTTTGCAGCAGGGGTTAATTGAGTCCTGTCAAAGTGAGTGGTGTTTTCCGGTCACAGTGGTTCCAAAACCCGATGGGTCACATCGCTTTTGCACTGATTATCATAAAGTCAGCTCCCTTACCAAGACTTATGCCTACCCACTACCTAGAGTAGATGATTGTGTGGATGCATTAGGCAGTGCTAAGTTTATTACAAAATTAGATTTGATGAAGGGATATTGGCATGTCCCACTCACAGACAGGGCCCAAGAAACTTCCTGTTTTGTGGTCAGTGGCAATACTTATAAATGTAAGGTCATGCCCTGTGGTATGAAGAATGCTCCTGCCACCTTCCAAAGGCTAATGAATGATCTCACCAAGGATGCTGAAGGTTGTAAGACTTACACTGATGATGATGTTATTTTTAGTGACACCTGGGAACAACATTTGAGCCAACTAGATGCCTTGCTGCAGAGACTGTCCTCTGCTAATTTAGTGCTTAATTAAACTAAATGTGAATTTGTAAGGGCTTGAGTGCAGTACCTAGGTTACGTGGTCGGTTTAGGCCAAGTGAGTCCACCTGATGTTAAAGTTCAGGGCATAGTCAATTCCCCCCAACCCCAAAATAAGAGAGAGTTGCAACGATTGTTGGGTATGGTAGGGTACTACAGACGTTTTGTCCTGAACTTCTCTGATCTTGTAGAGCTCCCCTCACTGATTTAACAAAATGAGTCAAGTATGAGTGGAAGCCGGAATGTGAAGATGCCTATTCTAAAGTCAAAGCCATCCCATCAAGTCACCCAGTGCTGCAAGCTCTAAATTTTGATAAACCTTTTAAATTAGCTGTTGGTGCCAGAGGCTTAGGGGCCAGTGCAATTCTGCTTCAGGATAATGATCAAGGCTTTGAATGCCTGTGTGCTATTTTAGCAAAAAATTCAATAAAGCCCAGAGAAATTATTCAACTATTGAGAAAGAACTCCTTGCACTCATACTTGCCCATCAGCACTTCTTTGTATATGTTGGTCCAGGGTCAGGTGATGTGGTAGTGTACACTGATCACCACCCCCTGAAATTTTTGTCCCGATTTAAGAACAAAAATCATAGATTGACCTGCTGGCCCCTATATTTGCAGCAATATGCCTTAGAGATCAGATATGTAAAAGGTGTTAGTAATATTTTAGCAGATTACCTGTCCAGAACTTAGGTTTGTACAGTACCCAGAAATTTCCCATTGGAAAATTTCTTCCCTCAAGAAGGGAGGTGTCACTGGTGTAGTTACCCCAGCAGCGAATGGATGAAATAGAAGATGAGAAGCAAAACGTAAGGAGACAGGCAAGCCGTCAAGATAGATAACTCTTTTCTGTTATCAGTTTGTTGCCTGTACTGGTATACCATATCTTCAATGTGTTTGCTTAGCGGTCAGTTTTTGGGCTTCTGGGCAGATAACAGGCTGGTTGTTTTTCCCAGAAATTACGCAGAAAACCCTTTTGTCCTTGGCCATAGTGGGTGTGACTTATAGTGCGGGAGGAGCAAAATGAGAGTACTTTAGCAGTCTAAATAACGCTTTCTTGGCTTTCTTGAGGGAACGCCATCGGTTTTGTGTAAATATATGTTAGTACACAGTTGGTAGCAGGTGCCTCTATTGTTTGTGAATGGCTGTAGATTACTCTTAAGACAGCCTACTGGCTATAAACCGGGAGAGGTGGAGTAGGCTACTTTATAAGCTCAGGAATAATGTGAGAGAGACACATTTTCACTACTTTTAATCACTCTTTAGTCACTTACTGTCACGTTACACTCTTGTCATATTTTGTTACATTTTTCCTCATAGTTTCACACATTAGTCAGTATGTTACTTTGCTTACCAAACACACTGTTTGTGCACTATTTCCCATTTTTGGTTCACTTCTCCATTTACACTACTGTGTGAATGATATCTGGATTATATCATCAGCGAATTCTCCTAGTTCCTCGAGTTCTGTGAGTACGTAACTTCCATTGATTGTAAATGATTATGTAAGAAATAAATCGTTTTATATTTGTATTCTGAGGCTTATGTGAATTCCCCTTTGTAAAATGAATCCTGGTTTCTTCTTTGGAGTGTGTATATTATACTGTAAAGTTAAGTTAGTTTTCTCGTGTGCTTTACCTTATCCCTTTTGGTGATTAATTATTACCCCCATAACAATATATATATATATATATATATATATATATATATATATATATATATATATATATATATATATATATATATATATATATGATGACATATATATATATATATATATATATATATATATATATATATATATAAATGATGATGACATATATATATCATCATCATCATCATCATCATTAGCCATTACAAGTCCACTGCTGAACAAAGGCCTCCCCCAACCTTCTCCACGAATTCCTTGACTGAGCCAATCTTTCCAACAGTTTCCTGCAAATTTCTCTATCTCATCTCTCCACCTCCTGTCTGGCCTTTTTCTGCTACGCTTACCATCTCTTGGTGTCCAGTCAGTCAACCTCTTGCTCCATCGATTATCCCTTGTTCTTGCTACATGGCCTGACCACCTCCATTTCTGTTCTTTTATAACTTCTATAATATCTTTGACTTTAGTCTGCTGTCTCACCGAAGTTGATCTTTTCCGGTCTCTTAAAGAGAATCCCAACATTGACCTTTCCATTGCTCTCTGAGAACGAATTAATTTATTTTCCATCGATTTTGTCAGTTTCCAAGTCTCACAACCATACGTCATAGCTGGAATTATACATTCGATATATACTTTTCGTTTCATACAAACTGGCAAGCTATTTTTCATAATGTCTCTATATTTACCGAAAGCTTTCCATCCAATTGTAATGCGTCTTTTGATTTTGCTACCATTATCTTTCATTAATTTTAGTATTTGTCCCAGGTAATTGTACTCCTCAACTTCAAGAACTTCTCCACTTATTCTTATGACGCTCTTTGGTGTTTGAGGATTAAACATTACTTTAGTTTTACACCGGTTCATCTTTAGCACTACTTTGAGACTTTCTCTGTTTAGGTCATTTAACATTTCTTGCAATGTCTGCTTTTTCTAAGATTAGGACAATGTCATCTGCAAATCTTAAATGGTCTAGTTTTTCACCATCTATGTTCACTCCTTTGTTTTCCCAGTCTAACTCTGAAAATACTTTCTAGGCATGCTGTAAATAACTTTGGTGAAATTGTATCTCTCTGACGCACGCCCTTCTCAATATTAATTTTCTCTGAGTCCTTATGTAATATAACTGTAGCAGTTCCCTCTTTATATATGTTTTTGAGCAGTTTTACAATGTTCTCATTCACTCCTTGTTCTCGCAATGAATTTATAATTGCTATGTGCTCCACTGAGTCGAAAGCCTTTTCGTAATCAACAAAACCTAAGCACAGTGGTCTATTATATTCTGTAGTTTTCTCAATTAGCTGATTCATTGTGTGCAGATGATCAGCAGTCGAGTACCCGCATCGGAATCCTGCCTGTTCACAAGGTCGGTTTTCCTCCAAATTTGTAGCTATTCTGTTTGTAAGGACTTTAGTGAAAAGTTTGTAAATGACTGCTAGCAAGCTAATGAGTCTATAGTTACTAAGGTCTTTTGAGTCGCCTTTTTCATAAAGTAGAAAGTGTTAAGAATATATGGAGTAGATGGGAAGTTGTGAAGAGTATGTACGATGGTGTGAATGCTGCAGTGCGTGTGGATGGTGAACTCAGTGAATTTTTCTCTTTGAAAGTTGGGTTGAAACAGGGATGTGTCATGTCCCCATGGATGTTCAATCTGCACATGGATGGGGTAATAAAAGAGGTACAAGGTAGGGTAGTGGATGTTGGAGTGGCCCTGGTGAGAGATGATAGTGTTTGAAAACTCCCTGTACTGTTGTTTGCAGATGATACTGTGTTGTTGAGTGAAGACGAAGGGGAGCTGCAAGGCTTGGTGGATGAGTTTGGGAGAGTGTGTAAGAAACGGAATCTAAAGGTGAATGTAGGGAAGAGTAAAGTGATGGTCTTTGAGAGAGGTGAAGCCAGTGAATGTACAGAGAGGTTGGATGGTGAGGAATTTGAAAATGTGAGTACGTTTAAGTACTTGGGTAGTGTGATGAGTAAGGATGGAGGTTTGGAGGGTGAAGTGCTTGAAAGAGTACAGCAGGGAAGAAAGGTTGCTGGTTCTTTGAAAGCAGTGATAAGAAACAGGGAAGTGAGCATGGAAGTGAAAAAGTTACTACATGACAGTATTGTGATACCAACTCTAATGTACGGAAGTGAAGCTTGGACGTTGTTGGAAGGACACAAGTCAAGAGTGAGATCAGTGGAAATGAGTTATTTAAGAGGAGCCTTTGGAGTCACATGGAGAGACAGGTTGACGAATGAGGATATAAAGGAGCCTTATGGTGTGGATGTGGATGTGATAGGAAGCGTTATGAGGAATACACTGAGGTGGTTTGGCCATGTGGAGAGGATGGAGGGTGAAAGACTGACGAAGAGAGTGTATGTGAGTGAGGTGGAGGGGGGAAGAGGGAGAGGGAGGCCGAGGATGAGATGGAGGGATGAGGTGGAGAGGTATATGAGAGAGGGGGGTGAGTTGGGAGCAGGGCAGTGAAATGGCGGGGGACAGGGTGACTTGGAGGCGATTTGTTTGTGGCCACCCCAAACGGGATTGAGGCGTCTGGCAATAGAAGAATAGAAGAAGAAGAATAACAATTGCATTACACCATGTTTTGGGAATTTTCTTCTGTTTTATACATTGAGTGAATAAGTGAGCAAGCCTATTTTGTACTTCTGCTCCTGCATCCAACAGTAAATCTGTTACTATTCCATCTTCTTCCGGAGCCTTCCCTCTTTTCATATTTTTAAGAGAAATATTTGCTTCGTCTGGTGTTACCTCAAGTATGTCACTTGTGTCCACAGAAAAGTTAGCTATTGCTACTACTGTCTTTGATGCATACAGTTCTTTGTAAAATTCTTCAACTCTCTTCAGCATCATATGTCTGCATATAATGGCTTCACCGTTTTTGTCTTTTAGTGATGTAATTTGTTGCTTTCCAAGTGCCATTTTATTTTTGACCTGTTTCAGACTTTTTCCTTTTTTGATGGTTTCTTTGATTTGATCCATGTTTCTCTTTCTTTTTTCTTCTCTTTATCTTTTGTTGATAAACCTGTTTAATTCCGCTCGTTCTATTTCATGTTTCGTTGTTTTTACTTTCATTGCCTTTCTTTTTTTCATAAGCTTAAGAGTCTTCTCTGAATACTTCCCGGCTTAGGTTGTATTAGGTTTTCCTACTACCTCAGCTGATTCTTTTAACACTTTTGTTAGTTTGTCATTCAGCTCATCAATGTCACATTCAGCATTACTGAGAGCCTGAAATCTGTTAATTATTTCCAACTGAAAAGCTACTTTGTTTTCCCTGACTTTATTGGGCATATCTTTTTGTCTTTAATCATCTTCTTTCACTTTTGAAATTGAATCTTGCTGTGCAACCCACCATTCTATGGTCACTTCCAATATTTACTTTGTTGACAACTGTGACATTTGTGATTTTGTTATTCTTATTTGCTATAATGAAGTCGATTTCATTCTTTGTTTCTCCATCTGGGCTTCTCCAGGTCCACTTTCTCCCTGTTCTTTTGTGAAAGAATGTGTTCATTTTTCTCATGTTAAACATTTCTGCAAAGTTTACCAACATTTCTCCTCTTTCGTTCCTTTCTCCCACTCCAAATATATATATATATATATATATATATATATATATATATATATATATATATATATATATATATATATATATATATATATATATATATATATATATATATATATATATATATATATATATATATATATATATATATATATATATATATATATATATATATATATATTTATGTATATATATATATATATATATATATATATATATATATATATATATATATATATATATAGGGGTCAATATATATATATATATATTTATTTAATTATATTTATGTATATATATTTATGTATATATATATATATATATATATATATATATATATATATATATAAACAGTATATAATATATATATATATATATATATATATATATATATATATATATATATATATATATATATATTGTTACATAGCCTATGATTTCATCATCCTTTGTGTAATTTTAACGCACAGTATGCTGCATGTTTGATCACGAGCGTGTTCTGCCTCAGTCCCCCCCTTCTACCGTTATAGTAGAGTAAGTCGACATCTCTGTTATACTTTGCGGGATTGTCATCTCTTTGTCCCCATGGCTTCATTTGCGCGTCCTCATTACAAGTTGTATCAAGCTCTCCTGGCCCCTATATAATGAGCTCAGTCTCTGCATCATTGCCACTTAGATCTGCTCCTCATTTTGTTCACATCTCTGTCCTCCCCTGTACAGATATTATTATTGTGAGTGCTCAAGAAATCTCCAAACATCTAGCAGCTGTGTGTAATTTGAGTATAACTGTTGTATTTTTTCTTGTACTGTATAGCATAAGTTTAATTTGTAGGCCTAGTGAAGTTTTTGTAATTCGTGTAGGGTTCTTTATGTCAGTCATTTTTGATAATAGTTTGTATCTGTAATTATTTATCTGGCATTCACTGAGTATTATCTGGTATCTCATTTTATCAGGGCTGACTTAGATAAAATTTACTCTTGCTAATTTCGTGTTAATAGAGGCTATTGCAGTTAACCATATATTTAACCTGTTTTTGCCATTACATTATCCTTATGAGTCCTGAATGTTTTGTTGTTAGTTTGTGCATTAAACTTTAACTTGTAATTTTACCTAACTCTTTTGTTTTGAACCTGGAACTTTACGGAACAGTAGTGACTCTTCGTATTCTCACTTAAAGTGTACATTATCTTTCTTTGTTCCGTAACATAAATTTGGCGACCTCATATCAGGATATTCAGGATATTATCATAAGGATATTGTTTGATATTTTGTGACTGTGATATATTCATGATGGCTACTATTTCTACACTTGATGAAGCCAAAGATTTTTTGTCAAATGTGCAAACAGTGTGTGATATAGAAAACAGAACAAAGAATGAACTTAAGCTTGTTGCTCAACAATTGGGAATTGCAGTTCACTCTCATCATTCTAAAGATCAAATTGTTGGCATGATTAATAAAAGCTTGTTTAATGTAACTCCTCCAAATGAGCAAACGCAGATTGAATTAGCTAAGTTACAGCTAGCCCTGCAGGAGGCTCGTGTGAAGGAAGCTGAATTTCAAGCACGTGCTAAGGAGGCTGATGTTAAGAAGGCTGAGTTTCACGCACAAGTTGAACTTGCTAGGATTCAGGCAGACCATGAGTATCGCATGAAACAAGGTGGAACTGGATCATCTAGCTCTGATGATTTTGATGTGGCTAAAAATGTTAAACTTGTCCCTCCTTTTAATGAATCTGATTTAACAAAGTATTTTCAGTTGTTTGAGAGGGTAGCTACAGGTTTTAATTGGCCTAAGGAGTATTGGCCAGTACTCCTTCAAACTGTTCTCACCGGTAAAGCTCAAGTAACTTATGCATCTTTGCCTCAGGATCAATGTGATAATTATGATGTAGTTAAGAGCTTGATTCTTAAGGCCTATGAGCTTGTTCCTGAAGCTTATAGAGTAAAATTTAGGACAACTTACAAGCAAGATAAGCAATCCCATGTTGAGTATGCAAAAATCAAAGAAGATTTGTTGGAGCAGTGGTTAAATTCTAAGAATGTGGATTCTGATTTTGACAAATTAAAGCAGATGATTTTGCTGGAGGACTTCAAAAGGTGTATTTATAAAGATGTAAGCCTATATCTTGATGAGAAAAGAATAGATAATTTGTCTGATGCTGCAGTTTTAGCTGATGAGTATGTTCTCACTCACAAGAGATATTTTAGAGGAAAAAGGAAAGCTGAGAGTCAGTACGTTGCCTCTACTCAGAGTACAGGTAACAGGAAAGAGAATAAGGATGATGTTTCTCAGGAAGTAAATACCAGCTTCACCTCTAGATTTCAGAAAAGTAAATGTACTTATTGTAGTAAGCTTGGTCATACTACGGAGAGATGTTTCAGGAGACAGCGTGATGTGAACAAAAAGGAGTCTTTAAATATTCAGTCAATTGGTCTAGTGTCCACTCTTGAGAGTTCCCAGAATTCTTTAACTGAGTTAACTGAACCTGCTTTGAGGGGTAACTTAAATTCTCATGATGGAGCTCCTCTTTTGAGCAGTAACGTGGGTGACACTCTCAAGAGTTCATGTGCTAATTTCCTGTCTGATGGTTTTGTCAGTCCTCTGGACAGTAATGACAGGAAATCAGTTCAAATATATCGTGATACAGGTGCTTGCCAATCCCTTATGCTGACCAGTGTTCTAGGCTCTAATGTTAATTCCTCTGATGAAACTGTAATCTTACAAGGTGTAGGGAATAATTACTTCTCTGTCCCTCTGTGCAGAGTGAATTTAGAGTCTGGTTTTGTTAATGGTTCTGTTATGGTTGGGTTGGTTGAGACACTCCCAATGTCAGGTGTAACTTTCTTACTTGGAAATGATATTGGTGGAAGTCAAGTGTGTCCAGCTCCTCAGTTGTCTAGTGAGCCAGTGGCTGTGTCCCGGGATTGTGATGTCCCTGATGTGTTCCCTGCATGTGCTGTCACTAGGGCTAAGTCTAAAGTTACTGGTGATTTAGAGGATAATGATGATGATGATGTTATCCTAGCTGACACTTTTCTTGCTAATTTGGACCACTCACCAGATGAGGCAGTACCCCGTAGTGTTGATAATTTGTCTCGTCAAGAGTTGGTTGAGTTGCAGGTTGCTGACCCTGAGTTGAAAGGTCTAGCTAACTCTGCTTACAGTGAAGAAGAGTCAGCCAGTGCTTCTACTTGTTATTATGTAAAATCAGGAGTACTTATGAGGAAGTGGAGACCCCCAACAGCATCAGCCGACTGTGAATGGGAGGTTGTACATCAAGTTGTCATCCCTCGTGTTTGTAGGCAGGATATCATTAGAGTGGCTCATGATTCCAGTTTGGCAGGACACCTTGGAGTGAGGAAGACTGTGGCACGCATTTTGAAACACTTCTATTGGCCAGGTATCTTCAGGGATGTTTCCTGGTATTGTAAGTCTTGTCACACCTGTCAAGTTGTGGGGAAGTGTAATCAGACCGAAAAGGTTGCACCTCTAGTTCCCATTCCTCCTTTTGAGGCGCCTTTCACCCGTGTGTTGGTGGATATTGTGGGCCCTCTTCCTAAGACTTCTTCAGTATTTTCTTATGTGTTGACCATGATTGATATGGCTACTCGTTATCCTGAAGCCATTCCACTTAGAAACATCTCAGCAAAGAACGTGGTTAAGGAAATGCTAGGGTTCTTCACAAAGTTTGGTCTGCCCAAGGAGGTACAGTCAGACCGAGGAAGTAATTTCATGTCGAATATTTTCAAGCAGTCTCTGAAAGAGTTGGGCATCACCCAGATCACGTCTTCAGCTTACCATCCCCAGACCCAAGGAGCGTTGGAGAGATATCATCAAACACTCAAATCGATGCTCAAGAAATACTGTTTGGAACATCAGAAAGACTGGGATAAAGGTCTTCCATTCGTTGTGTTTGCTGCAAGAGAATCTCCAAATGAATCACTGGGCTTCTCACCTTTTGAACTACTGTTTGGCCATGAAGTAAGAGGACCCCTTAAGCTACTCAAGGAATGCTGGCTGTCGGAGGAAGATGACGTCAACCTGCTGGAGTATGTGATGAAGTTCAAAGAACGGCTGTCCACTGCTTTACAGCTGGCGAGAGAGAATTTAGGAGCTGCTCAGGAGAAGATGAAGACTTGGTATGATAAGAAGTCCAGGTTACGCCACTTTCAGCCAGGAGATCAGGTTTTGATTCTGTTACCAGTTCATGGGCAACCTCTTCAAGCCAAGTTTAGTGGCCCTTATTTCGTGGAGAAGAAACTCAGTGATGTCAACTATGTCATCGCCACACCAGATCGTAGAAAGAGCAAGCAACTATGTCACATCAACATGCTAAAGTTATATCACAGGCGGGACGAAAATAATCCAGTCTGCACTGTAGCTGTTCCACCCGAGTCTGCAAGTGAAGCTCTCCCATGCAGTATGAGCCTGAGTGATAGTTTGGGGAAGAATCCTGATATCATGAATGATCTCCAGACTAAGCTTTCTCATCTACCTCCCAAGGAAAGGCAGGAGTTTTCGGCATTACTGCAGGAGTACCCGCAAGTGTTCCGTGCCACTCCAGGAAGAACCACTGTGTTGATGCATGATGTCGATGTTGGAGACGCAAAGCCAATTAAATTGCCTCCTTACCGTGTGAACCCAGTGAAAGTTCCTCTCATCCAGAAGGAGCTTGGCTACCTGTTGGACCACAAGATGATTGAGCCCTGTCAGAGCGAGTGGAGTTCTCCTGTCACTCTAGTCCCTAAGCCAGGTGGGTCACAGAGGCTTTGCATCGACTACAGACGTGTTAATCAGATAACCAAAACAGACACTTACCCTCTCCCTCGTGTGGAAGATTGCATAGACAAGATCGGAAAGGCTAGGTACATAAGTAAGTTTAATTTGTTAAAGGGATACTGGCAAGTACCTATGACTGAACGTGCTAGGGAGATCTCATTTTTTGTGACAGTAGGAAAGACCTTTGCATGGTCTGTAATGCCATATACAGATTGTTTTAGAGTAATAAGAAATTTCCTTTGTAAATTTCTTTTTTCTTTGTGGGGAGGTGTTACATAGCCTATGATTTCATCATCCTTTGTGTAATTTTAACGCACAGTATGCTGCATGTTTGATCACGAGCGTGTTCTGCCTCAGTCCCCCCCTTCTACCGTTATAGTAGAGTAAGTCGACATCTCTGTTATACTTTGCGGGATTGTCATCTCTTTGTCCCCATGGCTTCATTTGCGCGTCCTCATTACAAGTTGTATCAAGCTCTCCTGGCCCCTATATAATGAGCTCAGTCTCTGCATCATTGCCACTTAGATCTGCTCCTCATTTTGTTCACATCTCTGTCCTCCCCTGTACAGATATTATTATTGTGAGTGCTCAAGAAATCTCCAAACATCTAGCAGCTGTGTGTAATTTGAGTATAACTGTTGTATTTTTTCTTGTACTGTATAGCATAAGTTTAATTTGTAGGCCTAGTGAAGTTTTTGTAATTCGTGTAGGGTTCTTTATGTCAGTCATTTTTGATAATAGTTTGTATCTGTAATTATTTATCTGGCATTCACTGAGTATTATCTGGTATCTCATTTTATCAGGGCTGACTTAGATAAAATTTACTCTTGCTAATTTCGTGTTAATAGAGGCTATTGCAGTTAACCATATATTTAACCTGTTTTTGCCATTACATTATCCTTATGAGTCCTGAATGTTTTGTTGTTAGTTTGTGCATTAAACTTTAACTTGTAATTTTACCTAACTCTTTTGTTTTGAACCTGGAACTTTACGGGACAGTAGTGACTCTTCGTATTCTCACTTGAAGTGTACATTATCTTTCTCTGTTCCGTAACAATATATATATATATATATATATATATATATATATATATATATATATATATATATATATATATATATATATATATATATATATACATACATATATACACATATATATAGATAGATAGATAGATATAGATAGATAGATTATATATATATATATATATATATAATATATATATATATATATATATATATATATCTATATGTGTATATATGTATAAATATATACATATATATATACATATATATATATATATATATATATATATATATATATATATATATATATATATATATATTTATACATATATACATACATATATACACATCTATACTGTATATATATATATATATATATATATATATGTATATATATATATATATATATATATATATATATATATATATACATATAGATAGATAGATATAGATAGATAGATTATATATATGTATATATATAGGTAGATAGATAGATAGATAGATATATATAGATATATATATATATATATATATATATATATATATAATATATATATATATATATATATATATATATATATATATATATATATATATATATATATATATATATATATATATATATATATATATATATATATATATATATATATATATACATATATATATATATATATATATATATGGAGAGAGAGTGAGAGAGGTATATTTATATATATATATATATATGTATATATACATATATATATATATATATATATATATATATATATATATATATATCTATCTCTCTCTCTTTCTCTCTCTCTCTCTCTCTCTCTCTCTATATATATATATATATATATATATATGTATCTCTCTCTCTCTCTCTCTCTCTCTCTCTCTCTATATATATATATATATATATATATATATATATATATATATATATATATATATATATATATATACACATACATATATACACATATACATACATATATACACATATATACACTCTCTGGCTTCGGCTTTCCTGTCATTCTCTGACTAAATATATCTGTGCTGTTTACTTATCCCCTAATTCTACTGACTATCAAAAATTCTTCGACTATCTTACTTCTACGATGGAACACATTCTGTCCATTTCTTCCTTTCTCTGAAATCTCCATTCTTGGAGATTTCAATGTTCACCACCACCTTTGGCTCTCCTCTCCTTTCACGGATCCACCTGGTGAACAAGCCTACATCTTTTCTATCCTTAATGACCTAGAGCAGCTTGTACAGCACCCTACCCGTATCCCTGACCGCCTTGGAGAGAGCTCCAACATACTTGACCTCTTCCTCACAACTAATCCTTCTGCTTACTCTGTTAATCTTTTCTCTCCGTTGGGCTCCTCCGATCACAACCTTATTACCTTAACCTGTCCTATCACTCCAGTACGGCCTGCGGACCCTCCAGGGAAACGTCGTCTCTGGCATTTTGGAGCTGCGTGGACTGGGAGGCCCTCAGGCAGTACTTCTTTGATTTTCCCTGGAATGATTATTGCTTCCATGGCCGTGAGCCATCTGAGTGTGCCTTGCGCATTAAGGAGGTTATTCTCTCGGGCATGGAAGCATACATTCCTTTCTCATATCCTTTGACTAACGCAAGAAAGCCTTGGTTTAATCACGCTTGTTCTAATGCTGTCCGCAACAAGGAGAAGGCCTACAAAAGGTACCGGAGCCAACCCACCCCTGAATCACATAATCTTTACGTTTCTGCCCGGAATCGTGCTAAGTCTGTTCTTCGCTCTACTAAAAATAATTTCATCCATACTAAATGCTCTCAACTCTCCAACTCGAATTCTTCCCGCTCCTTCTGGCACCTTGCCAAAAATCTTTCTAACAACTTTACCTCATCATCCTTCCCTCCTCTTTTCTACTCTGATGGTTCTGTAGCTATTTCTTCTACTGATAAAGCAGATCTCTTCGCACAGACTTTCTCCTCCAATTCCACCTTAGACGATTCCGGTGCTGTTCCTCCATCACTTCACCACTCTGACTTCCTCATGGCTGACATTAAAATTTCTTCAGTTGATGTATTTTCTGCCATTACTGGCCTCAGTACTAACAAGGCATATGGGCCTGATGGGGTCCCTCCTGTTGTTCTCAAAAACTGTGCTTCTGTGCTTACACCCTGCCTAGGCAAACTATTTCGCCTTTGTCTGTCAACTTGTACCTTTCCTTCTTGCTGGAAGTTTGCTCTCATTCAGCCAGTCCCAAAGAAGGGTGACCACTCCCAACCCTCCAACTATCGTCCAATTGCTTTAACGTCCTGTATTTCAAAAGTTTTCGAGTCAATTCTTAATAAAAAAATTTTAAGGCATCTTTCCTATCACAACCTTCTTTCCGATCGTCAGTATGGGTTCCGTCAGGGACGCTCCACTGGCGATCTTCTCACCTACCTTTCAGACTCCTGGTCATCCTCCTTTCGGGACTTTGGCGAAAGCTTTGCCATTGCACTTGACATCTCAAAGGCTTTCGATCGAGTCTGGCATAAATCTTTAATTTCCAAACTGCCCTCCTACGGTTTCTATCTTTCTATCTGTACCTTCATCGCTAGCTTCCTTTCTGGTCGTTCTATAGCTGCTGTCGTAGACGGCCATCGTTCTTCTCCTAGATCTATCAACAGTGGTGTTCCTCAGGGCTCTGTCCTATCACCAACTCTCTTCCTTTTATTCATCAATGATCTTCTAAGCTGTACATCTAACCCTATCCACTCATACGCTGATGACTCCACCCTTCACCTTTCCATTCGGTTCCCGCAACGCCCATCTCAACAGTTACTTCAAGAAACAAGGGATGAGGCTATGGCACACCTAATGTCTGACTTGGCTCATATCTCTGACTGGGGTAAAAATAATATGGTTGTCTTTAATGCTTCTAAGACTCAGTTCTTACACCTATCAACCCGACAAAATCTTCCACAGGTATACCCACTAATGTTTAATAATATTCAGATTAATCCTGCATCATCCTTGAACATGCTTGGGGTTTCATTTACTCGGGACTTATCTTGGAAAGATCATATTACATCTCTTGTAAAATCTGCTTCCAAGAGATTGGGTGTGCTAAGCCGACTCCGCTCTTTCTTTACCCCTGCACAATTGTTGACTCTATACAGGGGTTTTATCCGCCCCTGTGTGGAGTACAACTCTCATGTGTGGGGAGGCTCCCCACATACAGCTCTTCTCAATAGGGTGGAGTAAAAGGCTTTTCGTCTCATTAACTCTCCTCCTCTTACTGACTCCCTTCAACCTCTGTCTCTTCGCCGCACTGTTGCATCTTTATCTCTTTTCTATCGCTACTTTAATGGTCACTGCTCCTCTGAACTGTCTGCTTGCATTCCTCCACCTCTACGACGGGCGCGTAGCACCCGTCTGGCAGCAAACTCTCATCCCTTTTCTGTCCAACTCTCTAATGCAAGAGTTAACCGTTACTCCCAGTCTTTCATTCATGCAACAGGTCAGCTCTGGAACTGTCTCCCTCTGTCTGTATTTCCTGCTGCCTATGATCTCCAGTCTTTCAAACGCAGTGTGTCCAGGCATCTCAAAATGATCGGATCTTGAATTTGGCTCTCTATTGTATTTTGTTTTTCTCTTGGAGGGAACTGTTACTGCGGGCTCATGGCCTTTGGTTCCTTCTTCCTCGCATAAAAAAAAAATATATATATATACACATATATATATACATGTATATACACACATATATATATATATAGATAGATAGATAGATAGATAGATAAATAGATAGATATAGATAGATAGATTTTATATATATATATATATATATATATATATATATATATATATATATATATATATATATATATATATATATATATATATATATATATATATATATATATATATATATACTGTATATATACACGGCAGGATAGGGATCACAATGCTATCATGCAGTGACTTCTTAACTTCCTTACTCACCTCCCTATATCTCATCACTGCTTTCAGTGAATCAACAACCTTTCTTCCCTGCTGTACTCTTTTACGCACTTCATCCCCCAAACTTCCATCCTTACTCATCACACTACCCAAGTACTTGAATGCACTCAAATTCTCCATATCCTCACCATCCAACTGCACTATACATTCTGTGATTTCATTCCTCTCAAACATCATAACTTTACTCTTGTTTACAATAATTTTTAGATTCCTTTTTCTACGCACTGTCCCAAATTCATTCACCAAATCTTGGAACTACCATTCATCTTCACTCAACAATACTGTATCATCAGCAAACAGCAACACCGGAATCTTCCAAATCTCACCCTCATTCATTAGAGCCACCCCCACATCCGCTGCCCTACGTTGCATATCCTTTACAACCCCATCCATGTATATATTAAACAGCCATGGAGACATCACACAACCCTGTTTCAATCCCACATTAGATCAAAGAACTCACGCAGCGCACCATGTACTCGCACCGTAGCCCTAGCTCCTTCGTACATACACTTCTCAACACTCAACAATTTCCCCTCCACTCCATATATTCTTAATACCTTCCACATATCTTGCCTATCTATTCTGTCATAAGCTTCCTCCAAGATCATGAAGGCAGCATACACTTTCTTTCCCTTCTCTAGATACTTCTCCACTAAACATCTTAGTACAATTATCTGATCTACACACCCTTTTCCCTTCCTAAATCCCCTTTGTTCTTCTCCAACCAGCTCCTCTGTATATGCCTAACCGTGTCAATGAGTATTCTACCATAGATTTTTCCAGTCACACTAAGAAGGCATATACCCCTATGGTTACCACATACTTCTCTCTCCCCTTTTCCTTTGTGTAAAGGAACAATTATACTTGATTTCCAGTCCTCTGGAACCCTTCCCTCTTCCCAAGCCAATCTACACAACTTCCATATCCACTCCACAACAATCTCACCCCCATACTTCAGCTTTCACCAAACACTCCATCAATTCCTGGGGCCTTTCCCATCTTGATCTTCTTCACTGCTTCCACTACTTCCGCCCTACTGATCTCTTCCTCCCTCCACTCATCTCTTCTTCTCCCAGCCATTCCCCAACCATATATACTCGGACTGCTCTCACTCTCTACATTCAACAAATCCTCAAAGTCGTCCTTCCATCTCCTCAATTTCTCTCTCTTCTCCACCAACAGTCTATTACTCCTATCTTTCACTCCCATACTATTTCCTCTTTCACACTCCTTACTTTCTTTACCTCCTTCCAAAACAATTTCTTACTCCCCCTCCATTTCAAGCTCAGATTCCTTCCAAATTCTTCATCCACTTTCTTCTTCCTCTCCTTCACCAGTCTATTCACCTACCTTCTCCTGCTCACATATGCCTCTTTCTTCTCTGTCTCATCTTCTCCCCTACCCCTACTCGCTAGCTATTCACTATATGCCTTCTTCTTTTGTTCCACAGCTCGTTTCACCTCATCATTCCACCATGCTGTCCCTTGCACACCCTTGCATCTTCTCCTCACTCCACAAACCACCTCACACGCTGCGCCTTTCTCTTCCGTGAATATCTTACATACATCTTCCACCCCTTCCATCTGCTCTGATTCATACCTTCCCAATCTTTCTTCTACTATGCTCTTATACTCTGCCATTTTCTCACTATCTTGTGGCTTCTCCATTCTACAGTTTATACACCTAATCATAATCTTAGTGTTGTCTTTCGCTAATCAAATAATTCCAAAACCGATACTCTTACTCCTTCCCAAATTATTCCTCTTACACAATCACTCCCTCTCACTACATCTGCCATAGGGTCCCCTTCTCTCTCTTATTTTCTGTTCCGTGTACTTATAATGTCTCCTTCAGTATTTTCACAGTCTTAACCACATATGCGAACAACGATGTCTCGCACGGCTCTGTATTCCTCTGTTCATGATCACCCATCATCAGTGTCTGCTATTGCTCGTTCTTACTCGCAGCGCATGTTGTTTACACGTTCTTGGAGTCGTCACTTGTTCGATGAGCGTGGCCATTCGACAACACGTTCGAGCGAAATTCTTTACTGATTGCTGGCATAGTGTTGTTTCCAATTTTGTAGATTACATTATGTTATCACAGGTGAGGACGATTCCGTGAGAACAGACACTCCCATAGATCGCGGTATGGTCATGGATATTATAGATGTTATGAACAGCAACTGCGTTCACCGTCGCTGTCCGCCCATGAACTATGTAAATACCATAAACAATCCACAAGCCATTCTACTAACCAGTGTCATTATCTGGCACGACAGCATTCAGAGGAAGAGCATAGCGACATTCAGAAATCTCAAACATAGCAATTACTGTACACCATGAACTGCCCATGTATACTCCTCATGTATTAGGTTCCTTAGGGGTAGATGAGCATGTAAATTGTGGCCGAGTGAATGTTTCTTTCTTTATGGATTCAGGTTCTGCCATCAACCTGATTACTGAACAGACGTTAGCAAGAACTAAGTGTAACAGCTCAAAACATGTTCCTTGAGCCCACTGATCGCGGTCTTTGTTGTGTAGACGGATCAAATTTAAATGTCAAAGGCAAAAATCGGCTTCAGATTTCTTTACATGACTAGGCAGATCCATTCATTGCTAATTTTTATGCCACTCCTTGGATCACATGTCCTGCTGACGCTTTATTGGGTGTTAAAACCATGGCAGACGGAGCTATCAATGTGTTACCGGCACGGGGAGGTATACAATTCGAGATTGGTTTGTGCCAGATACCTTTCCAGTCACGAGTTGATGCGGTTGCTGTCCCTCCTATCGATTCACCTTCCTCTGACGTACCTGAATCCGTTACTAGTCTACTGTAAAACACCGTAACTTTGGACACTTTTTATGTGTTTTAATGAAGAAGTCCGTGTAAAATGGTGCAATTTTATCCCTGTTGGTGTCATGTGGTAGCCAGGGACAGTACCTACTGAATCCATATAGTAAAACATATTAGCCACGATAAACTTTTTTTTTTTTTCAAGTGTCCGAAATAAGGAACAAATTTCCTAACTTCGGATGGCTCTTCCAAACTTCAGACATCTAGGTATTTACCCTTTAAACATGAGAATGGTTAATAGCACCTGTCTCTGGACACACTGGCCAAACCTCGGACACTTTAGAAGCTTTTTAAAAATTTAAAACAAAATATTGGGCACTCGTGGCCCTGTTTTTTTTTTTTTTTATGCGAGGAAGAAGGAACCAAAGGCCATGAGCCCGCAGCAACACTTCCCTCCAAGAGAAAAACAAAATACAATAGAGAGCCAAATTCAAGATCCGATCATTTTGAGATGCCTGGACACACTGCGTTTGAAAGATTGGAGATCATAGGCAGCAGGAAATACAGACAGAGAGAGACAGTTCCAGAGTTGACCTATTGCATAAATGAAAGACTGGGAGTAACGATTAACTCTTGCATTAGAGAGTTGGACAGAAAAGGGATGAGAGTTTGCTGCCAGACGTGTGCTACGCGCCCGTCATAGAGGTGGAGGAATGCAGGCAGACAGTTCAGAGGAGCAGTGACCATTAAAGTGGCGATAGAAAAGAGATAAAGATGCAACAGTGCATCGAAGAGACAGAAGTTGAAGGGAGTCAGTAAGAGGAGGAGAGTTAATGAGACGAAAAGCCTTTGAGACTCCACCCTATTGAGAAGAGCTGTATGTGGGGAGCCTCCCCACACATGAGAGTTGAACTCCACACAGGGGCGGATAAAACCCCTGTATAGAGTCAACAATTGTGCAGGGGTAAAGAAAGAGCAGAATCGGCTTAGCACACCCAATCTCTTGGAAGCAGATTTTACAAGAGATGTAATATGATCTTTCCAAGATAAGTCCCGAGTAAATGAAACCCCAAGCATGTTCAAGGATGATGCAGGATTAAGCTGAATATTATTAAACATTAGTGGGTATACCTGTGGAAGATTTTGTCAGGTTGATAGATGTAAGAACTGAGTCTTAGATGCAGTAGAAACAACCATATTATTTTTACCCCAGTCAGAGATACGAGCCAAATCAGACATTAGGTGTGCCATAGCCTCATCCCTTGTTTGTTGAAGTAACTGTTGAGATGGGCGTTGCGGGAACCCAATGGAAAGGTGAAGGGTAGAGTCATCAGCGTATGAGTGGATAGGGTTAGATGTACAGCTTAGAAGATCATTGATAAATAAAAGGAAGAGAGTTGGTGATAGGACAGAGCCCTGAGGAACACCACTGTTGATAGATCTAGGAGAAGAAAGATGACCGTCTACAACAGCGGCTATAGAACGACCAGAAAGGAAGCTAGAGATGAAGGCACAGATAGAAGGATAGAAACTGTAGGAGGGCAGTTTGGAAATTAAAGATTTATGCCAGACTCGATCGAAAGCCTTTGAGATGTCAAGTGCAATGGCAAAGCTTTCGCCAAAGTCGCGAAAGGAGGATGACCAGGAGTCTGAAATGTAGGTGAGAAGATCGCCAGTGGAGCGTTCCTGACGGAACCCGTACTGACGATCGGAAAGAAGGTTGTGATAGGAAAGATGCCTTAAAATTTTTCTATTGAGAATTGACTCGAAAACTTTTGAAATACAGGACGTTAAAGCAAATGGACGATAGTTGGAGGGTTGGGAGTGGTCACTCTTCTTTGGGACTGGCTGAATGAGAGCAAACTTCCAGTAAGAAGGAAAGGTACAAGTTGACAAACAAAGGCGAGAGAGTTTGCCTAGGCAGAGTGTAAGCACAGAAGCACAGTTCTTGAGAACAACAGGAGGGACCCCATCAGGCCCATATGCCTTGTTAGTACTGAGGCAAGTGATGGCAGAAAATACATCAGCTGAAGAAATTTTAATGTCAGCCATGAGGAAATCAGAGGCGGGAAGTGATGGAGGAATAGCACTGGAATCGTCTAAGGTGGAATTGGAGGAGAAAGTCTGTGCGAAGAGATCTGCTTTATCAGTAGAAGAAATAGCTACAGAACCATCAGAGTAGAAAAGAGGAGGGAAGGATGATGAGGTAAAGTTGTTAGAAAGATTTTTGTCAAGGTGCCAGAAAGAGTGGGAAGAATTGGAGTTGGAGAGTTGAGAGCATTTAGTATGGATGAAATTATTTTTAGTAGAGCGAAGAACAGACTTAGGACGATTCCGGGCAGAAACGTAAAGATGATGTGATTCAGGGGTGGGTTGGCTCCGGTACCTTTTGTAGGCCCTCTCCTTGTTGCGGACAGCATTAGAACAAGCGTGATTAAACCAAGGTTTTCTTGCGTCAGTTAAAGGATATGAGAAAGGAATGTATGCTTCCATGCCCGAGAGAATAACCTCCGTAATGCGCAAGGCACACTCAGATGGCTCACGGCCATGGAAGCAATAATCATTCCAGGGAAAATCAAAGAAGTACTGCCTGAGGGCCTCCCAGTCCGCGGCTCCAAAATGCCACAAATGACATTTCCCTGGAGGGTCCACAGGCCGTACCAGAGTGATAGGACAGGTTAAGGTAATAAGGTTGTGATCGGAGGAGCCCAACGGAGAGAAAAGATTAACAGAGTAAGCAGAAGGATTAGTTGTGAGGAGGAGGTCAAGTATGTTGGAGCTCTCTCCAAGGCGGTCAGGGATACGGGTAGGGTGCTGTACAAGCTGCTCTAGGTCATGAAGGATAGAAAAGATGTAGGCTTGTTCACCAGGTGGATCCGTGAAAGGAGAGGAGAGCCAAAGGTGGTGGTGAACATTGAAATCTCCTAGAATGGAGATTTCAGAGAAAGGAGAAATGGATAGAATGTGTTCCATCGTAGAAGTAAGATAGTCAAAGAATTTTTGATAGTCAGTAGAATTAGGGGATAAGTAAAGAGCACAGATATATTTAGTCAGAGAATGACAGGAAAGCCAAAGCCAGAGTGTAGAGAATTCAGAAGAATCGAGTTCAGGAACACAAGAGCAAGATAAGTCGTTGCATATATATACACAACAGCCACCTTTGGCTTTGAAATGAGTATAGAGAAAGTAGGAGGATACAGAAAAGGGTTTGCTGTCAGTTGCCTCAGACCTGGTACAGATATAAAAAGAAATATCCAAAAATATCTTTTTTTAACTCATAATTTAAGATCACATTAAGATGCATGATATCACATTGTAGTATGGTATTCTGGCCATAAATATAACTAAGACCTCTTCAGAAACTTTTTCAGATGAAAAAAATCTATAAAAATGCATTCCATATATTCCAAACTGTAAAGGGAACTGATTTCTTTTTCATAAACAAAACTTCACTTAATTATCAAGTAGGTACCTCACTAACTCAACAAATGCATACTGAAATAACATAATATAATGGTAAACACTTCTTACTGGTTCTAATGACACCCACACACTTACTAATACGCACACAAATCAACAGACACACGCTCACACAGGCACACCCACACACTTACTAATACGCACACAAATCAACAGACACACGCTCACACAGGCACATGTTATGAAGGCACAGTAGAATGTATTAAAGAGCTACACACTTTCGTCTTATACACACACACACACACACACACAAACATCCCAAATAGGCCTGTGGTTGTAAACACACACACACACACACACACACACACAGCAGCTGCCACAGAGAAGAGACGTGGGCCGACAGCGCTCCATACCGAGCCAGCACGGCCAGTGGCATTACCTAAAGTAGTATCTTTATATGAGCCAAGCTCTGTACCAGGTTAGACTAAATGGTTTTTTATTATTTAAAAAACAAAAAAAAGTTTAAACAAGACTTGTTCAACCAGAAAAGAGAACCGAGTAGCGAAAGAATGCGCTCAGTCAGCTGATGTTTGTTTAGACTACAACTGCCCCAGGGAATGTAAGTACTCTGTGCTTTTAGTATTGGAAAATGGCCACATACTTTAGTAAAGGAAATTTGGAAAAGAAAAGGGATAAAGGTAGAAAGCAAGATGGTGATTTCTACCAAGAAGGTTGAAATAGAGACTCACAATAGACTGGTTGAACGTGTACACAAACTGGAGATGGCTTTCCAGAATGAAATTGATGAAATAAAGAAGCAGATGTACTTGCAAAAGGGAGAAATAGAAAAACTAGGAAGGGAGGTCAACAAGAAAGACACAACCATATGTGAACTAACAGTGGAATTGAGTACACTTAGGAGGAAAATGAGTGAAATGGCAAGTACCGTAGTCAACCACGAGAGTATTATGGAAGAGTTCAAAAATGATACAGAGACAATTAGGCAAGTAAGCAGTCTGATAGGCCAGAGCAGTGATGTGGAGGAGAAGATAACACAGGTGAATGAGGCTGTGCATAGCTACAAAAATGATGTAGAAACCACGTATGCTGAAGTTGTGAAAGTAAAGAAAGACTCAGAAACAAGGGTGGAAGAAAAAAGCATTAAAAAGGAAGTGAACAGAATAATCCAAAACAATCCAAAGTTAGTCAGAGATTCAGCAGATATCAAGAAATCTATAGTAATCACTGGTATAGAAGAGGAAGAAGTAAAAAACAAGATCTTAAGAGACAAAAAGGTGATGGCAAATGTAATGAGCTTATTGAAAGAAGTATCAGAGGAAATCTGTAGTAAAGACATAGAGGAACACAAAAGGTTAGGGAAATACGAGAAAAGCAAGTCAAGACCTCTAAAGGTAACTTTCCAGAGTGTATACACCGTGGAGGAGATACTAAAAAATGCAAAGAATCTTATGGAAAAAGAGGAGTTCAAAAATGTATGGATCAAAAGATGCCTAACACAAGAGGAACTGGAATTACTGAAAGAGAAGAGGGAGGAAGCAAAAACAAAAAATGAGGGAAGATCAGAAGAGGAGAACACATTTTTTTTTTTTTACAAAGTAATAGGATTGCAGGTACGAAAGTGGTACATAAACAGGAGGGAATAAAAAGGAGGAAGGTAGTAGAACCATGTCATGACAAGTATATAAACAAGATGATAAAGTTGATGTACTCAAATGTGGATGGAATGGTATCTAAATTATTATAGATGTATGATTATGTCAGAGAAATTGAACCACATATAATATGCCTAACTGAAACAAAATTAACACCAAGGATATCCAATGACATACTAAACTTAGAGGAATACAATATATGGAGAAGAGATAGAAACTTAAAAAATGGAGGAGGAATTATAATATTAACTAAGAAAAATCTAAAAGTCAATGAAATAAAACTAGATATACCCTCACAAGTAGAACTGATTGCAGTAGAGATCAACACATCTGAAGGAAAAGTAATTGTAGCCAATATGTACTATTGGCCACAGAAGTTTCGTTCCTCTCATTGTGGGCGATTTGATGAATGTGGCAACGTTGCATTCTCCCCCTCTACACCCCCTCCCTCCACCCGTCTCCCCAGATAGCTTCTGAGGTTTATGAACCACGTTGTGAAGCACCTGAACGTCCGAGTTTACTGCATGTTACTCGATATGATGGGCATGATATATTATGCCTGTTGCTAATGAAAATTTGCGTGTTTCATGACTGTATTCATTTTTGCAGGACTTATTAGAATGTATAAATGTGTCATGCCATTTGTACCAAATCACAGTAGTACTACCAAATACTAAAGCATCTGGCGTTACTTCCGACATTCTTCCAGTGTTATTAATGACTACACTCTTATAATCTGCTTAGGCCGACCAGTGCTACGAACAAGTTAAGGA
Source organism: Coenobita brevimanus (assembly GCF_032717465.1). Lineage (NCBI taxonomy): Eukaryota > Metazoa > Arthropoda > Malacostraca > Decapoda > Coenobitidae > Coenobita > Coenobita brevimanus. Next base: position 10,469,015 of record NC_137052.1, on the reverse strand, counting down.
ATTTTTTTTTTTCTCATATATTCATTCATTTATGAATTCATTAATATCGAAAGAGTGAGAGCAACAGATTTAAAATAGAAATTAAGAATACACACAAGTCTGTCAAAGTGATAAACACATTAGAAACTGGCAACATCCAAGGGTGAACATACTAGATGAAGTAATATTGTAATAAAGATTAAAGAAGATTACCCGACAGAACACTGACAACCAGATAATTAGATTGTGTCGATAATATAGGTGATATGGCAGCCCTATTGCAATCTAGGGCTCAGCCATAAAATCCCTCGTTACGACAGTAAAATCGGTGTAATCTTTTACCTTTCTTCCATCTTGCGTTTCTCTGTAATACCAGTATCCACTAGAATAAGACCACTGATGAGGAGGAATCCAGTAATGAAGACATTATGTGAACGGATGTGTCACTCAGAACGCATGTATGAAAAATAAAGAAACGGCATCAGAAGTGTGACTGTAAAAAAGCATAATAATACGGCGCCGTCTAACAGGGGTGGAGGATGAAAAGGCTCACATGGGAAATGATGAAAGGCAAATAAAAAGTGAACACTGATGAGTATGAAATACTCTACAGACAAAAGAAGAGACTGAGCGACGACAATAACATGTCGAAGGACAAGGATAGACGTGGAAAGGCAAGGTGAGAAGGCGAAGGATAGGAAGACTGAAACCAAGTATATAAATGATATATGAGTAAATATTTGTTGGTAGTAATAGTCATTCTATTTGTAATATATATTGCTGTATGCAGTTTTACAAAAGGAAAGGCAAGGTGAGAAGGCGATGGATAGGGAGACGGAAACCAAGTATATAAATGATCTATGAGTAAGTATTTGTCCGTAGTAATAGTCAGTATATTTGTAACATATATTACTGTATACAGTTTGACAAAAGGAAAGGCAAGGTGAGAAGGCGAAGGCTAGTTAGACTGAAGCCATGTATATAAAAGATAAATGGATATTGTCCGTACTAATGGTCAAAATATTTGTAACATATTACTGTATATAGTTAAAATGATATAATGAAATAACTAAGCATCATTTACTCTGCATTATTTCTTCGCATCTGTATATTTGCCCGTAGTAGTACTCAGCGTATCTACTTATAACCTATATTACTGTAAACGGTTTGATAAAAATAAACGAGGAAAGAAAGTGAGAAGGGGAAGGATTGGCAGACTGAAATTATATATATATATATATATATATATATATATATATATATATATATATATATATATATATATAGTTACATAGCCTATGATTTCATCATCCTTTGTGTAATTCTAACGTACAGTGTGCTACCTGTTTGATCACGAGCGTGTTCTGTCTCAGTCCCCCCCTTCTACCGTTATAGTAGAGTAAGTCGTCCTTTCTGTTGTTCAGTGCGGGATTGTCAACTCTTTGTCCCCATGGCTTCATTTGCGCGTCCTTCTTACAAGTTGTATCAAGCTCTGCTGGCCCCTATATAATGAGCTCAGTCTCTGCATCATTGCCACTTAGATCTGCTCCTCATTTTGTTCACATCTCTGTCCTCCCCTGTACCGTTATTATTGTGAGTGCTCAGAAAGTCTCCAACCATCTAGCAGCTGTGTGTAATTTGAGTATAACTGTTATTGCATTTTTTCCTTGTACTGTATAGCATAAGGTGTTGATTTGTAGGCCTAGTGAGTTTTTTTTGTAATTTATGTTGGATTCATTTTGTCAGCCAGTTTTAATATTATTTTGTATCTGTAATTATTTATCTTGCATTAACTGAGCATTACCCAGTGTATTTTCATTTTATCAGGGCTGACTTAGGTAAATTTACTCTTGCTAATTTCATGTTAATAGAGGCTATTGCAGTTAACCATATATTTAACCTGTTTTTTGCCATTACATTATCCTTATGAGTCCTGAATGTTTTGTTGTTAGTTTGAGCATTAAATTTTAACTTGTAATTTTACCTAACTCTTTTATTTTGAACCTGGAACTTTACGGGACAGTAGTGATTTTTAGTATTCTCACTTAAAGTGTACATAATCTTTCTCTGTTCCGTAACATAAATTTGGCGACCTCTTATCAGGATATTCAGGATATTATCATAAGGATATTGTTTGATATTTTGTGACTGTGATTTATTCATGATGTCTACTATTTCTACACTTGATGAAGCCAAAGATATTTTGTCAAATGTGCAGTGTTGGATGTAGAAAACAGAACAAAGAATGAACTTAAGCTTGTTGCTCAACAATTGGGAATTACTGTTCGCTCTCATCATTCTAAAGATCAAATTGTTGACATGATTAATGAAAGCTTGTTTAATGTAACTCCTCCAAATGAGCAAACGCAGATTGAATTAGCTAAGTTACAGCTAGCCCCGCAGGAGTCTCGTGCTAAAGAGGCGGAGGCTCGTATTCAGGAGGCACAGATACACGCACAAGTTGAACTTGCCAGGATTCAGGCAGACCATGAGTATCGCATGAAACAAGGTGGAACTGGATCATCTAGCTCTGATGATTTTGATGTGGCTAAAAATGTTAAACTTGTCCCTCCTTTTAATGAATCTGATTTAACAAAGTATTTTCAGTTGTTTGAGAGGGTAGCTACAGGTTTTAATTGGCCCAAAAATTATTGGCCAGTACTCCTTCAAACTGTTCTCACCGGTAAAGCTCAAGTAACTTATGCATCTTTGCCTCAGGATCAATCTGATAATTATGATGTAGTTAAGAGCTTGATTCTTAAGGCCTATGAGCTTGTTCCTGAAGCTTATAGAGTAAAATTTAGGACAACTTACAAGCAAGATAAGCAATCCCATGTTGAGTATGCAAAAATCAAAGAAGATCTGTTAGAGCAGTGGTTAAATTCTAAGAATGTGGATTCTGATTTTGGTAAATTTAAGCAGATGATTTTGCTGGAGGACTTCAAGAGGTGTATTTATAAAGATGTAAGCCTATATCTTGATGAGAAAAGAATAGATAATTTGTCTGATGCTGCAGTTTTAGCTGATGAATATGTTCTCACTCACAAGAGATATTCTAGAGAAAGAGGGAAAGCTGAGAGTAAGTACGTTGCCTCTACTCAGAGTACAGGTAACAGGAAAGAGAATAAAGATGATATTTCTCAGGAAGTAAATACCAGCTTCACCTCTAGATTTCAGAAAAGTAAATGTACTTATTGTAGTAAGCTTGGTCATACTACGGAGAAATGTTTCAGGAGACAGCGTGATGTGAACAAAAAGGAGTCTTTAAATATTCAGTCAATTGGTCTAGTGTCCACTCTTGAGAGTTCCCAGAATTCTTTAACTGAGTTAACTGAACCTGTTTTGAGGGGTAACTTAAATTCTCATGATGGAGCTCCTCTTTTGAGCAGTAACGTGGGTGACACTCTCAAGAGTTCATGTGCTAATTTCCTGTCTGATGGTTTTGTTAGTCCTCTGGACAGTAATGACAGGAAATCAGTTAAAATATATCGTGATACAGGTGCTTGCCAATCCCTTATGCTGACCAGTGTTCTAGGCTCTAATGTTAATTCCTCTGATGAAACTGTAATCTTACAAGGTGTAGGGAATAATTACTTCTCTGTCCCTCTGTGCAGAGTGAATTTAGAGTCTGGTTTTGTTAATGGTTCCGTTATGGTTGGGTTGGTTGAGACACTCCCAATGTCAGGTGTAACTTTCTTACTTGGAAATGATATTGGTGGAAGTCAAGTGTGTCCAGCTCCTCAGTTGTCTAGTAAGCCAGTGGCTGCGTCCCAGGATTGTGATGTCCCTGATGTGTTCCCTGCATGTGCTGTCACTAGGGCTAAGTCTAAAGTTACTGGTGATTTAGAGGATAATGATGATGATGATGTTATCCTAGCTGACACTTCTCTTGCTAATTTGGACCACTCACCAGATGAGGCAGTACCCCGTAGTGTTGATAATTTGTCTCGTCAAGAGTTGGTTGAGTTGCAGGTTGCTGACCCTGAGTTGAAAGGTCTAGCTAACTCTGCTTACATTGAAGAAGAGTCAGCCGGTGCTTCTACTTGTTATTATATAAAGTCAGGAGTGCTTATGAGAAAGTGGAGACCCCCAACAGCATCAGCCGACTGTAAATGGGAGGTTGTACATCAAGTTGTCATCCCTCGTGTTTGTAGGCAGGATATCATTAGAGTGACTCATGATTCCAGTTTGGCAGGACACCTTGGAGTGAGGAAGACTGTGGCACGCATTTTGAAACACTTCTACTGGCCAGGTATCTTCAGGGATGTTTCCTGGTATTGTAAGTCTTGTCACACCTGTCAAGTTGTGGGGAAGTGTAACCAGACCGAAAAGGTTGCACCTCTAGTTCCCATTCCTCCTTTTGAGGCGCCTTTCACCTGTGTGTTGGTGGATATTGTGGGCCCTCTTCCTAAGACTTCTTCAGGATTTTCTTATGTGTTGACCCTGATTGATATGGCTACTCGTTATCCTGAAGCCATTCCACTTAGAAATATCTCAGCAAAGAACGTGGTTAAGGAAATGCTAGGGTTCTTCACAAAGTTTGGTCTGCCCAAGGAGGTACAGTCAGACCGGGAAGTAATTTCATGTCGAATGTTTTCAAGCAGTCTCTGAAAGAGTTGGGCATCACCCAGATCACGTCTTCAGCTTACCATCCCCAGACCCAAGGAGCGTTGGAGAGATATCATCAAACACTCAAATCGATGCTCAAGAAATACTGTTTGGAACATCAGAAAGACTGGGATAAAGGTCTTCCATTCGTTGTGTTTGCTGCAAGAGAATCTCCAAATGAATCACTGGGCTTCTCACCTTTTGAACTACTGTTTGGCCATGAAGTAAGAGGACCCCTTAAGCTACTCAAGGAATGCTGGCTGTCGGAGGAAGATGACGTCAACCTCCTGGAGTATGTGATGAAGTTCAAAGAACGGCTGTCCACTGCTTTACAGCTGGCGAGAGAGAATTTAGGAGCTGCTCAGGAGAAGATGAAGACTTGGTATGATAAGAAGTCCAGGTTACGCCACTTTCAGCCAGGAGATCAGGTTTTGATTCTGCTACCGGTGCATGGGCAACCTCTTCAAGCCAAGTTTAGTGGTCCTTATTTCGTGGAG
>NC_137052.1:10451431-10458931 GCF_032717465.1 Coenobita brevimanus | reverse complement strand
ATGAGATATCAGAACACCTCGGATTCTGAGAAGTAAATCCTGGAGGGAGGGGAGGGGGAGGAAGAGGGTGGATAAACGCCTTCCTTACAGATGGTTCGGAGAATTCGCACTTTACAATTTTAATTCTTCCTTCCCCCCCCCCTCTCTCTCTCTCTCTCTCTCTCTCTCTCTCTCTCTCTCTCTCTCTCTATGTATATATATATATATATATATATATATATATATATATATATATATATATATGCTTTAATAAAAAGGTGTGTATTATTTTTTTTAAACAGTATACAGTAATATATGTTATAGATATAATGATACTACTACGGGGAAAATATAGTAAATATGATGAAATAATTCAGAGTTAATGATGTTTACTTAATTGATGATACTTCCCAATATATCATTATTTTATATACCTGGTTTTCCGTCTTCTATCCATCGCCTTCTCACCTCTGCCTTTCCTTTTGTCAAACTGTATACAGTAATATATGTTACAAATATAATGACTATTACTACGGATAAATACTTACTCATAGATCATTTATATACTTGGTTTCCGTGCGTCTCCCTATCCATCGCCTTCTCACCTTGCCTTTCCTTTTTGTAAAACTGCATACAGTAATATATATATTACAAATAGAATGACTATTACTACCGACTAAATATTTACTCATATATCATTTATATACTTGGTTTCAGTCTTCCTATCCTTCGCCTTCTCACCTTGCCTTTCCACGTCTATCCTTGTCCTTCGACATGTTATTGTCGTCGCTCAGTCTCTTCTTTTGTCTGTAGAGTATTTCATACTCATCAGTGTTCACTTTTTATTTGCCTTTCATCATTTCCTATGTGAGCCTTTTCATCCTCTACCCCTGTTAGACGGCGCCGTATTATTATGCTTTTTTACAGTCACACTTCTGATGCCGTTTCTTTATTTTTCATACATGCGTTCTGACTGACACATCCGTTCACATAATGTCTTCATTACTGGATTCCTCCTCATCAGTGGTCTTATTCTAGTGGATACTGGTATTACAGAGAAACGCAAGATGGAAGAAAGGTAAAAGATTACACCGATTTTACTGTCGTAACGAGGGATTTTATGGCTGGAGGCCCTAGATTGTGATAGGGCTGCCATATCACCTATATTATCGACACAATCTAATTTATCTGGTTGTCAGTGTTCTGTCAGGTAATCTTCTTTAATTTTTTATTACAATATTACTTCATCTCTAGTATGTTCACCCTTGGATGTTGCCAGTTTCTAATGTGCTTATGTCACTTTGACAGACTTGTGTGTATTCTTAATTTCTATTTTAAATCTGTTGCTCTCACCTCCTTTCTTTGATATTAATGAATTCATAAATGAATGAATATATGAGAAAAAAATTCCTTAACTTGTTCGTAGCACTGGTCGGCCTAAGCAGGCATTATAAGAGTGTAGTCATTAATAACAATACTGGAAGAATGTCGAGAAGTAACGCCAGATGCTTTAGTATTTGGTAGTACTACTGTGATTTGGTACAAATGGCATGACACATTTATACATTCTAATAAGTCCTGCAAAAATGAATACAGTCATGAAACACGCAAATTTTCATTAGCAACAGGCATAATATATCATGCCCATCATATCGAGTAACATGCAGTAAACTCGGACGTTCAGGTGCTTCACAACGTGGTTCATAAACCTCAGAAGCTATCTGGGGAGACGGGTGGAGGGAGGGGGTGTAGAGGGGGAGAATGCAACGTTGCCACATTCATCAAATCTCCCACAATGAGAGGAACGAAACTTCTGTGGCCAATAGTACATGCCACCCAGATCAAACACATGGGAAAGAGACGAATATGAGGACCTGGCAGAGGGTACAATTCAGAGTTTAAGAGCATTACTACATAAAATGGAAGAGAAATCGGAAAGAATTATACTTACTGGAGATTTTAATACAAATATAAATTGGAATACTCTAGATATAATTAGCCAAGAGAGCTGTTGGGACCATAAGCTCCAGGATCTCGTGCAAGAGTTTTTCCTAACGCAACATGTGAGGGAAACCACCAGAAAAAAAGGACTCGATGTACCTTCAATGCTAGATTTCATATTTATTAGGCAAGAAGATGATATTGACAGTTTAATATATCACCCTCCACTCGGCAAAAGCGATCATGCAGAACTATATTGCAACTTCAGGATAGCATTTTACATAGTTAACGTCAATGAAAGTTAGAAAACGAGCCTAAACTATAAAAAGGGAAATTATCAAGACTTAAAGAAGTATTTCTTAGAAGTTGATTGGGAAAATGAGCTTAGAGGACAAGATTTAAATGCTGTATATAAAAAATTTTGTGAATTTTATGAAATAGGAGTCCAGAAGTACATCCCACAGCACAAAGAAGCAGATAAGAAAATACAGAAATGGTTCAATACAGAATGTAAAAAATCAAAAGAAAGAAGAGATTTGTTGTGGAATAGATACAGAAGACACAATAGTGAAAGGGCGTATAATAATTATAAACAGGCAAGAAACGATTATACAAGACTAAGGAGGGAAGCCCAAAAACAGTTTGAGGAGGATATAATAAATAAAAGTAGTGATCAACCAAAGCTGTTTTACAGCTACATCAGAAGCAAAACCAAAGTAAAAGATATAATACAATCCATTACGGACGTGGGAATCACCTATACACAAGAGAAAGATATTTGTGAAGCACTAAATAAGAATTTCCAATCAGTTTTTACAGAAGAAAAAAATTTTGAGAGGGACTATGTGGAACATGCATGTCCACACATACTACCAGATATACAAATATCAGAAAAAGTAATACAGGAGGAGTTAAGTAAATTAGACAGAGGGAAAGCAAATGGTCCTGATGAAATTTCATGTTGGGTGCTACGAGAATGTGCAAAAAGGAGTTAAGTAAACCATTATTAATAATTTTCAAGAAATCCTCGAGTCAAGGTCATCACACCACCCAAGTACTTAAACGTACTCACATTTTCCAATTACTCATCATCCAACCTCACTGTACATTCACTGACTTCACCTCTCTCGAATACCATAACTTTACTTTTCCCTGTATTCACCTTTAAATTCCGTTTCTTACACACTCTCCCAAACTCATTCACGAAGCCTTGCAGCTCCTCTTCGTCTTCACTTGACAACACAGTATCATCTGCAAACAACAGTGTAGGGAGTTTCCAAACACTGCCCTCTCTTATTAGGGCAGTGTTTGGAAACTCCATCCATATACAGATTGAACAACCTTGGAGACATGACACATCCCTGTTTCAACTCAACCTCCAGATAGAAAAACTCACTCAGTTCACTATCCACATGCACTGCAGCCTTAGCACCCTCATACATACTCGTCACAGCATTCAGCAACTTCCTATCTACTCCATAATTATATTCTTAATACTTTCCACAATCCTTGTCTATTCACCCTGCCATATGCTTTCTCCAAATCTATGAAGGCCGCATGCTACTTCTTTCCCTTCTCTAGACACTTTTTCCAATATATATATATATATATATATATACAGAGAGAGAGAGAGAGAGAGAGAGAGAGAGAAGAGGGAAGGAAGGAAACAAGCCATATGTGAAATATATGATACGTCGAGAATACTCTTATACAAGTGTAAGTCGTATCCTTACTTCCCTGAAGCTGGTGACTCAGTGTTGAGTACATTTTTCGGAATCGTAGAACCAAATGAAGGCATTTAACCAAGGAGAGTCCACCAGCACTGGGAGGATCAGGAATGATATTTATACCCTCTTTGCTTTAACATGCCTCACTAATGCTTCATAAAACCGCGTAGTGTAATTAATTTACAATCTTCCATAAGAATACACCATAAAATAGTAAAATTTACAACCAGTTCTCCATGGTACTGCTGGGTGTACAGAGACTAAGATAGAAAAAAATTCATACACGATTCTGACCTGTCTGGGAATCGATCTCAATCACTTTAGTAACGATGCTCAATTCGGGGGCAACGCGTATAACTGTCATGAAGAAATATGGTGTTGATGATTTCATATGCATTTCAAACTTCATGCTGAAGACAGACCCTATTTACACATCATGTTTTATTCCTAACATTTCAGCCTCCGATGACTCTCTTGCTGCTGAATAAATTTGTCTAATTTGCTGAAATAAAATTAAGTCGGAAACGCAATCGTGAGGGGCCATAGGCGGATCAAGTTGTCTCTTCGGGGGAGGGGGGGAAGGCAAGCAAGAACTGGGCGCCATAGACAGCTATTCTGGAGGGGGTGGGGCCAAGCAAGAAAGGGGCGCCATAGACGGCTATCCTGGGGGACGGGAGGGCAAGCAAGAAAGGGACGCTTGCTAGTAGCCAGCTTATTTAAATTTTCACTACTTATTACGTATATATATCTAATTCTTATGAATAGCTTTTGGAACTTTAGGCTAGACATACAGTGAACGTTCACTAACGTCCCTATTTCCACAAACACACAAACACATCATGTATTAGAAGATACTTTCTGTGTGTGGCATCTATATGTCCGGGTGAGGGTGAATTGCCAGACGCTTCTTCTTGCCAATGGCCCTAGGAGTTGAAAGGAACAAGAGGCCCAGCAAACAACTGGAAGGAATCACAGAGGGGCGCCAACATACCTTCTGCGTGGTGGGAGGGGGCATGGCCCCAATGGCTCCGCCCCCCCCCCCAATAAATCCGCCAGTGTGAGGGGTTAATGGAGACGGTAATGATAACGCAGGTTTTGGATGACTGTCGCTCATCTGAAAAAAAATAAATAAATAAATAAAAATCGTCTGGCGTTAGTTGAAAAAAATACTTGCGATAACATGACCATAAGAGGGATAGTTGCCAGTATTCTCAATGCTACCGCACGATGATGCCTCCTAGTTCATTCAGGCTACTACCAGACTAGCTTACAAGTCTTGCTATAGTTTCTTCAGCTTGTAAGGATCAGTTAAGATAATATGAAATTCCTTCGTACTACTTCCGGGTGTATATATATATATATATATATATATATATATATAGATAGATAGATAGATAGATAGATAGATATATATATAGATAGATAGATAGATATATATATATATATATATATATATATATATATATATATATATATATATATATATATCATATATATATATATATATATATATTCCCACCCAAAGGACGAGCTTACTGAGCTCGGAGTCATTTATGTGGTAGAGAAAGAGTTATTAATAAATTTTAACCCCTTCAGCATCAATACTTTTCTTTAGATCTAAGTTAAATTTTGTAGAGAAAGGAAGAACAAAGAAAAAAAATCACTGTAGTAACAGGGTTAAAAAAGGAATATTAGATTGTATATGCAAGGCTGTAATTTTAAGTCATTCATGGAACAGACGTAAGCATTAAATGTGCTAAGCGTGAATACCATGCTACAGGGTGTATTCAGTAGCCAGTCGGGAGCTAGATACTCTTTACTCCATTCATGGGTTTCATAATGAAACATAAGACTTACCAATTGTGCTCTGAGATTAAGAAAGTGAAATTTTAAGGACAGTATGAGCCACAAGGCGAATATATATTTATGTTCAGATAATCTGACATAATTCATCCACTGCTATGCTGCCCCATTAGGAGCGCCGGGGCCCGGAGGTAAGCTATTTACTCTTAGCAGTTACACAAAGGGTAACCAATGACACGTTGTTGAGTGGCATTACGTGAGCAGCTGTCCCTTGGACGCTAACCCTTCTCCTTCACATATGGTTGGAAAGACATCATTCACCACACCACTAGGCGTTTATAATATTTAGACAATTACTACGTGACGCTGTAAATAGTTTCCTGGAGTAACCTACAGGACACGATTAGGACTGTCCGGCACTGTGATAACGCGAAGATAATAAACATGAAGTGAGTGGACGGTGAGCGCCCACATTTACCACAACGGGAAATTACCACGGCACTGTTATACTGAGGGAAATATACTGAAGATGACATCTGAGATTCTGCCATACTTGCACAGATGTTACAGACCAACAATACGGAGCTGACGTTATTGCCAAAGCTCATGTGGGCCGTGTCAGACGGATTGTAGAGGTTTACTGAAATGCGTGACGAGTCTTACTTCTTGTAGATCATTGTAGTCTGGTCAAGGGCGGGGGATGGGGGATTATAAGGCCCTGCGTGTGTCTAGATGTCATCTTGCGTGGCTAAGTTGCGTTTGTCACGGGATCTGTCGTCGGTGTAACTCTCCCTTCCCTGTCTAACGCGACTCGGCCGCACCGGCACAGGGGGTGAGGGTGAAGTGAGGGACAGTGCAAATGAACTATTGCCCGTAATTGTTCCTGCACTAGTGGTATTTTTCCCAGGATGTAACACTGGGACGAGTCTTCCATCCCAAACTTCCCTACTGTCAACAGAAAAAAATATACGATCTTTTCAACGGTTTAATAAAAGTAGTAATCTTATTCTGATAATCAGAATCACAGAAATTTCTACGATGAATTATGTTACATTTATGTAATTAGTGGTGAAGTGTTTTTGTTGTTGTTGTTGTTTTGGCTGTCTATTCTTTATCTTTCCGTGTTCTTAACTGTCTGTCTGCCTGTCTTTCTTTTCTTCTTTCTGTCCTGACCTTTGTCTGTCAATATTTCTCTTTTACTACTTCTCTCTTTCTGTCTATCTACCTGCCTGTCTGTTATCAGTGTCTGCCTCTCGTTCGATCTGGCATTTTTTCTTTCCTGTCTGCCTTTCTCAATGTCATACTTTCTATCGATCATTCTTTCTGCTTATCTTTTTGACCGCTTCCCTTCCATTTCGTCTTTTTGTTTTTGCCAGTATATGTTTTTCTGTGTTTCAGTCCATCTGTGTATCAGCCTGTCTGATTCTTGTCTGTTTGTTCTTCAGTATGTCTTTGTTTCGGTCGGTGTGTGTCTCTCTCCGTCTGTGCACATGTCTGCCTGTGTTTCTGTCTGTCCGGGTTTCAATCCCTGTGTTTCTGTCGACCTGTGTTTCTGTCTGCCTGTGTTTCTGTCTGCTCCTGATTCTGTCTGCCTGTGTTTCTGTCTGCTCCTGATTCTGTCTGCCTGTGTTTCTGTCTGCTCCTGATTCTGTCTGCCTGTGTTTCTGTCTGCTCCTGATTCTGTCTGCCTGTGTTTCTTATTGCCTCTGTTTCTGTCTGCTTGTGTTTCGTCAGTCTGTGTTTCTGTCTATATTTCTGTCTGCCTGTGTTTCTTATTGCCTGTGTTTCTGTCTGCCTGTGTTTCGTCAGTCTGTGTTTCTGTCTATATTTCTGTCTGCCTGTGTTTCTATTTGTGTTTTTCTCCTGATTATGTCTGCGTGTTTTGTCTATATCCGTTTTTTTTTTTCTGTCTTTGTATCTTTTTTATGTGTTTTCCTTGACTTTTAATTGACTGGTGTCATAACAGAATAATTTCATTCTTGCCTTACCCTTCACCATTCCCCCATGTTTGGTTTAAATTGGAACTTTTAATGTAGGTTTTACAAAGTCA
>NC_137052.1:10449250-10451331 GCF_032717465.1 Coenobita brevimanus | reverse complement strand
GGCTAGTGAGGAGTGATCGCCCTCTACCTACACAGATCAAAAGCCCTCCAGGAGCAGGGGGTGGTTGCTTTCTCCAGGCAGAGGAGCTCCTTGAGAGTGAAATGGCTGGGAGAAGCATGCTCGAAGCACACGTGACTGGCTACAGCATAGCTGGGTCTTTCGGGTGTGGGCAATCAGGCAAGTTAGCTGCCTACTGCGACTGCAACACAATGGCAGGGTGTTCAGGAAGTTAGCCAAAGAAACCTTGATGGACTCTGAAAGAACAATAATGGCCCCCAGTCCCACGTGCAGCCCTTAAATGGGCAGGGGGTGCTAAGAATCTCACGGTTACCTCAATTACAATCTAATTCCTTTGTCAATGCAAAAAATACCATTACAATTGGTAACTGGAATGTGAGAACGCTAAATCATGACGGTAAAATCGATGAGTTAGTGAAGGTTTTTCAAAATTATGGACTTGATATTTGTGCTCTGACAGAAACTAGATTAACTGGAGTCGATCAAGTTGGATTTGGAGGATGGTAACCGTTTATTGATATCAAATTGACAGGACGGAATGCATTATCAGGGAGTAGGATTGTTGCTGGGTTGTAAGGCAAATAAGACTTTATGTGAGGTGGGATCCTATAGATGAGCGATTGTTATACGCACGGTTTAAATCAAATGGCATGGCAACATCAGTCTGTTTGTGTGTTATGCACCTACTAATGATACACTCGATGAAAAGGAAAGACACATTTTATATGAGAAAAGTTGCAAGAAGGAGTAGGAAGGGTACCTAGACATGATGTTTTTTGATCTACCCGTTGGAGACTTTAATGCAGTAATGGGCTGTTCAAATGAGGGATTTGAGGCATGTATGGGTAAGATGGGAGTTGGTGGTAGGATGAGTAAAAACGGAGTGAGGTTTAGGAAGCTTCTGTCTAGCAAACTGGCAACGGTCATCAGAGGCGCACTCTTTCAGCATTGCAATATACACAAGAACAGCAGGTGTCGCAAAAATTATGCGATATATAAAAATCAGATTGATCACATTGCTATCAGTAGGAGGCATAGAAGTTCTCTGCTAGATGTTCATTTTAAACGGGGAGCTGATATTGGTAGTGACCATCAACTCAGCATTGCAAAAATAAGGTTTAAACTTAAAAATCAGAAGAATGAAAAATCTGGTGTTGGTAGATACGATATTGTTAAACTTAGAAGGGAAGGAGAAGAAAAGGAGAAATTCGGAATTAGAATATAAAAATAGGTTTTTGGTGCTGGAAACGTTGGAAGAGGGGGAGAAATTGTAGATGAGATGTGGGAGGATGTGAACAAAGTTTTGCATGAGACTGCTGAATGTACACGTTGGAAGGAGACATAGATTTGGGAGAAAGGAAATGGATATCAGAGGAAACGTGGGATATTCTAAAAAAGAGACGTGAGGCTAACTTGAGGTGTGAGATGCAATGAGTTGATGAACGTGAGATTGAATTAGCAAGAGCTGCGTACTGTAGATTGAATTCAGAAGTAAGAAGGGTTAACTAGGAGAGATAAAAGAAGATGTGTGGATGAAGAAAAGGTTGCAAAAGACTGAAGTCTTAATAAAACAAAAATATTGAACAGAGTCAAAGAATAACATATGAATCGATTAGAGAACTTGAGTGGTAATACAGGTAAACGCAAGGAAATACCAGTTAGAGACAGGGAAGGAAATTTATTGACCAAAGATGGAGATATTAAAAATAGATGGAAAGAGCATTTTGAGACAGTTCTTAATAGACCAATACCACCAGAAGAGGATATACCGTCTGCTCAGGAAGATTTAAATATAGAAACAGGAGAGCTGAGGCTTGCAGAAGTGGAGAAAGCAGTAAAACAGTTAAAGAATAATAAGGCACCAGGGGAGGATAGTTTATTTCCGGAAATGTTTAAAGTGGAGGGGGATAGATTAATAATGATCTTGACCAAGCTATTCAATAAGATATGGGTGACGGGGTTACTACCATCAGTTTGGAAGAATGGTGTAATTGTTAAAGTTCCGAAGAAGGGAGACCTTAGTGAATGTGGTAATTGGAGGGGAATCTCTTTGTCACCGATAC
>NC_137052.1:10319250-10444250 GCF_032717465.1 Coenobita brevimanus | reverse complement strand
TTGAAAAGGCTTTTGATAGTGTTTCGAGAGAGACTATGGGGAAGATCATGAGACATTATGGAATACCAGAGGAGTTTGTGAGGGTCATTATGAACATGCATGAGGACACATTTTGTAAAGTGATGGTTGATGGTTGTCTGAATGATTCGTTTGAAGTCAAGTCCGGAGTAATTCAAGGTGGTGTTCTATCGCCTTTACTATTTATATTGGTCATTGATTACATTATGAAACGCGTTGGAACAGAAACCGGTGCAGGTATACTTTGGGGAGAGAACAGGAAACTTTTGGATTTAGATTATGCAGATGATATAGTTTTGATTTGTGATGGGTCAGAAGAGATGCAGAGAGTGTTGGACTGTTTGGTGAGTGAAGGTCGCAAGGTGGGTTTGGTTATTAATTGTGGAAAAACTGAAATAATCAATATGAATATGGAAAATGCGCAGGAATGTGTAATTGGAGGTATGGTTGTAAAGCAAGTTGATAGGTTTAAATATTTAGGTACTTATTTAGCCAAGGATGGTTCTTTGAACTTTGAATTCGAGGAAAGGTTAAAGAAGGCTAATCAGGCAATGGGAATGCTTAAAAATATTTGGAATAATAACAATTTCTCTGTGCATACAAAAATCAAACTTTATAAGGTAATGGTTAGGAGTATCTTAATTTATGGACACGAGTCTTGGTACAGCACAGTGACTATGGAAAATAAATTCTTGGTGTTTGAAAATAAAGCACTTAGAAGAATATTAGGAGTTAAGTGGTGGGAAAGGATACCAAATAGTAGAATTAGAGAAATAACGGGAGTGTAGCCGATCGATGAATATGTTAGATTCTCACGATGGAAGTGGGTAGGACATGTGTATAGGAGACAGGGAATAGTAAGAGGTACACCAGGGTGGGTGGCACTTGGTAGGAGAGGTAGAGGAAGGCCAAAAGAGACGTGGGTGAGGACAATGAGACGGGAAGCTGGAGATGAGTGTTGGGGAGATCTTGAGGAGTTAGCACAAGATAGGATGTGGTGGTGTGAGTTCATCGAGGCCCTATGCATCCCCGAGGGTGCCACAGGAAATGATATATATATATATATATATATATATATATATATATATATATATATATATATATATATATATATATATATATATATATATATATATATATATATATATATATATATATATATAATACATAATATATATATATATATATATATATATATATATATATATATATATATAAACACTAGATATAGATATAGATAGATACACACATATATATACAGATAGATAGATAGATAGATACTCACAGAGAGAGAGAGAGAGAGAGAGAGAGAGAGAGAGAGAGAGAGAGAGTGAGAGAGGCTTTGTTTTTGAGTCAACACAAAATATTAATATATGTTATATCGTTAAGACACTTCCTGAGGAAACGTCACATGTTAAAGTCGACAGGGTATGAAAGCATTCAAACCTCTCTCCGAATCCAGCAATTTTCTATGACATTCCTGACAACAGAGTAAACTCTACAGACATCTAAGTAAGTTTTTAAGATAAAATGCTAGCATCATAATTATCAAATATCCTTACTAAATCAACTCAATTACACCGTCCTAGTCATACACTGCAGACTTACACGTGATTCCCAACCTATCACCAAACCCTCCTCTGCCTCCAATCCCCCTCCTCCCCCTCCCTCACACTTACAGTTACCAGACACATGAGGTCTAGCTGCCGCTTCACATTCACCCGTCTCACACCAGTGCTTCGCGAGGTGGGTAATGCGGAACTTTCCCTGAATGTACAGTCACTCATAAAAGAAAAGACCCCCCCTGCGTTAGAGGCAATATACCTCGGGGTATTCATTGTTGGTAACAGTGTATTTGACGTCAGCCATATGGAGGGATGAGGAGGGGTGTTTGAGAGGAGGGCGGAGTTAATCTACACGAAACACTGCTTCAATCCACATTTCGAGTCAAACATACATTATATCTGACTTGTTATCAAGGCATATGTGTGTAACCCATCACATTTGAAAAAGTTTATCATTAGCTGAATAAAATTGTCAGCCGGGGGCAGGAATAGGATGCAAATGAAACCCCCGGCCTCAAGGGTTAAATGAATGGGCTCGACACATTTAGAATGAACTTTGAATGAACTTCCCCCAAACGCAGCTTCACACCGCCAAACCTGACGTCATTTACAGTGTTACCAGGACCGATATCATATTGGTTGAATGGTGTCTTGGCCGGGGGGGGTCGTTTCTTTTATGAGTGACTGTACGTACATACTCGAAAAATATTCGGATCGTCTACTCACTCCGTTGTGAATATGAATCGACCTTCCAGTTCATTCCATAGATGGCGTTGTGTGGTTGTGGTGGGGAGAGGGGAGGGAGGGAGGATGTCTTAGGAAGTAGATGGGCAAGGTGAAGGCCAGAGTAGGCGACGGAGTTGGGGAGACGCATGGCTATGTTGTTCGTATCGGCCATGATAATAGTTTGCCAGTCATTATGCGAGAAATGTTTCAAGTTAACGACACCTTGTATTCCTGACAACACTAAAACAATGATTTAATGCTTTTGTATGTCACCCGCTAGATTACTCCTATATTCCACGAATTATGGAATTCATAACTAAATCTCTCTCTCTCTCTCTCTCTCTCTCTCTCTCTCTCCCCAACTCCGTCGCCTACTCTGGCCTTCAACTTGCCCATCTACTTCCTAAGACATCCTCCCTCCCTCCCCTCTTCCCCTCACAACCACACAACGCCAGCTATGGAATGAACTCGAAGGTCGATTCATATTCACAACGGAATGAGTAGACGATCCGAATATTTTCCGAGTATGTACAAATGAACCAAGACACACACTTCTGCCACATCTACCATAGTTCGCTATTGGGTGGCCCAGGCGGAAATGTTATCGGCTGTACAGCCACGAACACCAACAAGGGGACAGGGTAGCCTGCCAATCAAGGGCAGGTTAATCGCACACGTCCAACTCCCTCTCCGTACCCACACCAAACCACTGATTTGTTAGCTAGATTGATCGGAGATCTGAAGCTTCCCTCACTCTGACATCTTGCCACATGTAGTGTTACTTTCATATATCCATTTATAATGTGAATTACTACGAGCATACAGTAGATATACCCTCAGTTCCATTAGAAGTGATCATATTGAAGTCTTACCAGATAATAATAGCATGACCCTAATGTATAAGTTTGGTTCTAAATATTTGTCCAACGTCTTCTAAACGATGTACTAAAGTTGAAGTAACAGCAACAAGTCATATGTTTACAAGCCATATAAGTATCTCTCCTGCCTTGTCATCTGGGGAGCCACATATCCATTCACCCACTCATCCACCTACCCACTAAGCCCACCCAAAACACACTACCTCACCCCCGCTGAAACCCTGCCCAGCCACCTGGGAGACCCACCCAGCCTACTGATGCTGTCCATCTACCACGCTTGCCTATGAATGTCAAATACCACCCACGAGGCTCACTTAACAGTGCCACCCAACACATCCACCCATTCACCTACTCATCCAGCCAACCAACCCACCAACCCAACCAACCACACAAAGCACCCTGGCCATGCAATCTTCTCAGTCATCCTGGCGACCCACCGTGCCCACTCACCCTGGCTACCCATTCTGTCCACACATTCCGACGACCAAACTTGCCCACAGACCCCACCCATGAATTTCACCCACCCTCACCGGCCACCCGCCCTCCCTACCCATGAATTTCACCCACTCTCAAGGGCCACCCACCCTCCCCACTCATGAATTCCACCCACCTTGCTCACGCAACTGTCATTCATCACCACCACCCAAACAACCCTCCCACCGTACCCACCCACCTCTCCCTGAATATTCTCCCACCCTGCCCACTCATTGCATCCTGGAAACGCACCCATTTTTCCCACCAGTCCACCCGCCAATTCACATGCCAAATCTTTCTTCTTACCCAACCCCATTCACTCCCTTCCCCTTATCCATCCACCCATTGTACTACAAATGATCTAATAATCTCTTACAACTAAACTGATGTCAGTATAATTATCATGCAGCATGTAAGTGTAAAGTATAAGTGTGGCACTTCCTACGTGACTGAAATTGTGGTATGATCTGGTGGCGAGTGGGATTTGTGCTGACCTCAGTTCCGGCGACCTGGGTAGTGAGGAGCAGGCCGGCTTCGAGTTTAGTTAAGGGGAAGAGCTTGAATGGAACAGGTGCTGTGAGCATCCAGTCACGAATAAAGTGGAAAGTCCCAACGGAATTTGAGCTAACCTGTCGCCCTTATATCTGTTTCAAAAAGTGGCAGTGAAGTGGTCTGAACAAGCAAAAACACGTTTCCTACAAATACTCTCGATACAATTACCGCCCAGACACACCCTGCATCGTGCTAAGCTGCCCTGCCAAGCCTGTGTCGTGCAAACTACCGTGGTCTTTTCTAAAACCTGCCCAACGAATACCCACGCCTACCCTGCCAGTGACCTTCAGTTCAGTAAATAGCTCTCGTCTTTAATCCTGTCCGGCCTGTTGTGGAATAATAAAACCGGCACCGCCAGCCAACCACTCTGCCCCACCCTGCCACACCCGGGTTGACTCTCGCTGTTAGTGTGATCAGTGTTTATCTCTGAGGCCTACACTTACTGTCTTTCGCCTTGTGGAACTGAGGAGTGTGGGCAGGCAACGTCAGCACCCTCTGCCTTGCACTATCAACTCAGCCGCTCTGCCTGGTGAGAGACGCTACACCGCTCACATACATCCCCTTCAAGTCATGCAGCATTCTGCTCTCTCCAGCCAACTCATTCGCAGTGTATACTTTTGTAATTATTATTTTCTGTTGTCTTCCCACCTCACTCCAAAATAACATCTCCCTGAGTGAACATCTCTTGCCTCTCTCTCACCTTTTCACCTTCTCTGGAGATTATGTAATTTTCTCCAAAGAATGTGATTAATAGTATTATTCAATTCTGATTTCATTCAGTGTTCAGTTTCCGTCACAGTATTAGAGTTTTCAGTTTTCTTGTTAACCTTTTCCTCTCATCCCTCTTTATTACTTCCTTATAAAATCATTATTTTTCTTTCATATTGTATTCATTTCGTGAAATTCATTTTCGTTCATTCTTTATTTATTTATTCTTACATTCATTCATTCATTCGTTCATTCATCCTTTATTCATTTATTCTTTCACTAATTCATTCACTTATACTTTATTCATTCTGTATAAAATTGCCAGTTTTCTTTCATACCGTATGCAGTGTATATAATTCATTTTCATAAGTGTGGCTATTTACTTCTTTGCTCAGACTTAGCCTTTCCGAATATATAGACTTTATACCCAAACAGTTAAACTCCCCCCAACTCGCCAGTCGACTAGATAATGATAATAATAGTGGTGACAGTAACAACCTTGCCTCGTAGCAATTATTTTCTTATGTAAAACGAGTCAGACACTCTTGCTGCTACAGTTATTTCTGTTACTAATATTACTCCACCTCCTACTACAGTTTATATTGTCTATCTATCTATAGTCCGACGCCCTAATCCCGCAAAGGGTGGCTGCAGATAAAACGCCTCCAAGTCGCTCTGTCACCCACCATTTGACTACCCTCCCCCCAGCTTACTCCCCCCTCACTCATATACGTCTCAACTAGGGTTGCAAAGGGTGAGAAAGTTTCCGGGAAAATGGAAACTTTCCAGGGAATCTCTCTGGGAATTTTCAGGGCCTGGGAATTTTGGGAATTTTCAGGAATATTCACATTTTTCAAAAAAAAATTCTGTGTATTAATAAGTAAAGCAATTTAGGGTAATATATATATATATTAATTAGATACAGTTTTCAACTCCAGTTAGTACAGTACATGGACGTGTATTGAACGGGACTGAACGCGTCCTACTCAGTCACTGTGCCTTTCACTACACTACCCACTTCAGCCAGAAACAGCATACAGAGAGGAGGTCACGGTGGTCACTCCCCGTCCCTGCTCACCTCTTCATCCTTCTCACTGTCTGCATATCATTAATGTAAGTTGAATTATTGCATTACTGTCAAAGAGAAACTGGTCTATGTATGGAAATACACACATCAAACTGCGAAACAGACTTACCAATGATCGAGTGGAAAAGTTGGTGGCCATTCGTGCTAATCTCAAACTGTTTGAAGATGACATGGACGAGAAAAATTTAACCATCTGCACCAGTGAAATGGATTCAGACAGTGAAGTGATGGAAGATTCAGTGTCATCTGATTCAGAGGAAACCGAAGTTACCGAACAACAAAGTGAGAAATAAATGTAGTGAAAAATTGAGACAATCTGCTCTATTGTTTTAACTTGCATGGCATAGCCAGTGATAATTAATTATAAGTTTTGCTTTCTTATTCTGCTTACATATTACTGTAAGGTACCAGTTTTGAGTAAAATTTTAGTTTACAAACAAGGTTTTCAGCTTACATACTGAATAACGCCACACATTTTGAGATAAGGTTATCTAAAGCTTAGGAAGTTATATTTGGATTGAAATAAACATTTTTCTTTACACATGACTTAATTCTCCTCAGGAAAAAGGGGCCACCTCTTTTCTTTTATAATTTTTAAGGCGTTCAAAACCTTCTGAAAGTTCCCGAAAATTCCCGAATATTCCCAACATTTCCAATAAATTCCCAAAATTCCCCTGGAAAGTTTCCGAGTTCAAAATTCCCGGGAATTTTACAACCCTAGTCTCAACTCCATCCCTTCACCTCATCGTCGGTCTACCCCTCCCTCTCCCTCCCTCCACCTCACCTACATACATCCTCTTAGTCAGTCTTTCATACTTCATTCTCTCCACATGTCCAAACCAACTCAGTGTATTTCTCTTTAACTTCTCAACCACATCCACATCCATCCCACAACGTTCCTTCACTTCTTCATTCGTCAAGCTGTCCCTCCATGTCACTCCACATGCTCCTCCCAAGTAACTCTTTTCCATTGCTTTCACTCTTGACTTGTTCCCCTCTTGCAAGGTCCACGCCTCGCTTCCATACGTCAGGATAGGGAACACAATACTATCATGCAGTGACTTCTTAACTTCCATACCCACCTCCCTATTTCTCATCACTGCTTTCAGTGAACCAACAACCTTCCTTCCCTGCTGTACCCTTTTACGCACTTCATCTCCCAAACTTCCATCCTTACTCATCACACTACTCAAGTACTTGAATGCACTCACATTCCCCATATCCTCACCATCCAACTTCACTGTACATTCTGTGACTTCATTCCTCTCAAACACCATAACTTTACTCTTGTTTACATTAACTTTCAGATTCCTCTTCCTACACACTGTCCCAAATTCACTCACCAAATCTTGCAACTTCCATTCATCTTCACTCAACAATACTGTATCATCAGCAAACAGCAACACCGGAATCTTCCAAATCTCACCCTCATTCATTAGAGCCACCCTCGCATCCACTGTCCTACATTGCATATCCTTTACAACCCCATCCATGTATATATTAAACAGCCATGGAGACATCACACAACCCTGTTTCAATCCCACACTGAGACCAAAGAACTCACGCAGCGCACCATCCACTCGCACCGTAGCCCTAGCTCCTTGGTACATACTCTTCTCAGCACTCAACAATTTCCCCTCCACTCCACATATTTTTAATACCTTCCACATACCTTGCCTATCTATAACCCTGTCAATGAGTATTCTACCCTAGATTTTTCCAGTCACACTAAGAATGCAAATACCCCTATGGGTACCACATATTTCTCTCCCTTTTTCCTTTGTATAAAGGAACAATTATACTTGATTTCCAGTCCTCTGGAACCCTTCCCTCTCCCCAAGCCAATCTACACAACTTCCATATCCACTCCACAACATTCTCACCCCCATACTTCAGCTTTCACCAAACACTCCATCAATTCCTGGGGCCTTTCCCATCTTGATCTTCTTCACTGCTTCCACTACTTCCGCCCTACTGATCTCTTCCTCCCTCCACTCATCTCTTCTTCTCCCAGCCATTCCCCAACCATATATACTCGGACTGCTCTCACTCTCTACATTCAACAAATCCTCAAAGTCCTCCTTCCATCTCCTCAGTTTCTCTCTCTTCTCCACCAACAGTCTATTACTCCTATCTTTCACTCCCATACTATTTCCCCTTTCACACTCCTTACTTTCTTTACCTCCTTCCAAAACAATTTCTTACTCTCCCTCCATTTCACACTCAGATTCCTCCCAGATTCTTCATCCACTTTCTTCTTCCTCTCCTTCACCAGTCTATTCACCTCCCTTCTCCTGCTCACATATGCCTCTCTCTTCTCTGTCTCATCTTCTCCCCTACCTCTACTTGCTAGCTATTCAATATATGCCTTCTTCTTTTGTTCCACAGCTCGTTTCACCTCATAATTCCACCACGCTGTCCCTTGCACACCCTTGCATCTCCTCCTCACTCCACAAACCACCTCACACGCTGTGCCTATCTCTTCCGTGAATATCTTACATAGGTCTTCCACCCCTTCCATCTGCTCTAATTCATACCTTCCCATCTTTCTTCCACTATGCTCTTATACTCTGCCATTTTCTCACTATCTTGCGGCTTCTCCATTCTACAGTTTATACACCTAATCATAATCTTAGTGTTGTCTTTAGCTAATCAAATAATTCCAAAACAGATACTCTTACTCCTTCCCAAATTATTCCTCTTACACAATCACTCCCTCTCACTACATCTGCCATAGGGTCCCCTTCTCTCTCTTATTTTCTGTCCCGTGTACTTGTAATGTCTCCTTCAGTATTTTCACAGTCTTAACCATATATGCGAACAACGATGCCCCGCGCGGCTCTGTATTCCTCTGTTCATGATCACCCATCATCAGTGTCTGCTACTGCTCGTTCTTACTCGCAGCGCATGTTGTTTACACCTTCTTGGAGTCGTCACCTGTTCGATGAGCGTGGCCATTCGACAACACGTTCAAGCGAAATTCTTTATTGATTGCTGGCATAGTGTTGTTTCCAATTTTGTAGATTACATTATGTTATCACAGATGAGGACGATTCCGCCCATAGGTCGCTGTATGGTCATGGATATTATAGATGTTATGAACAGCGACTGCGTTCACCGTCACTGTCCGGCCATGAACTATGTAAATACCATAAAGAATCCACAAGTCATTCTACTAACCAGTGTCATTATTTGGCACGACAGCATTCAGAGGAAGAGCATAGCGACATTCAGAAATCTCAAACATAGCAATTACTGTACACCATGAACTGCCCATGTATACTCCTCATGTATTAGGTTCCTTAGGGGTAGATGAGCATGTAAATTGTGGCCGAGTGAATGCCTCTCTCTTTATGGATTCAGGTTCTGCCATCAACCTGATTACTGAACAGACGTTAGCAAGAACTATGTGTAACAGCTCAAAACATGTTCCTTAAGCCCACTGATCACGGTCTTTGTTGTGTAGACGGATCAAATTTAAATGTCAAAGGCAAAAATCGGCTTCAAATTTCTTTACATGACTAGGCAGATCCATTCATTGCTAATTTTTATGCCACTCCTTGGATCATCTGTCCTGCTGACGCTTTATTGGGTGTTAAAACCATGGCAGACGGAGATATCAATGTGTTACCGGCACGGGGAGGTATACAATTCGAGATTGGTTTGTGCCACATACCTTTCCAGTCACGAGTTGATGCGGTTGCTGTCCCTCCTATCGATTCACCTTCCTCTGACATACCTGAATCCATTACTAGTCTACTGTAATACACCCTAACTTTGGACACATTTTATGTGTTTTAACCCGCCCCGTCCCGACCACTTTTCAACCACTGGTACCCCCCAATCCCGACCATTTTTCGACCTTTTTTTTTTTTGCTTAAACTTTCGCTTTTGGTCAGAAACAATGGTCAGTGGCAAAGAAATTGGTCCCCGGGGTCCCTAATTATCTTAACCAGGTATGCCTTGGTCCCACCTGGCCCCGTGTTCTCCCTAGGCGGTCTGAGCCTCAAACGTTTTCTATGGTATTATAAGTCTGGGAAACCAATGAAAGTAAGTAGAAATGAATTTATTACAAACATAAAAACATGTGATAAAAGAGTATATTGGATTTTATACAAAAATAGAGCAGAAATAAGCATTGTACCATCGTGCGAAACTAGCAAAATCGGCCAACTTGGTCACGATGAATCGCTAACATTCTAAAATCATGATACATATAATTTTTTTTACTTACATAATACTTCTACAATAGCATTATACCATTTTACATTTTATTGAACTGTTTTTACGTATTCACAGGCCTTTTGATAACATTTAGCGTAATGTTAGCATTTATGTACGTAGTGAGTGAACTCGCTGTGACTGTTGTTTCAACTCGTATTGTGCTTTTTCTACTTACATAATACTTTTCTAATATTATTATACACTTTTCCACTTTACAGAACTGTTTTGAGATTATTTCAGGCCTTACGTAAATATATAGCGTAATAATAGCGCATAATAACACACACGGTGAAGTCGCTATGACAACTATTTCAACTTACAACCTATTTTTGTACTTATATAATAATTCTCCACTAACATTGCACATGTAAACACTTGATATAATTGATATCACATCATTTCTGAACTTACGATGGAACTGAGCGTCATATTTGCGCGTACTTACACAGGGAGTGTTATCGCGATATCATTTGTTTCATCTTACACTAGTAATCAACTTATAAAATACCTTACTACTAACATTACAACATCTTCCACTGTATATAATTCCTATCACATACTTACTGACCAGAATGTGGGTGTACTCGTGACATCAGTTATGACAACTTACAGTAATGTTCAACTTATACGTTTTATTCATGCTAACATTACACCCGTTTCCACTTTATTTCCTTGCTATCACATATTTACTGACCAGATTTACACAGTGGGTGTAGTTTTGATAACAATTCTTTCCACTTACACTAACCACGTCACCATCGTCCCCTTCGTCAGGGTGGGGAGGTGAGGGTGGTGGGGAAGGTTGGGGAGGTGGAGAGCGGCGCCTCTCATCACTCGCACTTCTCTTCCCTCTCCCTTTTCCTTTACCCTTTCCCTTCCCTTTCTTTCCTTTCCCCACATCCTGGGGCTGTGGGGAGGAAGTTTGGGAATATTCAGGGGTGAAAGAAGTGCTGGGGAGTGACTCAACCTCCTCTCCCCTAGGCCTACGAGCACCACGTGCTCGTGCTGCCTCCCTCACACCACTTGCCCCTTCACCCTGCACTACCCCCACACCACTCTCACTTTCACCCCGCGCTGCCACCACAACACTTTCCCTTTCTCCCAGCAATCCCACCACACCACTTGCCACTTCCCCAGACAAAGTACTTTCACCATACCTTATGTGTTGTCTCGCCCCACCTTCTGATCCTCGTGGTGATATTTTCTCTTTTCCCAACCACGCGGCGATATCACGTCCTAGGCCTCCGTCATCCTCATCGTCCTCATCCTCGTCCTTATCAGATTCAGGATGGAGAGATAGCTTTGCACGTGGTTGGGGAGCAGGCTGGCCTTCCCTTGCCTTATGGTATGTCACATACCGCGTTTTTCGGGGCGAAGGGACCTCCTCATCACTGCTACTTATTTCTTCCTTTGGCTGGACATAATCGCGATCAACCACATCATCATCGAGTGGAGAATCACTGTCTCCAGTGAAGGCTTCCAGGACGGATGCGATTTCCTCGTCTGAGAGACCTTTCCGCCCCATGTCTGACCTGGGTCACTGCTAGCAGGTGAGTGACCGAGACAAGGGCGAGTGCGGGTCACGCGGGGTCTAGGATGCTGCCCGCCTGGCGGCAGGTAGGGGAGGCTTGGGTACCTGGGCGAAACGAAAATCTCGCGCGAATTTTGAAAATTGTGGAAATTATGAACCTTGCAATTGAAGGACGTTGAAGTACGTCCCCGGGATAAGCTGTGACAAAACGTGAGGACGTGGAAGTACGTCCCCGGGATGCTGTGGGTTAATGAATAACTCCGTGTAAAATGGTGCAATTTTATCCCTGTTGGTGTCATGTGGTAGCCAGGGACAGTACCTACTGAATTCATATAATAAAAAATATTAGAAACGCTAAACTTTTTTTTTTTTTTTTTTTTTAAAGAGTCCGAAATAAGGAACATATTTCCTAACTTCGGACGGCTTTTCCAAACTTCAGACATCTAGGTATTTGCCCTTTAAACATGAGAATGGTTAATAGCACCTGTCTCTGGACACACTGGTCAAACCTCGGACACTTTAGAAGCTTTTAAAAAATGTCAAAAAAAATATTGGGCACTCGTGGCCCTAGTTATACATATATAAAGAGAAATATCCAAAAATATCTTCATTTTTGAGCTCATAATTTGAGATCACATTTAGGTGCATGATATCACATTGTGGTGAGGTATTCTGGCCATAAATATAACTAAGACCTCTTCAGAAACTTTTTCAGATGAAAAAATTATATAAAAATGCATTGCATATATTCCAGACTGTAAAGGGAACTGAATTCTTTTTCCTAAACAAAACTTCACTTAATTATCAAGTAGCTACCTCACTAACTCAACAAATGCATACTGAAATAACATAATATAATGGTAAACACTTCTTACTGGTTCTAATGACACCCACACACTCACTAATACGCACACAAATCAACAGACACACGCTCACACAGGCACATGTTATGAAGGCACAGTGGAATGTATTAAAGAGCTACACACTTTGGTCTTATACACACACACACACACAGCAGCTGCCACAGAGAACAGACGTGGGCCGACAGCGCTCCATACCGAGCCAGCACGGCCAGTGGCATTACCTAAATTAGTATCTTTATATGAGTCAAGCTCTGTACCAGTTTAGACTAAATGGTTTTTTATTATTAAAAAAAAAAAAAGAAGTTTAAACAAGACTTGTTCAAACAGAAAAGAGAACCGAGTAGCGAAAGAATGTACTCAATCAGCTGATGTTTGTTTAGACTACAACTGCCCCAGGGAATGTAAGTACTCTGCTTTTAGTATTGCAAAATGGCCACATACTTTAGTGAAGGAAATTTGGAAAAGAAAAGGGATAAAGGTATAAAGCACGATGATGATTTCTACCAAGAACTGGTTGAAAAGAAGACTCACAATAGACTGGTTGAACGTGTACACAAACTGGAAATGGCTTTCCAGAATGAAATTGATGAAATAAAGAAGCAGATGCACTTGCAAAAGGAAGAAATAGAAAAACTAGGAAGGGAGGTCAACAAGAAAGACACAACCATATGTGAACTAACAGTGGAATTGAGTACACTTAGGAGGAGAATGAGTGAAATGGCAAGTACCGTAGTCAACCACGAGAGTATTATGGAAGACTTTAAAAATGATACAGAGACAATTAGGCAAGTAAGCAGTCCGATAGACTAGAACAGTGATATGGAGGAGAAGATAGCACAGGTGAATGAAGCTGTGCAAAGCTACAAAAATGTGGAAACCACGTATGCTGAAGTGGTGAAAGTAAAGAAAGACTTAGAAACAAGGGTGGAAGAAAAAAGCATTAAAAAGGAAGTGAAAAGAATAATCCAAAACAATCCAAAGTTAGTCAGAGGTTCAGTAGATATCTACAAATTTATAGTAATCACTGGTATCCAAGAGGAAGAAGTAAAAAACAAGATCTTAAGAGACAAAAAGGAGATGGCAAATGTAATGAGCTTATTGAAAGAAGTATCAGAGGAAATCTGTAGTAAAGACATAGAGGAACACAAAAGGTTAGGGAAATACGAGAAAACCAAATCAAGACCTCTAAAGGTAACTTTCCAGAGTGTAAACACCGTGGAGGAGATACTAAAAAGTGCAAAGAATCTTATGGAAAAAGAGGAGTTCAAAAATGTATGGATAAAAAGATTCCTAACACAAGAAGAACAGGAATTACTGAAAGAGAAGAGGGAGGAAGCAAAAACAAAAAATGAGGGAAGATCAGAAGAGGAGAACACATTTTTTTTTTTTTACAAAGTAATAGGATTGCAGGTACGAAAGTGGTACATAAACAGGAGGGAATAAAAAGGAAGAAGTTAGTAGAACCATGTCATGACACGTATATAAACAAGATGATAAAGTTGATGTACTCAAATGTGGATGGAATGGTATCTAAATTATTTGAGATGAATGATTGTCAGAGAAAATGAACCACATATAAAATGCATAACTGAAACAAAATTATCACCAAGGATATCCAATGCCATAATAAACTTAGAGGAATACAATATATGGAGAAGAGATAGAAACTGAAAAAAAGGAGGAGGAATTACAATATTAACTTAGAAAAATCTAAAAGTCAATGAAATAAAACTAGATATACCCTCACAAGTAGAAATGATTGCAGTAGAGATCAACACATCTGAAGGGAAAGTAATTGTAGCCAATATGTACATGCCACCCAGATCAAACACATGGGAAAGAGACGAATATGAGGACCTGGCAGAGAGTACAATTCAGAATTTAAGAGCATTACTACATAAAATGGAAGAGAAATCGGAAAGAATTATACTAACTGGAGATTTTAATACAAATATAAATTGGAATACTCTAGATATAATTAGCCAAGAGAGGTGTTGGGATCAAAAGCTCCAGGATCTCGTGCAAGAGTTTTTCCTAACGCAACATGTGAAGCAAACCACCAGATAAAGAGGACTCCATGTATCTTCAGTGATAGATCTCATGTTTACTAGGCAAGAAAATGATATTTACAGTTTAATATATCACCCTCCACTCGGCAAAAGCGATCATGCAGTACTAAATTGCAACTTCAAGATAGCATAATTATGAATAGTTAACTGCAATGAAAGTTACAAAAAGAGCCTAAACTATAAAAACGGAAATTATCAAGACCTAAAGAAGTATTTCTTAGAAGTCGATTGGGAAAATGAGCTTAGAGGACAAGATTTAAATGCTGTATATAAAAAATTCTGTGAATTTTATGAAATAGGAGTCCAGAAGTACATCCCACAGCACAAAGAAGCAGATAAGAAAATACAGAAATGGTTCAATACAGAATGTAAAAAATCAGAAGAAAGAAGAGATTTGTTGTGGAATAGATACAGAAGACACAAGAGTGAAAGGGCATATAATAATTACAAACAGGCAAGAAACGATTATACAAGACTAAGGAGGGAAGCCCAAAAACAGTTTGAGGAGGATATAATAAATAAAAGTAGTGATCAACCGAACCTATTTTACAGCTATATCAGAAGCAAAACCAAAGTAAAAGATATAATACAATCCATTACGGACGAGGGAATCACCTATACACAAGAGAAATATATTTGTGAAGCACTAAATAAGAATTTCCAATCAGTTTTTACAGAAGAAAAAAATTCTGAGAGGGACTATGTGGAAAATTCATGTCCACACATACTACCAGATATACAAATATCAGAGAAAGTAATACAGGAGGAGTTAAGTAAATTAGACAGAGGAAAAGCAAATGGTCCTGATGAAATTTCATGTTGGGTGCTATGAGAATGTGCAAAGGAGTTAAGTAAACCATTATCTATAATTTTCAAGAGATCCTTGAGTCAAGGTAAACTACCTGATATTTGGAAGAAAGCAAATATTGTCCCCTAATTTAAGAAAGGGAATAGACAAAATCCACTCAACTACCGACCAGTATCACTGACCAGTGTTGTAAGCAAGGTATTAGAAAAGCTTATAGGAAAAGCTTTGGTAAATCATCTAGAACACAATATGATAACAGAAAGACAGTTTGGTTTCAGAAAAGGAAAAGCATGTGTTACTAATCTGTTGAGCTACTATGACAGAGTAACAAACACAATACAGGAAAGGGAAGGATGGGTGGAGAGTATCTATTTAGATTTCAAGAAAGCATTTGACACAGTACCACACCAAAGACTTTTATGGAAACTGTATCATCAAGGAGGAATTCGAGGCAAACTGTTTTGTTGGATGCAAGTTTTTCTCATAAAAAGAGAAATGAGAACAGTACCAAGAGGAAACTACTCATCATGGAAAGAAGTGACTAGTGGAGTACCAAAGGGTTCAGTGCTGGCACCAATCATGTTTTTAGTGTATATAAATGATATAAACAGTAACACTGGAAATGAAAGCTATCTAAATATGTTTGCAGATGATGCAAAAATACAAAGGAGAATTACTAACACAGACTCTTGTAAAGAGCTACAAGAAGAATTAAATAAACTTCATGAATGGAGTAATACATGGCAAATGGAATTCAATGTGGACAAGTGTCATGTAATCAAGTTTGGTAAAAGTGGAAAAAGACCTGATTGGGATTATACTTTAGGAAATAAAACCCTACACACACCAGAAAGAGAGAAGGACCTAGGTGTGATTATCAATAACAGACTATCTCCGGCTGACCACATCAGTGAGAAGGTACGGAACATGTATACACTGCTTGCAGATATGAGAATAGCATTCACATACATAAATGAAGATATTCTAAGAAAGATAATAACATCATTCATCAGACCAACCCTGGAGTATGCATCAGTAGACAAGATTGAAAAAGTTCAAAGGGCCGCTACAAGATGGATACCAAGCTTAAGGGATCTAAGCTACGAAGAAAGACTAAATAAACTGAATCTACCAACACTACAGGAGAGAAGGAAAAGAGGTGACATGATAATGCTATATAAATGCATATCAGGGAAGGAGAAAATAGACATAAATGATTACTTAACATATGGTAAGGCATCAGCAAGAGGATACTGCAAAAAACTGCATAAGAAGAGAGGTGATAAAGACGTAAGGAAATTTAGTTTCCCAAACAGAGCAATTGATCAGTGGAATGCACTACCGAATGAAATAGTGTGTGCCAAAACATTTCACAAATTTAAGGATATGTACGATAAATATGGTTTAAGACACGGGACAGTACGTGCTTGACTCATTTCTGTAAAGATACAATTAGGTAAGAACAATTAGGTAAGAACACACACACACACACACTTTCCTAATAGGCCTGTGCTTGTAAAACACACACACACACACACACACACAAACAAACACCTATAGTCAGTATTTTTCCAGTAATTTGTCTGTCCGGATTTAGGAATTTTTTCTGAAAAATACAGAGATATTCATTATAACAGTCATAGCAAGATTATGCATGTACATATTTTAAAATAGTTTACTGCCCAGTACTTACAACACTTTTCCACACATAGCCTAATCGTACTAATCACGTTCTTACTATTGAAACTGTTTGTTCTGTATGAACAAAGTTTTGCAGGGTTAAAAAATGTCGATTTTTTTTTTTCCATTTGATTCATAAATTTTCTTCAGCCACACATATTCAAGCTAGTTTAATAGGACTTATACATAATAATCTTTAAAGATTACCCTGCCTACCCATATCATTACTGTTTGGAAATATCGCACTCTCTTCCAATAAACTTCAATTATTACATTTTTTCGCAAAATGTCCGAAGTTTGGGCGCTGTCCGAAGTTACAGTGTTTTGCGGTACCTAATTCAGTTACTGATTCACAAAACTCTCCAGATTCTCGCCCTGATTATGAAACTGATAATCCCAATGAACCATCATGTAACACTGATGCATCATTGGTCTTAATGCAGTCCTCAACAACCAACTGCGTGGTGGTAAAACAGTGCAAGGTTTTGTCCCTTAATGTATATAGTAAGGTTACCCTGAGGATTGTTGGGTCACCTAGCAGTGCCATTGCTATGACTCAGGCTGAGATCTGTCGTGTTAAGGGCTTGAGTTACGAGTCTGTGAAGTGCTCAGTGACACACAACAGCTTATGTTACTTGTATTAACCAGCACTACCAATGCATCCCTTAAAATGCGTGCTGGGACAGATTGGTGATTTTCTGGTATCCTCAGTAGCCTGCCAAGATTTTCCTCTCTGTCACAGACATGTGCTAAGTTGTTAATTCTACAGACAATACTACCCCAACTAATCTTAAGTCTCATGTGAAGTGGGGTGATTATCCAGAGTACATATGTTAGTTGCTTGATCCTTTATGAGACTACCACGAAGTTGTAGCTCTGTCCGGTGAGAACATAGGCAAAAGTAGTGTAGTCAAATATGCGATCACATTATAGCCTGATGCTCAATCCATGTATGTCCCTGCCTGTTGCTTACCTCATAGTCAACATCAACAGGATGATCGTCTTATTCAGGAAACGCAAGAATCCGCCGTTATTGAGCATTCTAAGAGTCCGTGGAACGTCCATTATTTCTCGTTCCAAGGAAATGTGGTAAATTATGTCTTGTCACCAACTAAGGCCACATCAGTGCCTTGACTGTTCTGGATAGATTTCCAATTCCAATACTCACTGATCTGTTGGAATCACTTGGAGAAAATAACTGTAAATTTTTCTTGTTGGACCTGTCGAGTGCCTATTGGCAAGTAGAAATGGAGGAATTGTCTAGTCCAATCACCACCTTCTGCATCCCGTCCTGTCATTACCAGTTCTGTAGGCTTCCGTTTGGGTTGAGAAATGCCCCGTCGGCGTTCATGCGGTTAATTCACACAGTCTTCGCTGACATGATAGGCCACTCAATTTTTGCTTATCACGATGACGTCATTATTGCTAGTCGCCCTGTCCCAGAACAATTAGAGAAGTTAACAGCAGTATCCACTAAGCTCCAACAAGCTGGATGTAAAATCAAGCTGTCACAATGTCATTTCCTACGTAAGAAGCTAAAGTTCCTAGGACATGTCATTGATGTCTGCAGCATACATACATCACAAGAAATGGTAAGTGCAGTGACCAACTTTCCTACTCCAACAGGTGCTGATACAGTGCATAGCTTCCTAGGTCTTAGTGGGTATTACCCATCAAGGAGTACACTCAAATTACTGTGTCATTGACTAGACCACTGAAGAAGGATGACCCTTTGGTGTGGTCAGATGAAAAAGCTATTGTGTTTACCGGTCTGAAAACTGCTCTTGCACAAGCTCTGGTCTTGGCGTTGCTTGCTTATTCCAGACCTTTCTAACTACGCACACATGCTTCCGGAGAGGGCCTAGATGCAGTTCTCATAAAAGATGACCACGAAAGGAAACGTGTCGTTGCCTGTGTTAGTAGAGTATTAAATTCCGCAGGGAAGTATTACGGTGTAACTCATTGGAAAGTGCTCACCATGGTCTGGTCTCTAAAACATTTTTGTGACATCATCTATGGTTATCCTCTTCATATCTAGACAGACCACCTTCCTCTTGCAACCTGTTTCGAGGACGTAGCCTTACTGTTCGCCATGTATGCTGGACAGTCATTGTTAATTACTATAATATAACGTTTGATTACGTTCCTGGAAAGTCAAATGTTGTGGCAGATGGTCTCTCTTGCTATGTTGCCATGGTCTCGACAGGTTGTGATGTAAATTTGGCATTAGATTATGATTCACCCCATGGGTTCCAGTGTATTGGCCTTCTATGGTTCCAGGTCATATACTTTCTTGAGTCTGGTGATGATACTTTCTTACCAAAATTACCAGTTGCTCAGTCTGATTTCATCCCCTCAAATGAATTATTTTACAAACGGACGGTACTCTCAGGTAGCACATGTGCCTCATCACGACGTTAGACAAGTAGTTGTTCCAATGGACGTAATTCCTGTTTTCCTCCATTTAATCCATGACACCTCTCACTTGTTGCACCCAGATAAGTACAGATGCTTACGACAGGCCCGTTTTTCATATTACTGGCCCACTATGCGAAGCAATGTAGAACCTTATTGTGATGCATGCCTATATTGTGTCTGCAATAAAGGATCTGCTGGTTGGCCAGCACCTATATTGCAATACCTCTATTAGTGGTAGTTGATCATTCTTCCTAATTTGTAGTACTGGTTTCACTGACGAATCTGGTAGTGCCGTTGTCCCTGCTTTTGGTAATTTAGTTATTGGTCCTTTCCCAACTCCAGAAGTCATTCTAACAGATAGCGCATCAGAGTTCAATAATTCAGTGCTGGAAGAAATTTGTCGTCACTTTGGAATTAGTAAATGTAACATATTTGCCTGTCATACAGCTTCTAATGGCCTCGTGGAGCGACATAACCGAAAAATCCCAGCAAGCCTATGCAACATGGTGGGTGAGCAGAGTTCTACCTGGAATGAGTGGATTTCGCAGGTAGCTGCGTCGATTAATGGGTAAGAAAATCAGTTGGTGAAACAATATTCTTTATCATCTATGGCTTTGACAAGAGGTTACCCTATTCTTTAGTACAATTTAAGCCTGATCCGATCTTCAGTCATGATGATTTTGTCAAAGTTCACCTTTCAGAGTTTCAGAAAATTCAAAAGCAAATTCAGGATAATATGGCTCTCGCAAATGCTGAAATGGTACCCAAGCAATACGCAGCTGCCTTTGATGTTACCATCCAAGTAGGCGGCTTAGTTTTTATCCTGGACCACAAACATGCATCAAAACTTGACGATAAATACTTGGGTCTTTTCTGTGTCATCTCTCGTAGTGGTAAAAAGTTTGAAATAAAGGATCTGTCTGACAACGATGCCAAATAAGTGCATGCAGATGATCCGAAGCATGCCATGAGGGGCATAGTGTTGGAAAAGTCACAAAAAAATGCTTCATCTTCTTCTCCCATTCCTTCAGCTGACACTCCACTAGATTTTCTTTCTCATTCTGAGGCACTGCAACCTTCCTCTCCAGTTAATGACTACTGTTCAAAGTTACGTTCTGCTGACAAATTTCCAGTTTCTTGTATATCTCCCCAACAACATCAGTGTTGTCATTTAGTCACAACCCTGTCCTATTCATGATCATTTTATCGAACTGGCCGTTAATTTAGCATTTTGTAAGACATTGTATAAGGTTTAGACATCCTTGATTACATTTTTGTTTCTAGCTAGTATTATTACACAAACTGTTACACCCCTCTTACTAGTTAGTAAAGCTACAGATAAAAAAGAAATAGGTATGCAGTTATACATTTTTTGAATGTCTTAGGTAAATGATAAAATCAGTGTTATCACAGAAATAATGTATAACACTCCTCAACAAATTATGTTACTAGCAAAAAAATTATCAGTTGTCATGTTAGCATATATCTTGTCCCAATATCAAGTTTTACCTAATTATCTCCCGCCTTTAGAAGGCGGAGCGATAATGTGTGTGTGTGTGTGTGTGTGTGTGTTCTTACCTAATTGTATCTTTACAGGAATGAGTCAAGCTCGTACTGTCCCGTGTCTTAAACCATATTTATCGTACATATCCTTAAATTTGTGAATTGTTTTGGCACACACTATTTCATTCTGTAGTGCATTCCACTGATCAATTGCTCTGTTTGGGAAACTGAATTTCCTTACGTCTTTATCACCTCTCTTCTTATGCAGTTTTTTGCAGTGTCCTCTTGCTGATGCTTCTCCATATGTTAAGTAATCATTTATGTCTATTTTCTCCTTCCCTGATATGCACTTATATAGCATTATCATGTCACCTCTTTTCCTTCTCTCCTGTAGTGTTGGTAGATTCAGTTTATTTAGTCTTTCTTCGTAGCTTAGGTCCCTTAAGCTTGGTATCCATCTTGTAGCGGCCCTTTGAACTTTTTCAATCTTGTCTATGTGCTTTTTTAAATGAGGACTCCAGACTACTGATGCATATTCCAGGGTTGGTCTAATGAATGATGTTATTATCCCTCTTAGCATGTCTTCATTTGTGTATGTGAATGCTATTCTCATATTTGCAAGCAGTGTATACATGTTCCGTACCTTCTCGCTGATGTGGTCAGCCGGAGATAGTCTGTTATTAATAATCACACCTAGGTCCTTCTCTCTTTCTGGTGTGTGTAGGGTTTTATTTCCTAAAGTATAATCCCAATCAGGTCTTTTTCCACTTTTACCAAACTTGATTACATGACACTTGTCCACATTGAATTCCATTTGCCAAGTACTACTCCATTCATGAAGTTTATTTAATTCTTCTTGTAGCTCTTTACAAGAGTCTGTGTTAGTAATTCTCCTTTGTATTTTTGCATCATCTGCAAACATATTCAGATAGCTCTCATTTCCAGTGTTACTGTTTATATCATTTATATACACTAAAAACATGATTGGTGCCAGCACTGAACCCTGTGGTACTCCACTAGTCACTTCTTTCCATGATGAGTAGTTTCCTCTTAGTACTGTTCTCATTTCTCTTTTTATGAGAAAGTCTTGCATCCAACAAAACAGTTTGCCTCGAATTCCTCCTTGATGGTACAGTTTCCATAAAAGTCTTTGGTGTGGTACTGTGTCAAAAGCTTTCTTGAAATCTAAATAGATACTGTCCACCCATCCTTCCCTTTCCTGTATTGTGTTTGTTATTCTGTCATAGTAGCTCAACAGATTAGTAACACATGATTTTCCTTTTCTGAAACCAAACTGTCTTTCTGTTATCATACTGTGTTCTTCTAGATGATTTAACCAAGCTTTTCTTATAAGCTTTTCTAATACCTTGCTTACAACACTGGTCAGTGATACTGGTCGGTAGTTGAGTGGATTTTGTCTATTTCCTTTCTTGAATAAGGGGACAATATTTGCTTTTTTCCAAATATCAGGTAGTTTACCTTGACTCAAGGATTTCTTGAAAATTAAAAATAATGGTTTACTTAACTCCTTTGCACATTCTTGTAGTACCCAAAAAGAAATTTCATCAAGACCACTTGCTTTTCCTCTGTCTAATCTACTTAACTCCTCCTGTATTACTTTTTTCTGCTTTTTGTATATCTGGTAGTATGTGTGGACATGCATGTTCCACATAGTCCCTCTCAAAATTTTTTTCTTCTGTAAAAACTAATTGGAAATTCTTATTTAGTGCTTCACAAATATCTTTCTCTTGTGTATAATTGATTCCCTCGTCCATAATTGATTGTATTATATCTTTTACTTTGGTTTTGTTTCTGATATAGCTGTGAAACAGCTTTGGTTGATCACTACTTTTATTTATTATATCCTCCTCAAACTATTTTTGGGCTTCCCTCCTTATTCTTGTATAATCGTTTCTTGCCTGTTTATAATTATTATATGCCCTTTCACTATTGTGTCTTCTGTATCTATTCCACAACAAATCTCTTCTTTCTTTTGATTTTTTACATTCTGTATTGAACCATTTCTGTATTTTCTTATCTGCTTCTTTGTGCTGTGGGATGTACTTCTGGACTCCTATTTCATAAAATTCACAGAATTTTTTATATACAGCATTTAAATCTTGTCCTCTAAGCTCATTTTCCCAATCAACTTCTAAGAAATACTTCTTTAGGTCTTGATAATTTCCCTTTTTATAGTTAAGGCTCTTTTTGTAACTGTCATTGCTGTTTATTATGTCATATGCTATCCTGAAGTTATAATTTAGTACTGCATGATCGCTTTTGCCGAGTGGAGGGTGATATATTAAACTGTCAATATCATTTTCTTGCCTAGTAAATATTAGATCTAGCACTGAAGGTACATCAAGTCCTCTTTTTCTGGTGGTTTCCCTCTCATGTTGCGTTAGGAAGAACTCTTGTACGAGATCCTGGAGCTTTTGGTCCCAACAGCTTTCTTGGCTAATTATATCTAGAGTACTCCAATTTTTATTTGTATTAAAATCCCCAATTAGTATAATTCTTTCTGATTTCTCTTCCATTTTATGTAGTAATGATCTTAAACTCTGAATTGTACTCTCTGCCAGGTCCTCATATTCATCTCTTTCCCATGTGTTTGATCTGGGTGGCATGTACAAATTGGCTACAATTACTTTACCTTCAGATGTGTTGATCTCTACTGCAATCAGTTCTACTTGTGAGGGTATATCTAGTTTTATTTCATTGACTTTTAGATTTATCATAGTTAATATAATTCCTCCTCCTTTTTTTAAATTTCTGTCACTTCTCCATATATTGTATTCCTGTAAGTTTAGTATGTCATTGGATATCCTTGGTGTTAATTTTGTTTCAGTTAGGCATATTATTTGTGGTTCATTTTCTCTGACATAATGATTTATCTCTAGTAATTTAGGTACCATTCCATCCACATTTGAGTACATCAACTTTATCATCTTGTTTATATACTTGTCATGACATGGTTCTACTACCTTCTTCCTTTTTATTCCCTCCTGTTTGTGTACGACTTTCGTACCTGCAATCCTATTACTTTGTAAACAAATTTCTTCTTCTCCTTTTCTGATCTTCCCTCATTTTTTGTTTTTGCTTCCTCCCTTTTCTCTTTCAGTAATTCCAGTTCCTCTTGTGTTTGGCACCTTTTTATCCATACATTTTTGAACTCCTCTTTTTCCATAAGATTCTTTGCATTTTTTAGTATCTCCTCCACAGTGTTTACACTCTGGAAAGTCACCATTAGAGGTTTTGTCTTGCTTTTCTCATATTTCCCTAACGTTTTGTGTTCCTCTATGTCTTTACTGCAGATTTCCTCTGATACTTCTTTCAGTAAGCGCATTACATTTGCCATCTCCTTTTTGTCTCTTGTGATCTTGTTTTTTACTTCTTCCTCTTCTATACCAGTGATTACTATAGATTTGTTTATATCTACTGAATCTCTGACTAACTTTGGATTGTTTTGGATAATTTTTTTCACTTCCTTTTTAATGTTTTTTTCCTCCACCCTTGTTTCTAAGTCTTTCTTTACTTTCACCATTTCAGCATACGTAGTTTCCACATCATTTTTGTAGCTTTGCACAGCTTCATTCACCTGTGTTATCTTCTCAATATCACTGCTCTGGTCTATCAGACTGCTTACTTGCCTAACTGTCTCTGTGTCATTTTTTACCTCTTCCATAACACTCTCGTGATTGACTACTGTACTTGCCATTTCACTCATTTTCTTCCTAAGTGTACTCAGTTCCACTGTTAGTTCACTGATGGTTGTGTCTTTCTTATTGGCCTTCCTCCCTAGTTTTTCTATTTCTTCATTTTGCAAGTGCATCTGCTTTTTTATTTTATCAATTTCATTTTTGAAAGCCATTTCTAGTTTGTTTACACGTTCAACCAGTCTATTGTGAGTCTTCTTTTCAACCAGTTCTTGGTAGAAATCATCATTTTGCTTTTTACCTTTATCCCTTTTCTTTTCCAAATTTGCTTTACTAAAGTATGTAACCATTTTGCACTACTAAAAGTGCAGAGTATGTACTTACAATCCCCGTGTTGTTGTAGTCTAAACAAACCTCAGATGACTTAGCGTATTCTTTTGTCTTGGTTCTCTTTCCTGTTTGAACAAGTCTTGTTTAAACTTATTTTTTTTTTCCTTTTAATAATGAAAAATAATTTAGTCTAACCTGGTACAGAGCTTGACTCATACAAAGATACTAATTTAGGCAATGCCACTGGCCGTGTTGGTTCGGTACGGAGCTTCGATGTCGCACGTCCGCCTTGATTGAATCCCTCTGTGTGTGTGTGTGTGTTCTTACCTAATTGTTCTTACCTAATCTATACAGGAATGAGTCAAGCTCGTACTGTCCCGTGTCTTACACCATATTTATCGTACATATCCTTAAATCTGTGAATTGTTTTGGCACACACTATTTCATTCGGTAGTGCATTCCACTGATCAGTTGCTCTATTTCGGGAACTAAATTTCCTTGCATCTTTATCACCTCTCTTTTTATGCAGTTTTTTGCAGTGTCCTCTTGCTGATGCTTCCCCATACGTTAAGTAATCATTTATGTCTATTTTCTCCTTCCCTGATATGCATTTATATAGCATAATCATGTCACCTCTTTTCCTTCTCTCCTGTAGTGTTGATAGATTCAGTTTATTTAGTCTTTCTTCGTAGCTTAGATCCCTTAAGCTTGGTATCCATCTTGTAGCGGCCCTTTGGACTTTTTCAATCTTGTCTATGTGTTTTTTGAGATGAGGACTCCAGACTACTGATTCATACTCCAGGGTTGGTCTGATGAGTGATGTTATTATCTTTCTTAGCATGTCTTCATTTGTGTATGTAAACGCTATTCTCCTATTGGCAAGCAGTGTATACATGTTCCGTACCTTCTCACTGATGTGGTCAGCCGGAGATAGTCTGTTATTGACAATCACACCTAGGTCCTTCTCTCTTTCTGATGTGTGTAGAGTTTTATTTCCTAAAGTATAATCTCAATCAGGTCTTTTTCCACTTTTACCAAACTTGATTACATGACACTTGTCCACATTGAATTCCATTTGCCATGTGTTACTCAATTTATGAAGTTTATTTAATCCGTCTTGTAGCTCTTTACAAGAGTCTGTGTTAGTAATTCTCCTTTGTATTTTTGGATCATATGCAAACATATTTAGATAGCTTTCATTTCCAGTGTTACTATCTATATCATTTATATACACTAAAAACATGATTGGTGCCAACACTGAGCCCTGTGGTACTCCACTAGTGACTTCTTTCCATGGTGAGTAATTTCCCATTAGTACTGTTCTCATTTTTGTTTTCATGAGAAAATCTTGCATCCAACAATACAGTTTGCCTCGAATTCCTCCTTGATGGTACAGTTTCCATAAAAGTCTTTGGTGTGGTACTGTGACAAATGTTTTCTTGAAATCTAAATAGATACTGTCCACCCATCCTTCTCTTTCCTGTAATGTGTCTGTTACTCTGTCATAGTAGGTCAACAGATTAGTAACACATGGTTTTCCTTTTCTGAAACCAAACTATCTTTCTGTTATCATACTGTGTTCTTCGAGGTGATTTACCCAAGCTTTTCTTATAAGCTTTTCTAATACCTTGCTTACAACACTGGTTAGTGATACTGGTCGGTAGTTAAGTGGATTTTGTCTATTCCCTTTCTTGAATAAGGGAACAATGTTTGCTTTCTTTCAAATATCAGGTAGTTTACCTTGACTCAAGGATTTCTAGAAAATTAAAAATAATGGTTTACTTAATTCCTATGCACATTCACGTAGCACCCAACATGAAATTTCATCAGGACCATTTGCTTTTCCTTTGTCTAATTTACTTAGCTCCACCTGCATTTCTTTCTCTGATGTTTGTATATCTGGTAGCATATATGTGTGGGCATGCATGTTCCACAATCCCTCTCAAAAATTTTTTCTTCTGTAAAGACTGATTGGAAATTCTTGTTTAGTGCTTCACAAATATCTTTCTCTTGTATATAGGTGATTCCCACGTCCGTACTGGATTGTATTTTATCTTTTACTTTGGTTTTGCTTCGGATGAAGCTGTAAAATAGCTTTTTTTGTTCACTATTTTTATTTATGATATCCTCCTCAAACTGTTTTTGGGCTTCCCTCCTTATTCTTGTATAATCATTTCTTCTATCTATCCATCTATCTATAGCCCGACGCCCTAATCCCGCAAAGGGTGGACCGCGGACAAAACGCCTCCAAGTCACTCTGTCACCCACCATTTGACTACCCTCCCCCCAACTCACCCCCCCCTCCCTCATATACCTCTCAACTCCATCCCTCCACCTCATCCTCGGTCTACCCCTCTCTCTCCCTCCCTCCACCTCACCTACATACACCCTCTTAGTCAGTCTTTCATTCTCCATTCTCTCCACATGTCATTTCTTGCCTGTTTGTAATTATTATATGCCCTTTCACTATTGTGTCTTCTGTATCTATTCCACAACAAATCTCTTTTTTCTTTTGATTTATTACATTCTGTATTAAACCATTTCTTTCTTTTCTTTTCTTCTTCTTTGTGTTGTGGGATGTACTTCTGGACTCCTATTTCATAGTTCACAGAATTTTTCATATATGGCATTTAAATCTTGTCCTCTAAGCTCCTTTTCCCAAGCAATTTCTAAGAAGCACTTCTTTAGGTCATGATACTTTCCCTTTTTATAGTTTAGGCTCTTTTTGTAACTTTCATTGCTGTTATTTATGTCATATGCAATCCTGCAATTGCAATGTAGTACTGCATGGTCGCTTTTGCCGAATGGAGGGTGATATATTAAATTGTCAATATTGTTTTCTTTCTTAGTAAATATGAGATCGAGCATTGAGGGCACATCGAGTCCTCTTTTTCTGGTGCTTTCCCTTACATATTGTGTTAGGAAAAACTCTTGCACAAGATCCAGGAGTTTTTGGTCCCAACAGCTTTCTTGGCTTATTATATCTAGAGTATTCCAATATATATTTGTATTAAAATCTCCAGTTAGTATAATTCTTTTTTATTTCTCTTCCATTTTATGTAGTAATGCTCTTAAACTCTGAATTGTACTCTCTGCCAGGTCCTCATATTCGTCTCTTTCCCATGTGTTTAATCTGGGTGGCATGTACAAATTGGCTACAATTACTTTCCCTTCAGATGTATTTATCTCTACTTCAATCAGTTCTACTTGTGAGGGTATATCTAATTCTATTTCTTTGACTTTTAGATTTTTCTTAGTTAATATTATAATTCCTCCTCCTTTTTTTAAGTTCCTATCTCTTCTCCATATATTATATTCCTCTAAGTTTAGGATGTCATTCGATATCCTTGGTGTTAATTTTGTTTCAGTTAGGCATATTATATGTGGTTCATTTCCTCTGACATAATCATTCATCTCTAATAATTTAGATACCAT
This sequence comes from Coenobita brevimanus, assembly GCF_032717465.1. NCBI lineage: Eukaryota > Metazoa > Arthropoda > Malacostraca > Decapoda > Coenobitidae > Coenobita > Coenobita brevimanus. The sequence continues at coordinate 10,415,725 of NC_137052.1, read as the reverse complement.
TCCATCCACATTTGAGTACATCAACTTAATCATCTTGTTTATATATTTGTCATGATTTGGCTCTACTACCTTCCTCCTTTTTATTCCCTCCTGTTTATGCACCACTTTCGCACCTGCAATCCAATTACTTTGTAAAAAAAAAATGTATTCTTCTCCTCCTCTGATCTTCCCTCATTTTTTGTTTTTGCTTCCTCCCTCTTCTCTTTCAGTAATTCCAGTTCCTCTTATGTTAGGCATCTTTATATCCATATATTTTTCAACTCCTCTTTTTCCATAATATTCTTTGCATTTTTTGGTATCTCCTCCACAGTGTTTACACTCTAGAAGGTTACCTTTAGGGGTCTTGACTTGCTTTTCTCGTATTTCCCTAACCTTTTGTGTTCCTCTATGTCTTTACTACAGATTTCCTCTGATACTTCTTTCAATATGCCCATTATATTTGCCATCTCCTTTTTGTCTCTTGAGATCTTGTTTTTTACTTCTTCCTCTTCTATAGCAGTGATTACTATAGATTTAATATCTACAGAATCTCTGACTAACTTAGGATTGTTTTGGATTATTCTTTTCACTCCCTTTTTAATGCTTTTTTCTTCCACCCTTGTTTCCAAGTCTTTCTTTACTTTCACCATTTCAGCATAAGTGGTTTCCACATCATTTTTGTAGCTTTGCACAGCGTCATTCACCTGTGTTATCTTCTCCTCAATATCACTGCTCTGATCTGTCATACTGCTTACTTGCCTAATTGTCTCTGTATCATTTTTGAACTCTTCCATAATACTCTCGTGATTGACTACTGTACTTGCCATTTCACTAATTTTCCTCCTAAGTGTACCCACTTCAACTGTTAGCTCATCTATGGTTGTGTCTTTCTTGTTGACTTCCTTTCCTAATTTTTCTATTTCTTCCTTTTTGCAAGTGCATCTGTTTCTTAATTTCATCAATCTCATTTTGAAAAGCCGTTTCTAACCTGTGTACACGTTCAGCCAGTTTGTTGTGAGTCTCCATTTCAACCAGTTCTTGGTAGAAATCATCATCCTGCTTTCTACCTTTATCCCTTTTCTTTTCCAAATTTGCTTTACTAAAGTATGTGGTCATTTTGCAGTACTAAAAGTGCGTATAGTACTTACATTCCCTGGGTCAGATTGTAGACTAAACAATGATCAGCTGATTGTGCACATTCCTTCGCTGCTTGTTTACTTTTCTGTTTGACCAAGTCTTACTTAAAACTTCTTTTTTATATTAGAATACCATTTAGTCTAACCTTGTACAGAGCTTGATTTATATAAAGATACTTATTTAGGTAATGCCGCTGGCCAAGTTGGCCAGGTATAGAGCGGTGTCGACGTGCGTCTGTTCTCTCTTGGTGCCTCGGTGTGTGTGTGTGTGTGTGTTCCCATTATATCTCATGAACGACTTGAGCTTTCAACGTGAAACCTTCAGGGTGTCAAGCAATGACCAAAATCTTGGCCGAGTTCGAAAATGGGCACTCGGGGTCAAGGTCAACGTCAACAAAGCTGCCAAATGTTATTCACTTCTAATCACCTGCCTTTAGCATCATTATATCTTTATGGATGGCTCGAGCTTTCAACATGAAACCTTCAGGGCATCAAGCAATGGCTAAAATCTTGGCCAAGTTCGAGAATAGGCACTCGGGGTCAAGGTCATGGTCACCAAAATGGCTACCAAAGGTCAACTAGTTTCTATTGCCTTCCTTTTCACCATTATATACATCTCATGAACGGCTTGAGCTATCAACAAAAACCTTTCAGTGTATTAAGATATGGTTAAAATTTTGGACTTGGCCAACAGCATATTCTGGCAGGCGGTCAACATTCGGCTCCCGAATGCTTTTTATTCATTTTACAATGGTTCACTCTCGCTTTAATCTTAATTCTATTTTTTCTCTCTCTCCCAAGGGCATAGTATCCTGTATTGTGCTAGAAACAACGTCCTTTCTTTTCTTTTCAATAGTATCATATGTTCGATTTGCAGCCATTCTCATTTCTTTAGAGTAATACCTATCCCTCTACCTCTCAGTGATACTCTTAATACCTTATTCTTGTACTCTTAGTTCCTTCTTCTGCCTCACGACTATAATATTATGCCATTTGACTGTATGACCGTTAGATCTCTTACATTTGTGTTTGTCTAAACATTTATTCTTCTGTGTTTTTCTTTATTATCTTCCCTATCACGGCAGTTCCATGTAAACAATCGGTAGTCCAGATATCTCATTTCCTTTGTCACTTTATTTTGGTCCTCATTTTATGTTTTTCGTCTTATTCTTATTCATATTATTTTTCTTTTCGCTTCCCATCGTCGTGTTAGATATATGGAAAAACTGGTCCCATGAATTTAAGTTACAACATAAAACAACAAAGCAGCGAAGACTACTTAGATGTAACTTTCTTCAGTAACATGCCACGTGATAGTAAGGTGCATACAGAGTAAATCAGCAAGAAAATGGTGTTGAGAAATATTGAGAAATCCTCAAAATGCCCACTGATTCGACCCGGAGATGAGCTGAATAAATCGCCGAGGAAGAGTTATGACAAGTAAAATTTCTTACTTTTCATCTTCGACATGAAAGAGAGAGGTACGGAACTTGCAACTGATACTAGACGGGAGGAAACTCAGTGAGATGAAACTGAAACAAACCACTGTAACATACCATATAGTGTTGATTTGTGTCAAGATTAATGGACACTCAACTAATTCTGTGATCATTGATTAGTTGTTCTAAGTTAGTACTCTCTCAAGATACCGCTGTAATAGGGGCTTTTCACTCTTACTGACGTCATCTCTGCTCCGCGGCCATGTTGGACTGTTTACAAGTGAGAGAACTGTGGGAACTCCAGCAATTTTGGTCGTTTTTTCATCATTTGGATGAGTTTTGCCCTCCTTTAAGGCAAAAGTTAAGAATGCCACGCTTCTGCTGTGTAATAGGATGTAGTAACACCGACAAGCTTCTTGGTCTTTCTTTTCTTTTTTTCCTTTTTTTTTCATACTAAAAAACCGAGAAGCGCAGAAGAAACTGCTGACTGAGAGAAGGAATTTGTGATTCTCCAGGATATTGTGAATGCAAACGTGGAACCCTGAACATAATCATAATCAGTTAGACTATTTCTTTTGGCGTGTATGAGAATGTTTTAAATAATTATGTTGCAGTTTGTGGTCTGAACATACCTTGATAAGGACAAGGAAAGAATGAAGTAAAGGTAGACAGAAGAGGATGGAAGGAAAGAAGGATGGAGGAGAGGAAGGGCAGACACCCGACAGCAGCACTACATCGAGTGATTGGATGGTGAGCGCCCCATATATATATATATATATATATATATATATATATATATATATATATATATATATATATATATATGATAAAATGTCAGGACTCCATATTAAAAATACAAATCATAATAGATAGCATGATAGATAGATAGATAGATAGACAGGTAGAAGCACCAAGCCAGGGTGTGAGATAGGTAGTGTATCAGCGAGAATCAAGCAAAAGGAAATTAGCTTGCGACTCTTAAAATGAAGGAATGCTGGTCGTGCACCAGAAGCTGTACATACACACAGACATACAGTGTTCTAGAAGCTTCATAACAGTATAGCCCACGTGACACGACCTCTGCTAAACGAGAATGTGGGAGTCAGAGCTTAGAATGGGGCCAGCCATAGAACCGGCAGGTAGTGGAGAGATCAAATAACAAGAGGGGTCCGACTAGACTTAGTAAATTAAGTCCCTTTGTAATACATATGCTAATCAAGTTAGACTTTCATTGAAGATAATAAATCAAAATCAGCTCTTGTATTCATCTTTAACTCCTCCTGCACGCCGATTACCAAATAAACCAAAACTCAAGACTTAAATATTACAAGAGTAAAGAGCCATATATATATATATAAATGGTGGCTATGAAGTTCCAACAATTAATGGTGGCAGCGCAGTAACGATCGACTCAACGCCTATGAATCATCATCTCTACAAAAGCAGGTGAAACTGTAACCAAGATCAGCTCCAGTTCTACAGCTTATTCTACATTACTACAATTCTACGAGCAAGTAGCCACAAGCGAGTATACAATAAGAAGAACGAGTCTACGAGCCTATGAGTCTACGAGCATACAGTAGCAATGATGAGTTATGAGCGAGGATCAACAAGCTCTACGATTAACTACAAATAACAAGCCTACAAGACAACTCTATTATCTTCTTCACGCAACTTCAAGCAGCGGCAAGTAGAATAAAATACAAAACAAGTAAACGAAAAGCAAGAACAAAGCAACAAGCACTAGAATCCCCAACGCTCTCTCCTACCGCCCCCCTACCTCCATCGCTGAAGCAGAGGTCAAGATGACATGACAAACACCAGAGCCACATTTATAATGCATCTTACTCACCATTCCTCACTCGGGTTACTCATCGCTACTCAGTTTCTCACCACAGCTACCAGTGTGGGAAGCCGACATCACCATGTGTATCTGCTGAGACGACGTCACCATGCATGTTCGCTGAGACGATGCCACACCAATCAACGTGTGACTGACACCAGGCACTTCTCACCCATTATTCGTTTCATATGCTCCTATTCATACTCATTTATTTCCACAGTATTGAGTGGGAATTTGACGTTCTATGGTGAGGTTCGCCTGTGAATACAGCTGTTAACCACTATATTCATCAGGCCATGGAATTTCCTGAGTAATATCGTCCATCAACACAGCCCTAGAACTATCGAGAGGAGATCTTCATTCAACTCCGCATTTATCTTCTGAGATCGACAGCTGCTTCGACACGCCTCTCCGAGTGACCATCTGTATCAAGTGGGCGTAATTATACTTACTCATTTCTTCTCAGTGCTTTAAATTAGATACAATCACCTCCTTTACTTATTTTTTTTATACAGTATACACTTATACACTCACTATCTATCATTCATTACAGCTCATTTGCTCATCTGTTTAGTTAGGACATAAACAAAAGACGCATTTCATAACACCATACCTTAGCATCATGAAATCTTTTTAGCTGAGTGATATGACAGGAATAATTTTCACCTCCACCCGTGTTAGTACCAGATGATACACAGTTAGCACCCACTGCAGATACACAATTAGGAGAGCACCAGGACAACACACCCACCCTACAAAATTCACCACAAACTAACGATAACGAAACAAATACCTCAATTCTAGATGATAATGATGATGATTGGCAAACCCCCTCTGATGTAGCGAGTGAGAACTTTGTCTCTGACTTGCATATCTATGAAAATATACTTAACAGAGTTCATCATTCAGGGAATACCTATTCCACAATGCCCTCACACAATGATAAGCAAGTCCAAGTTAAATAAATAGGGCAACCAGTGAAGATGAATACCATGGATCAAACTAAGATATACGTTTATCATGAGGATAAAACTGCCCCAAAATTCTCTGGCACAGAAAAAGAACGTATTGATCTCATATCACTGGTTAATCAATGTGAACAGATCTTCGTAAAAAAGGGACATTACAGATGAACAAGAGAAAATTGCTACTTTTTCCTCTTGGACAAATCAGGAAAGATGCCTGGCAGGAAACTTGCTTAACCCCTTAACCGCGGGATGTCACTTTCGTGACGCCTGGGAGCAAGGGATCATACCGCAGGGCGTCACTTTTGTGATTCTGTTATTTTGAATTCGCTCGGGTTTTCTAGTGGTGGCTTGTATCATCTATCAGTACTATCAATGTCCAACACTAGTCAACACTCCTAATCTCATCTGTACTCCCATCCATTGTTGACAATTTAGCCATTTCTCCCCGTTCTTGACCCCCCTCCCTACCTCCCCTCCATTATCCCCTCCTCTCATCTGCCCAGCTGTGCTGTGCTAAGTAAATCTTCCCTGGAATTTTCCACTGATTTCATCCATTGAAATAAGCACTATGCCCTATTCTTATACCAAATAATATATACAAAAAAGATATAAGGTAAGTGATAGTGCCATACACCTGGAATTGGCTAATTATCACCTGACAACACCTCATATGCACTCGTTCCTAATTTTCGCTGTTTATTTCCCCTTGAAATATGCTGTATAATCAATTCTCTTAATAAAAATATATATAAGGAGGGAAGGAAGAAGCCTAAGTAATATTTACATTCACCTGGAACTACCTAATTTATTATGTATTGTCTAGATTTCCTGCCATTCATTTCATACCGTATATATTAGCAGCTGTCACCAGGCTGAGACTGGCAGCACTGCAATCCCTTTCGGCAGGCCACCACTGTATTTAGTTTACTGTCGTCTTTCAAGGTGAAAGCACGTCGGATTCGCGCCTGTCAAATTCTGCCGCTTTTTAGCCCCATGCAAAGGGCCCTGTGACCTCTACCCCCTACTAAACTTCGTGTGGAAAGAGGAAAAGGGATAAGTGACTGCTGTGGAACGTGAATTGGCTAATTTGTCAATGAAATGATACAGAGTGACTATGCTCTTTCTGGTGAGTAAAACAGTGCAAATGGAATTGTAAACAATGTGTAAATAATGTGTAAACAGCAAGTGAAAGCAATGAATGTAAATATAAGTGAACAGTGGAAAATAGTTTTATAAGTTACTGCAAGTGACAGTGCCTAACACAGTGTAAATAAAATAGAAATGTAAATAATGTAAATGAAATAGAGAATGTAAATAGAAATATAAATGAGGAGTAATATAAGAATACGAGTATATATACTAAGAGTAATGAAAATGAAAGTCTCACTCTGGCATGTATGAATACTATGAGTTATGAAAGTGAAGGTGAAAGTGACATTCACTCTCAATGCTAGTACTGTATACAGAACGAGAATGTGAATGCTACGTATTTTACTGAAAGAGAAATTGAATGCCTACAGTGACAATAAACTACTATTACTGAAGGAAACTTATAGATAAAGACTATAGATATATATAAATGTTATATGGTAACAGAAATATAAAGTGTGAGTGTTTTTATGAATAATAAATGACAGAACACCAGCGGTGAACGATCGCAAGTGGGAAGGTCATACGCGCTCATAATTTTCATTGCTTTCACAGTGGTTTTTTTTTTTTTTGGAGTATGGATTGCAAACTATTTGAGAATCATAGAATAGTGTTTCTAGTGATAATATCAGGCTGTGGTAATCATATTACGGGTTGTTGGGAAGTGTAAAGTGGAGACTTCGTTACCCAACTTCAGAGGTCTCCACAAGTCCTACGGTACTCGACGAAGGCTCAACAAACATCCCAGGAGAAAGCTGAAGATATGTGCCATATGCATATGCAATTTTAATATTCTAGGACTAATAACTGATTTTTGGCAAATATTTTTAGAAAGTCTGTCAGAGCACGAATATGCCCGCGGGATGCACAAGTCAAAGCAAAACAAGCCTGTGGTTTAGGGGTTAACTAGCCCCGTCCCAACCACTTTTCCACCACTGACTCCCCCCAGTCCTGAACATTTTTGGATACAAATTTTTTTGGCTCAAATCTACGCTTTTGGTGAGACACAATGGTCAATCACAAAGTGTTCACCGGGCCCCATAAGTGGCCTAAACAGGTATACCTTCGTTACACCTGATACCGTGTTCTGTGGAGGTGGACTATGGCTCTCACGTTTTCTATGGTATTATTAGTATGGGAAACCATTCACAATAGGTAGATATATATTTATTACAAACAAAGAAACATACAGTACAAGAGTAAATTGGTTTTTATACAAAAATAGAGGAAATAAGCATTGTTCCATCAGGCGAACCTAGTGAAATCGCCCAAGCTGTTCACTGATGATTCGCTAACATTGTTGTTTCATCATACATTTCATTTTCTCAACTTACATAAAACTTCTCCAATAACATTATACCCTTTTCCACATTAGAGAACTGTTTTCACATACTTACAGGCCTTACGATAATATTTAGCATAATGTTAGCTCATATTTATGTATTGGGTGAACTTGCTGTGACTGTTGTTTCAACTCGCATTCTCTGTTTTCAACTTACATATTATTTTTCCAATAACATTATACCCTTTTCCACTTTAGAGAACTGTTTTCACATATTTACAGGCTTTACGATAATATTGAATGAAGTTACAGAGTGTGCAGTGAGATTGGATGGTGAGGATATGGAGAATGTGAGTGCATTCAAGTAATTGGGTAGTGTGATGAGTAAGGATGGAACTTTGGGGGATGAAGTACGTGAAATGGTACAGCAGGGAAGAAAGGTTGTTGGTACACTGAAAGCAGTGATGAGAAATAGAGAGGTGAGTATGGAAGTTAAGAAGTCACTGCATGATGGTATTGTGATCCCTACCCTGACATATGGAAGCGAGGCGTGGACCTTGCTAGAGGGGAACAAGTCAAGAGTGAGAGCAGTGGAAATGAGTTACTTGAGAGGAGCATGTGGAGTGACGTGGAGGGACAGGTTGACGAATGAAGAAGTGAAGGAACGTTGTGGGGTAGATGTGGATGTGGTTGAAAAGATTAGGAGAAATACACTGAGGTGGTTTGGACATGTGGAGAGAATGGAGAATGAAAGACTGACTAAGAGGGTGTATGTAGGTGAGGTGGAGGGAGGGAGAGGGAGAGGTAGACCGAGGATGAGGTGGAGGGATGGAGTTGAGAGGTATATGAGGGAGGGGGGGGTGAGTTGGGGGGGGAGTCAAATGGTGGGTGACAGAGTGACTTGGAGGCGTTTTGTCTGCGGCCACCCTTTGCGGGATTAGGGCGTCGGGCTATAGATAGATAGATAGATAGAGACGATAATATTTAGAGTAACAATAGTGCATAATTATACAGCGGGTGAAGTTGCTATGACTATTGTTTCAACTTACACTCTATTTTTCAACTTATATAATACTTCTCCACTAACATTACACATGTTTCCACCTTATATAATTGCTATGAGATATTTACAGACCTTACTATTCTACTGAGCATCAAATTATCACATATTCACACAGTGAGTGTAATCGTGATATCATTTGTTTCAACTTACACTATTTTCCAACTTATAAAACACTTTCCCAGTAACATTACACCCGTTTCCACTTTATATTATTGCTATCACATATTCACAGGCCCGACTGTTCTACTGAGTGTCATATTATCGCATATTTACACAGTGGGTGTACTCGTGATATCACTTGTTTCAACTTACATTATTTTTCAACATATATAATATTTTACCACTAACATTACACACGTTTCAACTTTATATAATTCTTATCACAAACTTACTGGCCTTACCATTATACTGAGTGTCATATTATCGCATACAGTATGTACAAGCCTTACTTCTACAGTGAGCGTCATATTATCGCTATCACACACAGTATCAGTAGTGTAAGTAGTTGTGATATTCTTTGAAACAGGGCTGAAGGCACAACGCTACATTGCAGTCTACACACTCGTACCTTGTGTCTCTTCTCTGAGTGGCTGGTCTTACTGTTGAGTGCTTGCATACATGGCTGCGGCGCTGGGGTTTAGGACGGTTTGGTTGGGGAGGGATAGTGCTCAGGTAGTGGCGTCCTGCGAGGCATAGGGGAGTCTTGGCAGCACTGGGGGGTGCGGGTGCGGTGTGGGGGCCTGTCCTGTGCTTACCTGGCGATAATTTCACGAGACAGCTCCTTCACAAACCCCTCAAAGGTCTCGGAGATTCCCATTGTCATGGCGCGAAGGTAGTGTGCATTGAGGACCATGATGTCGAGCAAGTGGAAGAAGAGCTTTTTGTACCACTTCATCGTGGTCCTGGCACAGTCCAAACTGGAAATCATGGAGTCAGACTGATCCACTTGCCTCATGTTGAGATTGTAGTCCAGTACTGACTCAGGTTTCCAGATGTGGCACCTTCTCTCGCTGCGGTGATCAACGGAGTCTGTGCGGTGCATCAGGGGGCTGTGTACAGTCGACAGGAGGCAAACTTCCCTGTTGTGGTTCCACAGGGTGGCAAGGATATTATTTGCCTGGAAGAAAACCATCTCTTTCTCGTCAAGGTTTCTCCCTACCTTGACCATATGGCGACGGTTTCTCTTTACTGTACCACAGACTCTGGCGTAATGTTGGTGGAGGAACCGAACGAGAAGAGGGCTAGTGTACCAGTTGTCCAGGTACAACACATGACCACGATGAAAGTACTCCTCTATCATTGTCTTCATCACGGCCCCTGAGAGTCCAATACTACGATCTTTTGTTATATCAGTCTGTGCGCCCATTTACAAGACTGTGTCTTGCATGTAACCAGTCTTACAGTCACACATAACAAAGATCTTGAACCCAGAACAGTGTCTCTTGCTGGGTATGTACTGGCGAAAGGAAATATTGCCTCTCCACAACACAAGACTCTCGTCTATAACGAGGTCTCTTTAAGGATAAAATGACGAGTGGAACATTTCCCGTAGGTGATCAAAGACAAGCCTAATTCTCCTCATTTTATCTGTGTTATTGGCATTAGCAGGGTCGTCTACATCATAAAAGTGGAAGCAGCTGAGAATCTGCTGGAATCGATTACAACCCATTACCTTTCCAAAGAAATTTGTGATGGTCATTGGGTCCATGGTCCAGTATGCAGGAATTTGATTTTTTCGTACAACACCCATCAAGAGAACCAGGGCAAAAAATAGGAAAATCTCAGCTAGGGTTAAGGGATAGTCATATTGCTGGGAGTGCCTGCTCGTTGTACCTTGACGTTCACTTTCACGGCGCTGGTTGCTTGCAAATAGGTTTGTCTGTTCAACTATGCGGCCCACAAACTCCTCCCCAAAGAACAGGTGGAAGAAATCCACCCTAGTGGAGCCCGCATGGATACCTGGAGCCGTGCAACCAGACCGCCACTCCTCAGTGATAGGGTGAATGATGGGAGTGAAATTACTCCCATCTTCCCAGTTCCACAACACACTACCGTCTCCAGCCTCGTTCCCATCGTCGCCTTCATCAGGGTGGGGAGGGGAGGGTGGTGGGGGAGGTTGGGGAGGTGGAGAGCGGTGCCCTTCCTCACTCGCACTTCTCTTCCCTCTCCCTTTTCCTTTCCCTTCCCTTTCCTTCCTTTCCCCACATCATGGGGCTGTGGGGAGGAAGTGAGGGAATATTGTGGGGCGAAAGACGTGCTAGGGAGTGGCTCCACCTCGCCTCCCCAATGCCCACGTACACCACATGCTTGTGCTGCCTCCCTCACACCACTTTCCCTTTCACTGCTCACTCCCGCCACAGCACTTTCGCCTTCCTAAGACAATACAGAAAGACCATACCTAATTTGCCTTCTCACCCCACCTTCTGATCCTCGCGGTGAAATATTCTCCCTCCCCAACCATGAGGTTACATCACGTCCTACACCACCATCCTCATCCTCGTCCTCATCTGAATCTCTCTCTAGGGGCTGGAGAGAGATCTGTGCATGTGTATGGGGTCCAGGCTGGCCTTCCGTCGCCTTATGGTACATAACATACTGTGTTTTCCTTGGCGAAGGGACCTCCTCATCACTGCTGCTTGTTTCCTCTCAGGCTGCAAATAATCCTATCCTCCACATTGTCATCCAGTGGAGAATCACTATCACCAGTGAAGGCATCCAGGGAGGATTGTATTTCGTCCTCAGAGAGACCTTTACACGCCATGTCTGACCTGGGTCACTGCTAACAGGTGAGTGACTGAGACAAGGGCATGCACAGGTCATGCGGGGTCTTGGAGGCTGACCGCCTGGTGGTAGTTAGGGGAGGCTTGCCTGGGTGGGCGAATTGAAAATCATGCACGAATTTTGAAAATTGTGCAAATTATGGATTTTGCAATTGAGGCACGTTTATGTTCGTCAACGGGATTGGCAGTGACAAAACGTGTGGACGTTAATTAACGTCAACGGGATGGGGCAGGTTAAGTCAGACAAACTTCTCTGAGCTAAGACATATGATGAATTTAAAAATGAATTTTTGATGAAATTTTCTGGAGGTATGAACTTTTTGCTAGATATAATCCCAGAATTACATAAGATTGTTGATCTGGTAAGGGAGCACACAACAAATCCTGTGCTCAGTGAAATAACTGCTGATGTCTCCACAATCAAAAGAACATTATTAGTTGCCTTGGAAAACTCAAACTGGATAACAGGAGATGGAAAGATGTCCCCAGACCTCGTTGTGGACATCATTGGTTATGTAGCTGCCTTGTGTAAATTACCTGATAGGACCCTCAAGATGGCCAAGACGATAGCATACACCCCAGGTATGTGCTTACTAGAATTAATGAACGAGGTAGAGATGCAGTGTAGCAAAGCAGGGGTGATCGAAACACAATCACATTCTAGTAGAATGAGAGTGCCATAGACAGTATCAGAAGCGAAAACAGCTACAACTATCCCAAAACAGAGAACAAAATTCATCGCATCCCGAAAGCAGGCAGCACAAACAACCAAATGCTTTGAGGCTATGATCACAAACACCAGGCTACAGGCAGTTTCATAAGTTTTCTCACAGTCCTAGCAGATCTCGCACCACAGACACCACTAAATATGGGAAGTCATCTCGTAGATCACAGTCAGGAGATGGGTCCAATTCTATGTCATTATTGTGCAAAACCAGGACACACAAAGAATGAATGCTTTATCAAAACAAAAGAGGATAGACAAAAGACACAAGGATTTGGTCCTTATTGTAGGCATCATCGATGCCAAGGGCATTGGACCAGTAACCGCAAAACAGTAGAAAAATTAGTGTCTATTTTCAAATCGGGGGAAGACCAAGTCACGACAAAAAACGAACAAACTTAAAGAAAAGCAAGTCTAAAATTCACATAGGAGGCATGTTGGGAAATGAGTGTATCTTGATACCAGCTGTATGTGGGGGGGTCAAAACGTTTCCTTATTTTTAGACACAGGCTCTCCAGTGAACTTAATAACACAAGAAGAAATAAGTAGAATTTTTAGAAATAAGAAGAAAGTAACTTTTCTGGAAATACACTAGATGGCAAACAAATCACAGTAAAAGGTATGATACGGTTAAACATCAGTTTCACAGAGACTACAAGACCAATCTCTGCATTTTTTTTTATATTGTTGAAAACTTAGCAATAAAAGCTGATATGTTACTGGGCTTAAGATGCATGAGAACAGGGAAAATAACTTTACTTCCACAAATGAATGGAATAGACTTTGATAATGAATTCATAGAGGAAATACCATCAGAGTCCTCACCGATTAGTAAAACAGAACCAAAAAGAATTGGTAATATTAAGAGCTTAAACAAACAGACACAAACATATGAGTGTATAGATCCACTCACCCCCCCCCCCTCAGCCTCCAGGACTAGAAACCCAGGTAACGGTACTGATTTATCAGTTTCTCCCGCCCATGTCACCAATGATTTAGTTATACCACCTAACTCCTGTATGAAAGTTACCATAAAGAGCAAGTTACGGAATAGTACTGTTCTTGTCTTAGAAGAATTATGTAAAGTAAAAGGATTGTCAGTAGAAAACGCATTATGTCAGATAAATGACGATGGGCAAACTCAGATATTTCTAATTAATCACATGAATGGGGAAGTACAGTTGAAAAAGGGGACTTGTATAGTTAATACTGAAAAATTTCCCACCCCTGTAATGGAAATAGTTTTAGATGGAGTCACAAGTGAGATAAAATCTATGGATAGAAAAAGCATAAAAGAGAATTTAATTCACTTAGGTGAATCCGAAGAAGAAAATGATTTTTTAACCCTGCTGGAAAAACACAGGGACACCGTAGCATTACCCGGAGAACAATTAGGGTGTACTAACCTGATTAATCACAAGATTAATGTGCACCCAGTTATACCACCAATTTTCATACCTGCCTACGGAATCCCACAATCTTAGCGTACACTCGCAAATCAGTATGTCGATGAAATGTTGAAACTTGGAATTATTGAGCCATCAGTCTCCCCGTGGAATGCACCATTATTCTTCGTGCCCAAACGAAATGGAGAAATGCGTGCGGTAGTAGATTACCGTGAACTAAACAATCACGCAATTGCAGACCGATTTCACATGCCATTGCTAAGTGACATCCTACAGAATATTGGACCAGGAAATAATGTATTTTCCACAATCGATTTCCTAAGTGGTTATTATCAAATTCCTGTAGATCAGGAGTCACGTAAATACGCTGCCTTTTCCACAAATAGAGGACACTATCAGTACAGAAGGATGCCAATGGGACTGAGGACAGCCCCAGGCACATTGCAGCGTCTTATGAATTACGTATTGTCCGGAATTTTAGGACAAGGAATATTTGTTTATCTTGAAGATATTATCATCGCAACGAAAGATATCACAGAACATCTCCGGATATTAGACCTACTCTTACAAAAGCTTGAAGATGCTGGTTTAAAAATTAAGCTTTCTATTTGCAAATTTTGCTTTAAGACAATAAAATTCTTAGGCCACAGATTAAGTGTTAATGGTATTCACACCACTGATGACAAAATACAGGCAGTGAGAGACTTTCCTGAACCCACTACGAATGACAAAGTTAGACAATTTTTAGGTCTAGCTGGGTACTATAGGTCATTCGTACAACAATTCTCTCATACAGCCTTTCCTCTATTCCAACTACTCAAAAATGATGCTATATTCCAATGGCAATAAGAAAAAAACAAGCATTTAACAAATTACAAATTAAACTAACAAATGCACCATGTCTGGCATATTCGGATTTCACAAAACCGTTTATTATTTGTTCAGATTAGGGGCTGTATTGATGCAAAAAGATAAAAGAGGACAGAATCAACCAATTGCATTTGGCAGCAGACAAATAAAAGGTGCAGAGAAAAATTATTGCACTACAGACTTAGAGGCACTTGTAGTGGTTTATGCATTACAAAAGTTTCGAGATTTGGTATATGGTTACGAAATAGTTATTCACTGACCATAAACCGCTAGTGGGTATGTTTAAAGAAAAACTCCTCTCTGGGAGGAGAGCAAGATGGAAATGTACAGTCGAAAACTACAATGTACACACAACAAAAAAACTATCGTTACACCTTCTGCGCGATAGCCTATAAAATGACACACGAATGAAGGTTTTTGATAACAGCCTCCTCCATTGGTATCCCTGCGTGTGTTTGTTGCATATTTATTATAAGCTACATCCATTGCTTCTCCCATGCATATTTCTACCTCGTCCTATTTGGCAACTCACCCACTGTCAGGCTTTCCAACCCTAGTGAGACAGTCAGGTTGTTCAGTATGAAACACATCGGACCCCCCTGTAACGATAGTTTTTTTGCTGTGTGTACATATTCATTATATACAAGGCAAAATTAATCTAGTAGCCGACACATTATCTAGGAACCCGAAAACAATTCAGGTCGCGGCATTAGATCTCAAAGGAGACATCCCAAACCACGATGAAATCACAAAAGCACAAAGACTTGATCTAACATGGTCTAAAGTTATACACAAGTTAGAAAGTGCAGATGACATACAATTACCCAAACTACATGTACCACTAAAACAATTCACAAAAATCATTAATACTTTATACAAGATCAACCCAGAACAACCAAAACGCCGAAGTAATAATTACCAATTGGTAGTACCTAATGACTTGGTACCCCAAGTATTACAAACGATACACGATAGTCCACATGCAGGACAACCTGGAAAGGATAGGACATTAAAACAAGCCCAGTTGTTATATTACTGCCCATCATTACGAAAAGATATAGACAGATCCGAATCATGTGCAAAACACAAAGGATACCCAATTTCACTTGCACCAATGTGTAATTACCCTGTACCACATCAACCATGGGACGTTGTCGCGGTTGATTTACTCAAGATGCCATTATCATACAATAATAACCAATACCTATTCGTAGCAACGGATCATTTTTCCCGTTATGTAACTTTAACCCCAATTAAAGATAAAACAGCAGAGACAGTAGCAATGGCAATAACAGATAATGTAATATGTCGCTTTACTACCCCAAAGGTACTAATAAGTGATAATGGAGGAGAATATAATTCTGATATCTTACAAGAAATATGTAAACAATACAATATCAAAACGGTTAACGTTTTAGCCTATCACACAGCATCCAATGGGTTAGTAGAGAGACAAAACAAAAAAGTATTAGATGTGCTACGACACATTCTCAATGAAAATTATGCAAGCTGGGATGATTGGATTTCCAGAGTAGAAGCCTCAATTAATGGATCTATAAATAATTCAATAGGTAACACACCACATTTTAATATATATATATATATATATATATATATATATATATATATATATATATATATATATATATATATATATATATATATATATGGGACAGATAAAAAAAACTACCATATAAGATTTTAAAGGTCAAAATCTACCCGAATACAACTACGAAGATTACTCTAAACTCCGTTTACGTGAATTCCAGGACATACATAAAAGAGTAAAAAAAAACAATTAACGATGTCCAAGAAGAAATGAGGGAGGCATTTAATCAAAAGGCAAGAGACTCGCCTATCAGCTTAGGAGACATTGTCTATGGTATCATTCATACGTGAGACAATAAATTATCCCCAAAATTTGAGTGCTCATACAGAGTAATTAACATATAAGCAAACAAAGTTTTAATAAGGTCACTGTCAGGTGGCGAAGAGAAACAAGTTCATATTGACCATTTAAAAAGAGTTTCAAGGGAACTATCCAATAACTACACAGTCTCGGATACCACTGAACAACCGAACATAAGTCATGAAACCAATCAAGAAAACAACAATAATTACAAAAATAAATTAAGGTCATATACCAAACAATCAAACATAGGTACAACTGTTCCAATAAAATCTACAGTACATTATTTCCATGATTTAAATATCGATTTAAACTCCTTCTATAAATGAAATAATAAGCAAGTTATTGTTCTACGTTAGTCAGCCGTAACGCACATCATCACTATCACCGACCGATGCATAACCATGTTAGAAAATTGATATATATTTTTTGTCGGTAGGTAACAATGAAGGGACTTATGCTGTGGATTCTCTTCATAGCAAGAGGATATGCTCACTTAGACCCCCAACACATAGTATGGCAAGGATGCCTCATAGCTCCAACGGCCACGACATCAATCGTTAAAGATGTCATGAGTACTGAAATCAGTTTGGATAACTTATACGAATTACCTTCTTATCTAGAAAACAGCGCCAGACCAATGAGGACTCTGGACTTCATGATACTAGGCTATGTTTCACAGGCACATAACACACAGGAGGTGGATGAAATAGTGAAGTTAGCGAAATGAAAGACAGAACAGGCGAAGTCAACTATGCTCATCATGATCCAAGATCTCCCATCTCATGGAACGGAGGTACTGAGCGCCACGAACATTACACGTACTCGCCAAAAGCGCGGTTTGTTCGACCTGGATGGTGCAGTTCTAGGGAACATCTTTGGATTGGCTACAGAGGATGACCTTCAAGAAATAAACAACAAATTTAATAAAATAGCTCAGGTACTGACATACCAAGATAAATTCATCGCAGGACATAACTCAGCAATGAAGACAATCGTAAAAAAACTGAAAAAGGCGGAAAACATTGCTCTAGAAAGAGTAGATAAAATAAATGACATGGAAGGAAACATAACACTTTTCCAACACTTCTCCATCATCACGGAACACACTGACACAATTCTACTCCAATTAGACAACACTAGAATTCGTTACAGGGCACTTATGCAAGGAATTTCGAATGCCGGTATTGGCAAGATCACAATTGACTTACTTCCAGTTCATGAGCTACCTCAGATAATTAGTCATGGCATACATAAACATAAATTGAAGCCTTTGTTCCAAAGTAGGGATTTCATGCAATATTATCCATATTTAGAAGCGACACTAACACCAACATCAATAGTAGTTCATGTACCATTCATAACTGACGACCTGTTCACAGTATACGAAATACACCCCTTCCCTTCCAAGAATAATAACACTTTGGTCATCATCAACATCAACACAGACACCGAACTCATCATGGTCTCCAAGAGACGGAACACTGTCACTTTCGCAAGTGAATCAACGATTGAACGAAAGTGCCGCACATCCTTACATGCTGTTCACCTTTGTCCTGCGTACATTTTCATGTTTCAGCTTGCTGAAACAGTCCCTTGTGAAATGGCTATCATAAGAAATCACAATACTCATAATCATTGCAACTTCACTTTTGCTCCAGATAAGCCTGTATACCATCAATGAATCGGACACTCACAGTTTTTTTTTTTTTTTTCACTCATAACACATCAGTTTACATAGTCTGTCCAGATACCCCACGATCTCATACTTCAGCATCAGGATTATACATAGCACCAGAGTACTGTGCGGTATTTACACCATCCATGTCCACTTTATCCACCATCAATCACTACGCCATTCTCAATCATACACACAAACATTTCCACCCACTACCTAATATGGACTTAAATATGAGCACAAGTATTATGTTGACTTCACCTAAGTTTGAAACTATGCAACTGATCAATGAAACAATGAAGCCCTGGGAAGATTTGAGTTTGAGTATGTTCAACCCATATTATGTGTATAGCCCAGCATCTACTGTCTTTATAATCTTCTGAATTGTATCTGCAGTAGTGCTGTTCGCAATGCACAGAATGTATGCAAGAACTGAAAATTTGGAGTCAGTATTTAATGGGGGTAGAGTAAGCATTCAAGTTCACCCCCCTGAATGAAGTGTACATATTTTGTATACAGTATTAATTATATATATATATATATATATATATATATATATATATATATATATATATATATATATATATATATATATAGGACGAGGCCGTAGCACTGCCGAACAGGATAGTACTCCCGAGGGGAATGGGAATGCTGGTGATAGGGAGAGCTGGAGCTCCTGTTTTACTAGCTATCTAACCATTCCCCTTTGCTGACCTTTTCAGTGTGACAGTAACATGGAGAGTAGACCAGCATACTCTCCCAAACATTTCCTCTAACTATCTATGCACTACACCACATGCACTTTACATTTCACACAACGTATCCCACTACGTTACAGGGGTTGGTGCCAGCAAGGGCATGCGCCAAGAAAACTTTGCCCCCGTTACCTAGTGGCGGACTTCTGGGGGGAGGCGTGGCGGGGGTTCCGCCGGCATAGATCGTGGGTCCAGGGCGAGATGGGGCTCGGGCCTGTGCTAGAGGGTACAGGGCATTGCGGTTCCCAGGCTGCCGCTTCCGCCCAATAGAGAGAGGCCCGAACCTGGAAGTAGCGCCCCAGGAGGCTGCCATATCAGTGGGTGTATAATGGCGGGATAGTTGCAGTGCCAAGGCGCACTTGGAGGGTGTCCCTGCAGCTGTCCTGGCAGGGTGCCCCGAGGCCACTACCACAGCCACTGGTAAGCTGGTGGGCTAGGGGTCCCAGATCCATTGCCTGGACCTGGGACTGTGCAGTGAGTGGGACCTGTGCTGTGTCTGTCCCCCTTTATTAATACTGAAGATGACAAAACAAAATAAGTTTCAAAGCAAGCCTGAGGACAGTAAATCACCTATGGGGATGAGGGTGGGTTCATGGAATGTGGGAAGTTTGAGGGGAAGAGCAGGGGAAGTCGTTGAGGCATTCAGTAGGAGGTGGGTGGATGTGGCATGTTTGCAGGAAGTCCAGTACAGGGGTGGATCAGCCAGAAAGATTGTTGGGAAGGACTGTTGCTATAAGTTCTTTTGGCAGGGGGGGACAGACGGATATGGAGGTGTTGGTGTGATGGTTGCGGAGAAATGGGTGGAATATGTTATGAATGTTTTGAGAGTAAGTGATAGGATATTGGTAGTGAAAATTCTGTTGGGAAGAAAGATAGCTGCGATTATATCGGCATATGCTCCACAGGCAGGATTGGATGAATCAGAGAAAGATAGATTTTGGAATGATTTAATACGTGTAGTGGGTGGTATGCGGGATGATGAGATAGTGATTTTGGGAGGGGATTTAAATGGTCATGTAGGTGAAGCAGCACAAGGTTATGAAGGAGTGCATGGGGGATGTGCGTATGGTCTAAGGAATGCAGAAGGGGAAAGGATACTCAAGTTTGAGGAGGCAACGGACATGATTGTGTGCAACACATATTTTAGGAAAAGAGACAGTAGGTTAATTACGTATGAGTCTGGGGAAAATAGCAGTCAGATAGATTATTTTCTGGTTAGGAAGGCCGATAGGAGGTTAGTGAGGGATGTTAAAGTTATAGGAAGTGAGGAGTGTGTGCAGCAGCACAAACTATTGATTTGTGATATGGCGCTTAAAGAACAAGTGATGAAAAAGAGGACTTATGTACCTAGGAGGAAATTATGGAAGCTGAAAAACCAAGTAGTAAGGGATGCCTTCTATAGCGAGTTGAGGAGGGTGGTGGCTGAACAAGGAGCTGTAGACAGAGGCGTTAATGAACAGTACAGAGCCCTCAAGAACAATTTCTTGAGAGTTACTGACGTAACATACGGCTGGACAAGAGGACCACCAAGACATAAAGTAACTTGGTAGTGGGATGAGGGTGTAGAAGCTGCAATTAAGGAGAAAAGAAGGCTTTTCTGGGAATGGAAGAAGGGTGGTAGCAAAGAGGAATATTTGGCTGCCAAGCGTAGGGCTAGAAGAGAGGTACACAGGGCAAAGTCTGAGTCACAGAGACAATTACTTGATAACCTAAATCATGGGGAAAGGAAAAATATATTTAGGGTGGCAGGTCAGGTGAAGAGGGATAATCGGGATATCATAGGTGAGCAGTGTGTGAAGAATGATGAAGGAAGGGTAGTGGTGAACAGCGAGGATATTAAAGATGCATGGAGAGAGCATTATAATCGGTTGTTGAATGAGGAGTTTGACTGGGACAGGGAAGGTTTGAAGCCAGCAGATCCAGTGTCTGGCCCTTGGCCTTTGATTGATACTGCTACTGTGAGTGAGGCAATAGGCAGGATGAGGGTGGGGAAGGCAGCAGGTGTGTCTGGGTTGACTGCCGAAATGTTGAAGGCCTCAGGCGATGTAGGGGTGAGTTTAGTCACTGACCTGATAAATAGGATTATTTATGAGTGTGTTGTCCCAGATGATTGGCTGAAGAGTGTAATTGTAAATGTGTATAAAGGAAAGGGTGATGCCCTGGAAAG
Source organism: Coenobita brevimanus (assembly GCF_032717465.1). Classification (NCBI taxonomy): domain Eukaryota; kingdom Metazoa; phylum Arthropoda; class Malacostraca; order Decapoda; family Coenobitidae; genus Coenobita; species Coenobita brevimanus. The sequence goes on along the minus strand of NC_137052.1, from coordinate 10,394,577 downwards.
AGGAAATTATAGAGCTATAAAGCTCTTACATCAGATCATGAAGGTAATGGAGAGAGTTTTAGAAGGTATGATTAGAGAAAGAGTGAATATTGATGAGATGCAGTTTGGGTTTATGCCAGGTAGGGGGACCACTGATGCTATATTCATTGTTCGACAGCTTCAGAAAAAATATATTGGTAGGAGAAGGGATCTTTATTTTGTTTTTGTTGATTTGGAAAAGGCCTTTGACAGAGTCCCTAGAGAGGTGGTGAAGTGGGCAATGAGAAAGCTTGGCTTGGAGGAGTGGCTGGTTAGGGTGGTTATGGCCATGTATGTGGGTGCTCACACCCAGGTGAGAGTGAATGGAGATTTGAGTGATGAGTTTTCCGTGAATGTTGGTGTGCATCAGGGGGTCAGTCTTGAGTCCCATGTTGTTTATCATGGTACTTGAAGCCCTTTCACGTGACTTTAGAAACGGACTCCCGTGAGAGTTGTTGTATGCTGATGATTTGGTGTTGATTGCAGAGAATGAAAGGGAGGCGGAGGAAAGGTTTAGGAAGTGGAGAGATGGTATGGGGCAAAAGGGTTTAAGGGTAAATGCAGATAAAACAAAAGTGATGATATCTAGGGTTGGTGGCGGTACTGTCAAAGACGAGGGAGAGTGGCCATGTGCGGTTTGCCACAAGGGCGTGGGAAGTAATTCCATCTTGTGTGGTGTGTGTGATAAATGGGTGCATAAGAGATGTAGTGGTATCAGAGGTAGACTGCGAGATAATGCTGATTTTATGTGTACGGCGTGCCGGGGTGAGCAGGTGGAGATTGTCAGACGTGAAAGGATTGAACTTGCTGGTGAATATCTTGAGTGTGTGGAAGAGTTTTGTTATTTGGGAGACATGTTGTGTGCTGGAGGTGGGGCTGGAGCTAGCTCTGTGGCTAGGGTGAGAAGTGGTTGGAAGAAGTTCAGGGAGCTCTTGCCTCTCCTGACATTGAGAGGGCTCTCCCTACGTGCTAAGGGGTCTTTGTATGTAGCATGTGTTAGGAGTGTAATGCTGTATGGCAGTGAGACCTGGACAGTGAAGGAGGAAGATATTCGCCGGCTCAGACGTACAGAAACGACAATGATTAGGTGGATGTGCAGTGCGTCCCTGCGACCAAGGCCTGGAGGGGCTGGGTTTACAATGGAAGAGTTGAGAGGTAGGATGGGACTGGAGTGTATTGGTGTTGTGATAAGGAGAGGTAGATTGAGGTGGTTTGGACATGTGGAGAGGATAGGGGATGATAATTGGGTGAAGAAGGTGAGAAGTGTTAATATTGGGGGTGGGGTTATGAGGGGTAGACCGAGAAAGACATGGGACGAGGTCATTAAGTGTGACCTTAGGGTTAAGGGAGTGAACAGGGAGGCTGCAATGGATCGTGCAGCGTGGAGAGCTGCCATTAGGTGACCAAGGCCGACACATGCAAGCATGTTGGAGCCTTTAAAAACGAAAACGAAAACGATATATATATATATATATATATATATATATATATATATATATATATAAATAAGAATGACACATGATATAGAAGTACACCAGTATCATTATCTCTGTATGAAATATTAATAGCTCTTACCATAATCTTAACTTTGAACCTTTTTTTTTTTTTTCCACATATGCATTTTACTGTTATACATACACATCTTACAAAATGTCATACAATAACCAATTTAACCATATTGCATTTGTTCAGTTATGGATACAACCTGTTTAAAATGTAATATTACTGGATCATTGCAATATTAACATGAATATTATATTTCTGCAATATTACAATCAATCTCATGTATTAATAGATTAGCATATATCAATGATGATTGCTGTCGGAGGACCGCCAGTTCGTGTGACCGAGCGATGTCAGGACTCCATATTATGAATACAGATCATAATAGATAGCATGATGGATAGATAGATAGATAGACAGATAGAAGCACCAAACCAGGGTGTGAGATAGGTAGTGTATTTGCGAGAATCAAGCAAAAGAAAATTAACTTGCAACTCTTAAAGTGAAGGAATGCTGGTTATGCACCGGAAGCTGTACATACACACAGACATACAGTGTTCTAGAAGCTTCACAACAGTATAGCCAACGTGACACAACCCCTGCTAAACGAGAATGTAGGAGTCAGAGCTTAGAACGGGGCTAGCCATAGAACCGGCAGGTAGTGGAGAGATCAAATAAGAAGACGGGTCCGACTAGACTTAGTAAATTAAGTCCCTGTGTAATACATACGCTGCTCAACTTAGACTTTCTTTGAAGATGATAAATCAAGATCAGCTCTCTGTATTCATCTTTAACTCCTCCTGCTCTTCGATTACCAAAATAACTTAACCAAAACTCAAGACTTAAATATAACAAGACTAAAGATTTATATATATATATATATATATATATATATATATATATATATATATATATAAATGGTGACTAAGAAGTTTCAACATATACATACTGTATATATATATATATATATATATATATATATATATATATATATATATATATATATATATATACTTTGCATTCTGTCAGATTCTTCTCAAAGATATGCAAATTACAACTTTTCTCAATAAAGTAAGCACGTCTGTATATGTTGGTAAAGGTTCAGAAGAGTTCCGCATCATTTTTTTTTCTTTAACATTAAAACCCAATATCATGGCTAAATGTACCATTAAAAAAGAGAGAAAATGGCTTTTTTCACTTAACAGAACTTTAAAAAAGCTAACTTTTCACCCACATTCAGATATCAGAAGGCATATGGATAAAGTGACTAGGTTTTTCCCCATGGTTTCTGGTGTTTTTTGAACGATTCGGACATTCATTTCTGTCGCAAAATACTTATTTTAATACCTGAAATAGGGTGTAAGAGTGAAATTTATTTTGGGTTAATTGAAATTTTAAGTGAAAGGCATTTCCTATCTTTTGTAATGGTACATTTAACCATATTATGGCGAGTTTAGCGTTAAAAGGAAAAAAAAAATGTGGAGGTATTCTGAACATTTACCTAGATTAACTGTGGTAGCTACGTATTTTCATCCTTAACATACAATGCTAATAGCCTTCAACATTACAGTCCGGTACTTGGTTTGTTTATATCTTCTTCCTTTGGTTAGCTGAGCTCGGTAACGATATGGTCCAACACAGTAATGAACAGTGTTAACAGCAGGGTATACTTTCCGAAACCACCCAAAGAATCACTGCAACATGATGGTTGGGTTGGAATAAATATTATCCACAAAAATCAAAGGGAGAACAGTTTAAATTGTCAGATCTTTGAGTGGCTGATACGGAAATTATAGAATGGTCTGTTTCTGTAAGTTTAACACAAGGATGGTTCCATTAGAACTGATTCAACGGATGAAGATCTGTCTCCCAAGATGGTCCCCAGACGCTGATGTGTACATCCTGACGCCATTAATATCAGCTGAGCGAAAATTGTCTTTTTTTAAGGCAAGAAAGAAGGAATCCAAGGCCAGGAGTCCACAAACTGTTCCTTCTATGGAAAAAACAAACACAATACAACAGAGAGCCAAAGTCAAGATCTGTTCATTTCGAGAGGCCTGGGCACACTGATTGAAAGACTGGAGATCATAGAAAGTAGGAAATACAGACAGAGGGATACAGTTCCAGAGCTGACCTGTTGCACAAATGAAGATCTGGGAGTAACGGTTGACTCTCGCATTAGAGTGTTCGACAGAGAAGGAATGAGAGTTTGTTGCTGGACGGGCGCTACGTTCCAGTCGTAGAGGTGGAGGGATGCAAGCAGACAGTTCAGAGGAGCAATAACCCTTGAAGTAGCGATAGAAAAGAGATTCAAGATGCAACAGTGCGGTGACGAGACAGAGGTTGAAAGGAACCAGTAAGAGGAGGAGAGTTGATGAGACAAAAAGCCTTTGAGTCCACCTTGTTTAGACATGTATGTGGGAAGCCTCCCCACACATGAAAGGTGTATTCTACAGAGGGGAGAATAAAACCCGTGTACAAAGTCAACAACTGTGCAGAGGTAAAGAAGGTATGGAGTCGGTTTATCACATCTAATCTCTTGGACGCAGATTTTACAAGAGATGTAATATGATCTTTTCAAGATAAATCCCGAGGGAATGAAACGGCAAGTATGTTTAAGGATTATGCGGTATTGAGCTGAATATTATTAAACATTCGTGGGTACTCCTGTGCAAGATTTTGTCGTATTGGTAGGTGTAAGAACTGAGTGTTTGATGCAGCAAAAAAAAAAAAAAAAGATTACTTTTACCCCAGTCAGAGATACGAGCCAAGTCAGGGATTAGGTGTGCCATAGCATCATTCCTTGTTTGTTGAAGTTAATGCTGAGATGGACATAGCGAGAACCGAATGGGAAGGTGAAGGGTAGAATCATCAGTGTATGTGTGGACAGAGTTAGACGTACATCTTAGATCATTTATGCATAAAATAGAGTTGGTGATATGTCAGAGCCCTGAGGAGCACCACTGCCGATAGATCAAGAAGAACAGTGGCCGCCTACAACAGCAGCTATAGAACAACCAGAAAGGATGCTATAGATGAAGAGAAGGATAGAAACCGTAAGAAGGCAGTTCAGAAATTAAAGATTTATGCCATACTCGATCGAACGCCTTTGAGATGTCAAATGCAATGGCAAAGCTTTTATCAAAGTCTCAAAAGGATGATGATGACCAGGGGTCTGAAAGGTAGGTGAGAAGCTTGCCAGTGGAGCGTTCATGGCGGAACCCATACTAACGATAAGAAAGAAGGTTGTGATGGGAAAGATGCTTTAAAAGTTTTTTGTTAAGAACTGACTCGAAAACTTTTGAGACACAGGATGTTAAACCTAGTGGGAGATAGTCAGTGGGTTGGGAATAATCACCCTTCTTTGGGACAGGCTGAATGAGAGAAAACTTCCAGCAAGAAGGAAAGGTACAGGATGATAGACACAGGCGAAATAGTTTGCCTAGGCAGGGTGTAAGCACTGAAACACAGTTCTTCAGGACAACAGGAGGGAGCCCGTCAGGCCCATAGGCCTTGCTAGGATTGAGGCCAATGATGAAAGAAAATACGTCAGCTGAAGAAATTTCAATGTCCACGAATAAGTCAGAGGGAGGACGTGATAGATGAATATCACCTGAATTGTCTAAGGTGGAAGTGGAGAAGAAACTCTGAGCAAAGAGATCTGGTTTATCTGTAGAAGAAAGAGCTACAGAGCCATCGTAGCAGAAGAGAGGAGGGAAGGATGATAAGGTAACGTAGTGAGAAAGGTTTCTGGCAAGGTAAGTGGGAAGAATTGGAACTGGAGAGCTGAGAGTATTTAATACAGGTGAAATTATTTTTAGCAGAGCGAAGAACAGACTTAGCATGATTTTGGGCAGAATCATTTAAATAATGTGATTCAGGGGTGGGTTGGCTCTGGTATCTTTTATAGGCACTCTCCTTGTTCTGGACAGCATTAGAACAAGCGTGATTAAACCAAGGCTTTTTGCACTAGTCAATGGATGCGAGAAAGGAATGTATGCTTCTATGCCTGAGAGAAGAACCTCCATAATGCACAAGGCGCACTCTGATGGCTCCCGGCCGTGGAAGAGATAATCATTCCAGGGAAAATCAAAGAAGTTCTGCCTGAGAGCCTCCCAATCAGCAGCTCCAAAGTGCTGCAACCGACGTTTCTTTGGAGGGTCCACATGCCATACTGGAGTGCTAGGACAGGTACCGTTAAGGTAATAAGGTTTTGATTGGAGGACTCCAATGGGGAGGAATGATTAACAGCATGAACAGGAGCACTTGTAAGGAAGAGGTCAAGTACGTTGGAACTATTTCCAAGACAGTCAGGGATACGTGTAAGGTGCTGTACAAGCTGCACTATGTCAATAAGGATAGACAATATGTGGGTTTGTGCACCAGGTGGATCAGTGAAAGGGGAGGAGAGCGAAATGAGGTGGTTAACATTGAAATCTCCTAGAATGGAGATTTCACAGAAAGGAGAAACAGATAGGATGTGTTCCATTGTAGAAGTAAGATAGATGAGGAATTTTTCATGGTCAGTAGAATTATGGGGTAAGTAAACAACACAGATATATTTAGGCAGAGAATGACAGGAAAGCCAAAGCCAGACAACAAATACTTCAGAAGACTAAAGTTCAGGAACATGAGGGCAAGATAAATCTTTGTGTACATGTATACAACAGCCATCTTTGGCTTTGAAATGAGTATAGAGAAAGTAGGTGGATACAAGGAAAGGTTTGGTATCAATTGCTTCAGACAGCTGAGTCTCAGTTAAGAACAGATGTGAGTTTTAGAGGAGAGGTGGTGCTCAACAGAAAGAAAGCTAGAGGAAAGGCTGTGAATGCTGCAGTAATGAAGAAGAAGCGAGTCAGACAATGGTTGCAGGTAACTCGTTAAGTCGTCACTGGGAGAGGGGCGGATGGTGGGGGCACCTATGGTCCCCCCACCCCACTGGGGACTCTGAGGCATGGTATAATGACACATTTTTTAAAATTTTAATAGGAAGTGTAGCATGTAATGTTTTTTTTTTTATGCAAGGAAGAAGGAACCAAAGGCCATGAGCCAGCAGTAACAGTTCCCTCCAAGAGAAAAACAAAATACAACAGAGAGCCAAATTCAAGATCCGATCATTTTGAGATGCCTGGACACACTACGTTTGAAAGACTGGAGATCATAGGCAGCAGGAAATACAGACAGAGGGAGACAGTTCCAGAGCTGACCTGTTGCATAAATGAAAGACTGGGAGTAACGGTTAACTCTTGCATTAGAGAGCTGGACAGAAAAGGGATGAGAGTTTCCTGCCAGACGGGTGCTACGCGCCCGTCGTAGAGGTGGAGGAATGCAAGCAGACAGTTCAGAGGAGCAGTGACCATTAAAGTAGCGATAGAAATGAGATAAAGATGCAACAGTGCGGCGAAGAGACAGAGGTTGAAGGGAGTCAGTAAGAGGAGGAGAGTTAATGAGATGAAAAGCCTTTGACTCCACCCTATTGAGAAGAGCTGTATGTGGGGAGCCTCCCCACACATGAGAGTTGTACTCCACACAGGGGCGGATAAAACCCCTGTATAGAGTCAACAATTGTGTAGGGGTAAAGAAAGAGCGGAGTCGGCTTAGCACACCCAATCTCTTGGAAGCAGATTTTACAAGAGATGTAATATGATCTTTCCAAGATAAGTCCCGGGTAAATGAAACCCCAAGCATGTTCAAGGATGATGCAGGATTAAGCTGAATATTATTAAACATTAGTGGGTATACCTGTGGAAGATTTTGTCGGGTTGATAGGTGTAAGAACTGAGTCTTAGATGCATTAAAGACAACCATATTATTTTTACCCCAGTCAGAGATATGAGCCAAGTCAGACATTAGGTGTGCCATAGCCTCATCCCTTGTTTCTTGAAGTAACTGTTGAGATGGGCGTTGCGGGAACCGAATGGAAAGGTGAAGGGTGGAGTCATCAGCGTATGAGTGGATAGGGTTAGATGTACAGCTTAGAAGATCATTGATGAATAGAAGGAAGAGAGTTGGTGATAGGACAGAGCCCTGAGGAACACCACTGTTGATAGATCTAGGAGAAGAACGACGGCCGTCTACAACAGCGGCTATAGAACGACCAGAAAGGAAGCTAGCAATGAAGGCACAGATAGAAGGATAGAAACCGTAGGAGGGCAGTTTGGAAATTAAAGATTTATGCCAGACTCGATCGAAAGCCTTTGAGATGTCAAGTGCAATGGCAAAGCTTTCGCCAAAGTCCCGAAAGGAGGATGACCAGGAGTCTGAAAGGTAGGTGAGAAGATCGCCAGTGGAGCGTCCCTGACCGAACCCATACTGATGATCGGAAAGAAGGTTGCGATAGGAAAGATGTCTTAAAATTTTTCTATTAAGAATTGACTCGAAAACTTTTGAAATACAGGACGTTAAAGCAATTGGACGATAGTTGGAGGGTTGGGAGTGGTCACCCTTCTTTGGGACTGGCTGAATGAGAGCAAACTTCCAGCAAGAAGGAAAGGTACAAGTTGACAGACAAAGGCGAAATAGTTTGCCTAGGCAGGGTGTAAGCACAGAAGCACAGTTCTTGAGAACAACAGGAGGGACCCAATCAGGCCCATATGCCTTGTTAGTACTGAGGCCAGTGATGGCAGAAAATACATCAACTGAAGAAATTTTAATGTTAGCCATGAGGAAGTCAGAGGGGGGAAGTGATGGAGGAACAGCACCGGAATCGTCTGAGGTGGAATTGGAGGAGAAAGTCTGTGCGAAGAGATCTGCTTTATCAGTAGAAGAAATAGCTACAGAACCATCAGAGTAGAAAAGAGGAGGGAAGGATGATGAGGTAAAGTTGTTTGAAAGATTTTTGGCAAGGTGCCAGAAGGAGCGGGAAGAATTCAAGCTGGAGAGTTGAGAGCATTTACTATGGATGAAATTATTTTTAGTAGAGCGAAGAACAGACTTAGCACGATTCCGGGCAGAAACGTAAAGATTATATGATTCAGGGGTGGGTTGGCTCCAGTACCTTTTGTAGGCCTTCTCCTTGTTGCGGACAGCATTAGAACAAGCGTGATTAAACCAAGGCTTTCTTGCGTTAGTCAAAGGATATGAGAGAGGAATGTGTGCTTCCATGCCCGAGAGAATAACCTCCATAATGCGCAAAGCACACTCAGATGGCTCACGGCCATGGAAGCAATAATCATTCCAGGGAAAATCAAAGAAGTACTGCCTGAGGGCCTCCCAGTCCGCAGCTCCAAAATGCCACAGACGACGTTTCCCTGGAGGGTCCACAGGCCGTACTGGAGTGATAGGACAGGTTAAGGTAATAAGGTTGTGATCGGCGGAGCCCAACGGAGAGAAAAGATTAACAGAGTAAGCAGAAGGATTAGTTGTGAGGAAGAGGTCAAATATGTTGGAGTTCTCTCCAAGGCGGTCAGGGATACGGGTAGGGTGCTGTACAAGCTGCTCTAGGTCATTAAGGATAGAAAAGATGTAGGCTTGTTCACCAGGTGGATCCGTGAAAGGAGAGGAGAGCCAAAGGTGGTGGTGAACATTGAAATCTCCAAGAATGGAGATTTCAGAGAAAGGAGAAATGGACAGAATGTGTTCCATCGTAGAAGTAAGATAGTCGAAGAATTTTTGATAGTCAGTAGAATTAGGGGATAAGTAAACAGCACAGATATATTTAGTCAGAGAATGACAGGAAAGCCGAAGCCAGAGTGTGGAGAATTCAGAAGAATCAAGTTCAGGAACACGAGAGCAAGATAAGTCGTTGCATATGTATACACAACAGCCACCTTTGGCTTTGAAATGAGTATAGAGAAAGTAGGAGGATACAGAAAAGGGTTTGCTGTCAGTTGCCCCAGACAGCTGAGTCTCCGTTAGAAAAAGAAGGTGAGGTTTAGAGGAGGAGAGGTGGTGCTCAACAGAGCGAAAGTTAGATGAAAGGCCGCGAATGTTGCAGAAATGAAGAAGAGAGTTAGACAGTGGTTCCAGGCACCTCGAGTCGTCACCGGGAGAGGGGCATGTAGTCTGGTGTTCATATACTTGTATTGGAGAGTATGCTGTCCCACTTTGTATTACTGAAACACTGAAAAATACAGCAAAGGGAAGATGATCAGGAACTAGTCCCGAGGGCTGATGAAACGGGAGCTCCAGCTCTCCCTGTCATCAGTTTTCCATCCACCTTAGGCGTACTGCCCTGCACGACTGGTGCTACAGTCTACTCCCTATTCCGGTATAACCTGCTGTTGTGTGTAAATTATATCATTCGCCAGTGTAACATATATCAGTATGATATTCTTTTATGTAATACACACTGTTAGGTACATATATTTGTTCCTTGTTAACCAGTACATTTTTAATATCATCACCTCCACCTCAAAATCATCAAACTTGTTGCACACAAAGTACGCCCTTTGTAGTTATGTACATAATGATTTGAGACTTCCACCTATGTATATCATGATAAATATTACACCCTTGTAGTCTTACCAGCATTACCATGTGTTGTTACATTCGCCCTTTCTCTCATTATTCCATTTTCCTTCTCATTTAATAACTCTTTTTATCTATCTCATATGCTTACTCACGATGACGTTTCCATTGCGTCTGCGTCCTCTGACTCAGTCAGAGTTCTCTCATTTGCCTCTTTCTCATCTTTTCCCGAGCTATCTCTTTGCTGTTCTTACAATAGTGTCGACCCTATACACTCAGAAATAAAGGGTATGATCGGGGTAAAAAAAAGGGTAAACTTAGTGGTCATTCTAGCTAACCCTTTTAAGGCATACTTCATCCAACTTTCCCCTTCTCATTTACCCATTTTATTGGGTAAATTTGGCTACAAAATTACCTTTTCACAGGGTAAGCTTAATTACAACTTTACCTTTTTGTTTGATAAACATTTGAATAACTTACCTTTTCCTAGGATGTTATATTCAGAAATTGACCCTTAGCTTGGGTAAAACTGGGAATAATTATCCTTTGATAGAGTGTTCCCTAACTCACTCACAGCATTGCCTCAACCCGTCCCTTCTCCTCCTGCCTTCAGAATAAAAATCTACCAAATTGGGTCACGAAAGAGCCAAATTCATAAATACATATACTCCAGTACATTTAGCAATCATTTCACAATACTATGTTACATGCAATAATAAAAACATCTATAATAAAAGTATACATACATATGAATAGTGTCACACAAAAAAATTAATTTATAAACTTCTACATGTTCAGGATTATAGCATTAAACAACTGCTACATGTGTATGGAAACGTGTCTCAATTTCAGTGATCCGTGGGAAATTATGCTGTGATCACATATCATTTACTGGGAAGCAACTCTTCAGGTGACATCTGGATTGACCATCCCAAGCACATACCGTGGTGTGTAATCAGTTATTGTCTTCTAAGATGAAGAGTAACCATAGGAACGACCTAATAACTACCCAGTGCCACATGCTTTATGAGCTACCCAATGTCACAGGTTAAAGAAAAAAAAAAATAAAATCTTTCTGTATAAACATAATAGGCGTTCAGAGCTTCTTTACCCAAGTTGAAATTGTTGCTGACACCTTTACAGTGTTCTTCAACCAAAATTTCTCTTAAAAAAAGCATGATTTGTTAGTTTCTTTTGGGTATTTCAAAGCAAATAGTAGGCCTGAAATAATGCATCTACGACACTAGTGAATTTTGCTGTCTTGGCCATTAAGACAAGGTTACAATTAATATATAGCTGATATTCATGGACCACTGCAACAAGAACAGGTGCTGGAGATTTGATGTTCTGAAAGTATAGGAGAAATCCAGATAGGAAGACAATAACACCTTGGATCAGCAAAGCTCGCTTCCTTTTATCCCTTTCATTGGCCGTAGCACTGATAGTTGTATTCAAGGTAGGCACCGAAGTGAATTTGCCGGATAACCAGATGCCGGATATCTGGGAAATTTAAAAAGATGTATGCCAGATATCCGTCCTGAATGGCTGCCGGATATCCAGCATATTGCAGACAATTTAAACATTATTTAGTTGTTATGTCTAATTTCTAAATCTTTTAATGAACTGGTATATAAGTTTAACTAATACTTACCAGAAGAAGAAAGCCTTGTGCTTATGTAAGATAACAGGAAGCTACGCTACCTGGGTAGTGTGGTGAACATAATTGGCAGTATGGAGGATGAAGTGAGGGAAAGGGTGCAGAATGGTAGGAGAGTTACAGGGACACTGCGCAACGGCTGGCAACAGAAACGTGAGCATGAAAGTGGAAAGGTCACTGCATGATAGTGTGCTGGTGCCAACCCCTACATATGGAAGCAAGACCTGGACATTGTGAACCCGCCCCTTCCCGACTGCTTTTCCACCACTGACTCCCCCCAATCCCGACCAATTTTGGAGAAAAAAAAATTTTGGGCTGAAACCTCCGTTTTTGGTGAGAAACATCGAAAATTCATAGAGAAATCGCTCACCTGAGGTTTAAAATACTCGATACAGGTAGCAGTACTCCTTACCTGACTGGGTTTTCTATCAGGCTCGCTCCAAAGAAAACATGTTCTATGGGAGGGTAACTATTCCACACCACTCATAAATGGTACCTGTTTATTTATTTGGTACAAATTTATATGTAGTACGAGAGTATATTGGTTTTCACACAGTAATATAGGCAGTATAAGCATTGTTTCACTCACCAAACACATCAACATACCTGACCTTTTTTTGTGACATTACCTGATTATCAATTCTGACTGTTTCTTCCTCTAATGCTACGTAAATACATTGTCATCAATTGGGGAATCACTCTGGCCCTGAATTTCGTACCGTGGCACGACATGTCTTTACTGGCCAGGACACTGATAACAGGTGAATTGCCGAGCAAATGGCGTGCAGGGGGGGGAGGTCATGTTGGGTAAGGCATTGTCCCTGCCTGGCATCTTGTAGAGGTAGGTGTCCCGTGTATACATACCAAAAATCATGCACGAAAATTGAAAATTGTGCAAATTAGGGACCTTGCAATTGTTGCTCGTTTATATACGTCAACAGGACTGATAGTGACAAAACTTGTGGACGTTTATACACATCAACAGGATGCAGCGGCTTAAGAGACAGAAGTTGAGGGTGAGAAGGGTGAAAATGAGCTACTTGATGGGTGCAAGTGGAGTTAGAAGGTGGGATAGGTGGGCAAATGAACGACTGCTGGAAGAGACGTCTGGATGTGCATGTAATGGGAGAGGTGGAGAGAAACATCCTCGGGTGGTTTGGGCATATGGAGCAGACAGAGGGTAGACGACTAACCAAGATGGTGTATTCTAGTGAGGTGGCTGGGGGGCAGAGAAGGGATAGACTGAGAACGAGATGGAGCAACAAGGTGGAGGAGTGTATCAGGAGGAGGGAAAGGAGCATGGAGGGGTTGTTGTTGTGTGGCCGGATACTGGATATTTACTGGATATCCGGTGCATCCCTAACTAACTTAGGCAACAAAACTAAGGCAAGATGATCTTACCTGGCTAAGGAGAATGGAATGCCATGTAGTGATAAACAGATGATGAGGATTAAAATGAGAATAATAAACACTTACCTCAATGCTGGTCACAATAATCAGCCACTCATCCTTACTGAAGAGACATAGAACCAACTCCATGGCAAACAATTGGGAATATTCTGAAACATGAAAAACAGCTTAATTACACCAGATATGCAAGGTGCAATGGATTTTCGGTTGGTATTAATAAACAGTCCTACAAGTCCTGGTAGGGTTATTCCTAAAACTTTTACTAAGTGCCTCTTACTCCAAGAAGTCTTCTAAAAGAACTTTAAAAGTAACTCTTTCTTAAAAGTAAGAGTTGCTCCAAGGAGTTCGAGTTTCCACTACATCTAGCAAGTAGCAATTACAACCGTAATAAGAGTTAATACAGGCTTAAATAATTATATTTATTGTTTAATATGACTTATTAATAAACTGAAACCAGTTTCTAACGACATTACAAACTTATTGCATTAAGGAAGGGGGTATACATTTTCTGCTTGTCTATACTTTGCAAAACCTAACTTGCCTCAGCCCTTCTATCCCTGACTACCAATCTCTTTCACTATCAATCTACCACAGCCTTAATGCCATGATTTCTAAAGCCAAGGACATGACCACAAGCCTCACCATTTTGCAAGCTGGCATCATATTATCACTGTATAGTTGTATACCTTTTGGACTCTTATACAGCCTAAGCATGTGAATAATGGTGTGTTACTTCTTCTTGCAGATCCTTTTTGTTCATAATCAATTACTCTCATTTTTTCATGTATGACCCAAATTCAGAGTAAGGCAGTGTTACTGTAGGTCACTTGCCCACATCATCAACCTAGTTAAGGAATACATGTACTGTATAGTGCTCATGTTTAAGGACAGCATTTGTCAAAAATGATAATGGTTACGGTGTTACTTCAAATGTTACCCATAATTGTATTGTTGTTACAGTAGGATTACTTTCTAAGGGTTTGGACCATTATAAGACAATGCTAAGGAGAAGGAATATACTCTTCCAAGACATGGTACAGTAGGCCTACCTAGTTATATAGTATTTATCAAATCAGTTATCAAACTATGGAGCATTCACACCCACACGGGGACCAAAAATATATATAATGGAATTAAACCCAGCTTAATTACAACAGGGCAACACTCCGTGACAAGGCTCATTTACAACAAAAAGGACAGGCTAGCCTCAGAACCATTCACAATGAATACTGTACTTGATCAGATGCATAACCAGTTGAAAAATAAGAATTTGTTTTAGCCAACAGCTATCTCTGAATGCCAAGTAGGTCATCAGATAATTTTGAACCATATTTTCACTACGCATCCCGTAGTTGCACACATCCCTACTTCCCACCACACATCCCTGCTACCCACCACACATCCCTGCTACCCACCACACACATCTAATATACTATAGCACTAGCCGTGTGTCTGTGTTTGTGTGTATTTTGGGCAGCCGAAACTACACATTCAAATAGCACCAAAATTCGCACAAAAATCGCAAAAAATTCGCTGATGTGAAAAAACTTGGTCCCATCACGATTGAAAAACTTTAACCATATTTAATAAGCGATCACACTTTGACCAAAAAACACTACTCCCGGCACCTGGCATAAGATCTCTGTAGAATTTTCTGCCCGTGGGTAGAACTAAGATATAGTATAGGCCTAGCAGTAGCCGTGTGTCTGTGTGTGTATTTTGGACTTGCGTTCGGACAACTTGGGTTCCATTCCGGAAGCTGCAAATAACACGATCAATTGGTTGGCTACAAAAAATCCAAGTGACAACGTTAGTCTAGAACAGCACATAAACGGACCATTATGGGACCTTCTGTGACGCCTTGACAGCCAGTAGTGACAACGTTACACCAGAACAGCACATAAGCGCGAGAGCCCTCTGCAGGAGCAAGTGTGAGGGGCCTGAAGGGCCCATGAGCACTTATTCCCAACTATAATCAAAATCAGGGTCCACACATGCTAAATCGTTCGTTTCGTTCGCTTTTGAAGGCTCCAACATGCTTGCATCTGTCGGCCTTGGTCACCTAATGGCGGCTCTCCGTGGTGCACGATCTATTGCAGCCTCCCTGTTCAGTCCCTTAACCCTGAGGTCACACTCAATGACCTCCTCCCACATCTTTCTCAGTCTACCCTTCGCAACCCCATCCCCAATAGTATCACTTCTCACCTTCTGCACCCAATTATGATCCCCCATCCTCTCCACATGCCCAAATCATCTCAATCTACCTCTCCTCATCACAACACCAATGCACTCCAGTCCCATCCTGCCCCTCAACTCTTCCATCATAAACCCAGCCCCCCCCAGGCCTTGGACGCAGGGACGCACTGCACATCCACCTAATCACTGTCATTTCTGTACGTTTTAGCCTGCGAATATCCTCTTCCTTTACTGACCAGGTCTCACTACCATACAGCATCACACTCCTAACACATGCTGCATACAAAGACCCCTTAGCATGTAGGGAGAGTCTTCTCAATGTCAGGAGATGCAACACCTCCCTGAACTCGTTCCAACCACTTCTCACCCTAGCCACAGAGCTAGCTCCAGCCCCACCTCCAGCACATAACATGTCTCCCAAATAACAAAACTCTTCCACATGCTCAAGAGACTCACCAGCAAGTTCAACCCTTTCATGCCTGATAATCTCCACCTGCTCTCCCCAACCCACCGCACACATAAAATCAGTATTATCTCGTACTCAACCTCTGATGCAACTACATCTCTTGTACACCCATTTATCACAAACACTGCACAAGATGGAATTACTTCCCAAGCTCTTGCGGCAAACTGCACACGACCACTCTCCCTCATCTTTGACAGTACCGTCACCAACCCTAGATATTGTCACTTTTATCTGCTAGTCCTTGTGCCCCATACCATTTCTCCACTTCCTAAATATTTCCTCCACCTCCCTTTCAGACTCTGCAATCAACACCAAATCATTAGCATAAAACATCTCCCACGGGAGTCCATTTCTGAAGTCACGTGAGAGGGCTTCAAGTACCATGATAAACATGGGACTCAAAACTGACCCCTGATGCACACCAACATTCATGGAAAACTCATCAGTCAAATCTCCATTCACTCTTACCTGGGTGCGAGCACCCACATACATGGCCATAACCACCCTAACCAGCCACTCCTCCAAGTCAAGCTTTCTCATTGTCCACATCACCACCTCTCTAGGGACTCCTGTCAAAGACCTTTTCCAGATCAACAAAAACAAAACACAGATCCCTTTTCCTCCCAATATATTTTTCCTGAAGCTGTCGAACAATGAATATGGCATCAGTGGTCCCCCTGCCTGCCATAAGCCCAAACTGCATCTCATCAATATTCACTCTTTCTCTAATCATACCTTCTAGAACTCTATCCACTACCTTCATTATCTGATCTAAAAGCTTCATACCTCTATAATTTCCTGTTACAGGGCATCACCCTTCACTTTGTACACATTTACAATTACACTCTTCAATCAATCATCTGGGACAACACACTCATATATAATCATATTTATCAGGTTAGTGACTACCCTTACCCCTATATCTCCTGAGGCCTTCAACATTTCGGCAGTCAACCCAGACACACCTGCTGCCTTCCCCCCCTGCATCCTGCCTATTGCCTCACTCACTGTTGCAGTGTCAATCAAAGGCCAGGGGCCAAACACTGGATCTGCTGATTCCAAACCTTCCCTGTCACAGTCAAATTCCTCATTCAGCAACCGGCTATAATGCTCTCTCCATGCATCTTTAATATCCCCACTGTTCACCACTACCCTTCCCTGGTCATTCTTCACACACTGCTCACCTATAATATCCCGATTATCTGATTTGCCAGGTTAGATATCATATTTTTCCTTTCCCCATGATTTAGGTTTTCAAGTTAAAGTCTCTGTGACTCAGACTTCACCCTGTATACCCCCCTCTAGCCCTCCTTGTTACCACCCTTCTTCCATTCCCAGAAAAGCCTTCTTTTCTCCTTAACTGCAGCTTTTACACCCTCATCCCACCACCAAGTTACTTTATGTCTTGGTGGGCCTCTTGTCCAACCACATATTACATCAGTACCTCTCTAGAGGTTGTTCTTGAGGGCTCTGTACTGTTCATTAACGCCTCTGTGTACGGCTTCCTGTTCAGGCACCACTCTCTTCCTCTCGCTGTAGAGGGCATCCCTTACTACTTGGTTTTCCAGTTTCCATATTTTCCTCCTAGGTACATAAGTCCTCTTTTTCATCACTTGTTCTTTAAGCACCAAAACACAAATCAATAGTTTGTGCTACTGCACACACTCCTTGCTTCCAATAACTTTAACATCCCTCACTAACCTCTTATCAGCCCTCCTAACCAGAAAATAATCTATCTGACTGCTCTTTCCCCAAGATTCGTACGTAATTAACCTACTCCATCTTTTCCTAAAATGTGTGTTGCACAGAATCATGTTCGTTGCCTTCCAAAACTCGAGTTTCCTTTCCCCTTCTTCATTCCTCATACCATATGCACATCCCCCAAGTACTTCTTCATAACCTTGAGCTGCTGCACCTACTGTACATGACCATTTAAGTCCCCTCCCAAAACCACTATCTCATCATCCCCCATACCACCTACTACATATTGTCACGAGTCGGCGCGATTTTATATTTAAATAAGCCTGTGACATTAAATTTTGGTGGGAAACCGCGAATTCTAGTGGAATCCCAGTTTTTATCACTCAGTCAACCGCCACGTATTCACCCGAAAGGGAGTGTTTTCAGAACAATTTTTCACTGTGTCATAAGTGATCGTCTTTGTGCGCGACTATAGCACCTCTGCTGAGTACTTTGTTATGGGTGTGTTTCGCTCATTCTAGCCATTAGCAAGTGTAGCTCGACACTTGCCTCTCTCTCACGATTTGAAGTCAGTCAAGATTTGAGCGCCGTGGAAGCAGGTAGTGTGTATGGCAACGTCCTTCCTCAGTAACGATGCCTAGTTCCCACCGCCGCCGTTGGATTCCCACCTAGCGTGATTGGCGAGAGGTTCAGCGTGTGCAGCATCCTTCCTCAGCAACGACGCCCAGTCATCCGCTTTGTCTACTTTTCTGACCAGTATTTCTTTTTGTTTTTTTCTTAGGTTTAAGAGTTAGCTTTTGAGTGAGCGAGTGAGTGCGATCTCTTTATTTTGGATTCGTTTTGAAACATGTAACGTAAATTTATTTCTTTGTAATCAATAAATTTAACAGTTTTTTTTCTTGAGCTTAATATAATGTAAACTCGTGTTTTATTTCTCCATAAGCTTATTCTAGTTACAGCTCCTAGCTTGCATAAACGCTTTGTATTATTCATAACTGGTACTTAGGCCAGTCCTTTTGTATTAAACTTAAAATCCGTTGTGCAACCAGGAGTTAATTGCACCAGCAAGAATCTGTTTATCATTAACAGATATTGATTGTCAGGGGTGGAGTCACTTTCTCCAGAGGCCAACAGTACTAATAAACAGCACGTGTGAATAATTAGCCTCTGCTGGGTACTGCTGAGAAAGTTTATAAATTCTCGTCCTTAGAGAATAGGCGAAGTAAGCCACATAAAGTAATCATTGCTTGATTTTCACAAGACAATTCATTGTCCTGTTCTTAAGTATTATTGAATAATATTCTTTAATATTGCAAATACAACAAAACCCCGTGACATCTGGCAACCTCATTCCAGGATATTAACTCCTAGCTCTAAAGTTATTCACGAGATAATACTCACTCACTCATACTTAGGTATTTATCATTAAAGTCTATAGGCACTATCTTACTGGTGATTATTGATTCAGTTCTGTTAATTTTACGTAATAGTTTTCACAGTGAGTTGTTTGTTTAATTTTCTTTCTTTACCAGTTTAATTAGATAAAACTGGTCACCACTAACCTGTGCCTATATTCTTTATTCTTGATTATTGGCATCTTTCTTTGCAAAAGTGCAGTCAGTACCGAGTCACTAGTTTACTTAGATTGAGTCAGCATCATGTCTACCAGCGTCTATGTACAGGAAGCCAAAAATATGGGGCTTACAGACCCCACAGAAGTAAAGAATTATGTCCTCTCTCGGCTTAGTCATGAGCAGCAATGCGAGAGTGATGCTCGTGAAGAGCATAAAATCCAACGCAAACACGAGCAAGAACAGCGCGAACACGAGCAAAAACAACGCGAACTCAAGTTAGAACATGAGCAAGAACAGCGCGAGGAACCCAAGAGAGAACGTCAATACGAGTTACAACAACGCGAGAGAGAACGAGAACACAAACGTGCCGAGTGAAAAGCATGCAAAAAACATGAATTTGAAATACTGAAGCTCAAGTGAGATTCCTTGGCTTCAGACACATCTGGTGCAGCTGGCCCAAGCTCCACGAGCGCTATCCCTGCACATATTATGGCGACCCAAGACATCAAGCTTCCCTCATACAAGGAAGGCGAGCGAATTGAGCCATACATAGCTCGTTTTGAAGACATGGCTCAACTGTACCAGCTGGATGATGCAGCTAAGCGGCTTCAGTTTCTTAGCCTGTTTGAGGGCCCTGCCCTCGATATTCTCCACAGAATTCATGGAGACAATCTCACGTATGAGATGATGAAGGCCGCACTCGTCAAAGCATATGGTCTCACAGTTGATGACGCCAAGAGTCAGTTCATGAGGGCACATTTACAGGAAAAAAAGACTGCCATTCAGTTTCTTGACCGGCTTACTGCTTACTTAGGTGAGTGGATGAAGAAAGATGAAAATCCTTCCACGCGTGAGGGGATAATTGACCTTATGCTGTGCACACAGCTAGAAAAGTCGCGGCCTACTGAACTTATGGCTCAGCTTAAGATCTGCCAGGTAAGAGATGCCAGCCAAATGGTGAAGAAGGCTGACGCATTCTTCACTGCATACGGGTATCAAACTCGCAAGCAGCATACCTGGAATAGAAAACCTGATAAATCTGGGAAACCATCTCAGACTGAACCCCAGCAACAAGGCCATTCTCAGAATAATGGCCAAGGTCCAAAACCGCAGAGGAAGGACCAGGGGCAAAACACTCAGAAACCTGAGTGGATGAGGTACAACAGGTACCCTAACCAGCAGCAGTATCAGCCACGCAACCGACCGACGGGACAAACCTTTTCAGCACTAGCCCCAGTGTATCAGAAGCAGGAGGCGAACGCAGCCTTCATTCCTCAGCAGCAGCACGGTGGTGTTGTCCCTCGCAGTATGGGTACTTCGTCACAGTTAACTAGTCCCACAGTGACAGTGAACCCCCCTCCACAAATGGCCAATGCTCCATCTCCCCAGGCAGTGAGTACGACCCCTCAGGCATCTAATTCTCAGGGCACCATGTTTGCTGCCTCATTTATTCAGCAGACTAATCAGTGGCTAGCTGCTTCCTCCACAGCTCCTCTCACAGGTGACAGTGCCTTCCTTGTTCAGCCAGGGTTTGTGGGAGACATTCCTGTGAAGGTCCTGAGAGACAATGCTTCCTCAGGTTGCTCTGTCAGGCAGAGTCTAGTTCGGCCTGAGCAGTACACAGGTCGACAGATCCAAGCTAACCTTATTGATGGATCAGTGAGATTGTTCCCTGAGGCACGTATCCAGGTGGCATCTCCATTTTACACTGGTACAACAGTCGCAGTTGTCATACCAGAACCTTTATTTGACCTAATCATAGGCAATATTCCAGGTACCAAGCATAGTTGCACCATAGATGATGCTACTCAGACTTCGGCTGCAGTAACACGAGCCATCGCTGAGGCTCCTAATTGTGTCACCCCTGTGACCATTGAGTCGCCGCAAGATCTGATGTGTAGCCAAGTTGTTGTTCAAGAACAACATTCTGACCCGACACTTGCTGCTGTGCGAAAGAAACAAAAGGGTAGAGTGATAAAGTATTCACAGGGAGGTCGAGCCAAGTTCCTTCGTAAACAAGGACGGCTGTACCGTGAGTCACAAACACCTCAGGGCAAGGTTCGACTGCAGTTTGTCGTTCCCGTTAAGTACCGCCAAGCAGTGTTAGAATGGGGTCATTGTTCAGCCTCAGGAGATCACATGGGCAAAAGGAAGACCCAGGGCCGTATCCGTGCTGACTTTTTCTGGCCAGGGATGGGACGAGAAATAGATAGTTTTGTGTGTTCCTGCAATGTGTGTCCACGTACCACTAATCAGGGACATGTCCTTCCTGTGCCGTTTGAAACCACACCCGTAATCTCTGAGTCAGTTGAGAGACAGGGCAGTGGTGAAATGGGTGCAGACCTGACGTCTCGCCCGTTGGCCCCACAGGACACAGTATGTCCAGGGCCTGTACATACATTTGTATCGTAAGTTAAGGGGAAGTTCAAGAACCCTGCAGAGACAGTCCGAGGCTGTGTATGAATTACCTTGTGGAACGTCTCGAGCTGTGGGCCTCTCAGAGGATTCCCGGAGAATGCACATTATCCACATGAGTGTTCACACCCACGGTGGGTGTTAAAATGTGACCTGCCCGAGATTACGTAGGGATTCTCAGCTTCCTGTCATTAATCGTAAGCGTAGAGTTAGTTTAACCAGTAAACTGGGTTCCATTAGCAAATCACAGCATTTGATGTCCTGCACAGACACCCAGTCTTCACTAATTAGGTTTAGAGTTTAACCAGTAAACTGAGTCAGCGTTTGATGTCTTGCAGAGACGCCTTGACTACGTTTCCCGGTTAATAATGTAAATAGTGTACTTTTTGTAACATAAGTACTGATTGCTAGGCAGAGAGAGAGAAATGACACTTTTGATGCTCCACCTTGATTGCTTTCGCAGGTGCAGCTGGCGGGTGCAGCATTGCCGTGCAGAACAGCTGATCATCCCTGACGTATGTTGCCGCCTCTTCTCTTCTGCCTCGTCGTCATCATTTACTATTAACTTGCATTATGTAATTTTAAATGTAGGTACAGTTACACCACAACTGTCACACCTACACCGTGTATTACATACATCACGCTACATAACAATTAGTTGTTAATGTAAATGTAGCAAACTTTTCAATCAGTTTGACCCGAGTACAGGATTATTCACCATCGTCATGGAGTTTTTCCCTGAAGCTTGCTTCTATTAATGTAAATACGAGTTTTTTTTCGCTTACTGGCGACTGTGACTTTCTCCTGTAGCAGGATAGCACACACACCACAGTGTTAATCTTGTGTGACTGAGTTAGGATTTATATGTATGTATATTGATATTTGTTTTTTTCTGAAGAAAAAAAATAGATTTTCATGGGGCATAATGTCATGAGTTGGCGCGATTTTATATTTAAATAAGCTCGTGATATTAAACTTTGGTGGGAAACCGCGAATTCTAGTGGAATCCCAGTATTTATCACTCAGTCAACCGCCACATATTCACCCGATCGGGAGTGTTTTCAGAACAATTTTTCACTGTGTCATAAGTGATCGTCTTTGTGCACGACTTTAGCACCTCCGCTGAGTACTTTGTTATGGGCATGTTTCGCTCATTCTAGCCGTTAGCAAGTGCGGCTCGACACTTGCCTCTCTCTCACGATTTGAAGTCAGTCAAGATTTGAGCGCCGTGGAAGCAGAGAGTGTGTGTGGCAGCATCCTTCCTCAGCAACGACGCCTAGTTCCCGCCGCCATAGCCGTTGGATTCCCACCTAGCGTGATTGGCGAGAAGCTCAGCGTGTGCAGCGTCCTTCCTCAGCAATGACGTCCAATCATCCGCTTTGTCCACTTTTCTGACCAGTATTTCTTTTCGTTTTTTGCTAGGTTTAAGAGTTAGCTTTTGAGTGAGTGAGTGAGTGAGTGTGATCTCCTTATTTTGGATTCGTTTTGAAACATGTAACATAAATTTATTTCTTTGTAATCAATAAATTTAACAGTTCTTTTTCTTGAGCTTAATGTAATGTAAACTCGTGTTTTATTTCTCCATAAGCTTATTCTAGTTGCAGCTCCTAGCTTGCATAAACGCTTTGTATTATTCATAACTGGTACTTAGGCCAGTCCTTTTGTATTAAGCCTAAAATTCGTTGTGCTACCAGGAGTTAATTGCACCAGCAAGAATCTGTTTATCATTAATATATATTGATTGTCAGGGGTGGAGTCACTTTCTCCAGAGGCCAATAGTACTAATAAACAGCACGTGTGAATAATTAGTCTCTGCTGGGTACTGTTGAGAAAGTTTATAAATTCTCGTCCTTAGAGAATAGGCGAAGTAAGCCACATAAAGTAATCATTGCTTGATTTTCACAAGACAATTCATTGTCCTCTTCTTATGTATTATTGAATAATATTCTTTAATATTGCATATACAACAAAACCCCGTGACACATGTATTAAATCATCCCAAAATCTATCCTTCTCTACCTCATCCAAGCCTGCCTGTAGAGCATATGCCGATATAATTGCAGTCATCATTCCACTGAACAAAATTTTCACCACCAATATCCTATCGCTTACTCTCATAACATTCATAACATATTCCACCCATTTCTCCGCAACCAACACCCCCCCACCCCCATATCCGTCTGCCCCCCCCCCCTCCAAAACAACTTATCGTAGCAATCCTTCCCAAAAATCTTTCTGGCTGATCCACCCCTGCACCGGACTTCCTGCAAACATGCCACATCCACCCACCTCCTACTGAATGCCTCAACGGCTTCCCCTGCTCTTCCCCTCAAACTTCCCACATTCCATCAACCCACTCTCATTCCCCTGGGCGATTTAATGTCCTCAGACTTGCTTTGAAGCTTATTCTTGTATTTAGTCATAGTCGGTAATAATAAAGGGGATAGACTTACCACAGGCCCCACTCACTGCACAGTCCCGGGTCCAAGCAATGGATCTGGGACCCCTAGCCCACCAGCTTACCAGTGGCTGTGGTAGTGGCCTCGGGGCACCCTGCCAGGACAGCTGCAGGGACACCCTCCAAGCGCGCCTTGGCACTGCAACTGTCCCACCATAATACACCCACGGAAATTAAGATCAAAATGGGGTTACTGCAAAGCAATTAGCAAGCACCGTAACTCACCTTTCTTCTGGATTTCTGAAAGTGTACTCTCAAAATCTTCAGAGTATTGAAGGGAGAAATGCTTGAAATCTCTGCATCTCTGTTTAGAGAATTAGGAGGGGTGTACCAGGGAATTATGCATTAGTTCCCATGTCTCTTCAGTGGGTGGTTGTAACTCATGGTGCCTGGCCTTGCATTCAAGCTGAAAGGATGAATTGGATGAGCCAGAAGTATAGTGAAATTACTACACTGTCTCAGGAAGTGCAGGGTAACCCAACACATGCTCGGACTATACCTAACTCTGTACACTAATTTTCTAAGGATATCTAGAAAATGTCAGAATACAATGGTACTGATAGAAAATCTACCAATGTCAGCCTTTGAAAAATTACAATCAATACCAACCTCTAAAAAAATACAACCAATTTTTAATTGTGTAGTGAATCTGCCCTGCCTTGTTATATAATTCCGTGCAGCCCAAAATCTGTATATCGTGTCCATTTCGGTCATGTTCAGCATTTCTTCAGGGTGCCATTACTAGTCTCAGTGTCATCTCTCTCGTGTTCATGTCTATTTAATTCATGCTAATTATTTTTACTATGTCATCTTGTCTCGTATTCCTATTTATCTTTATCTATTGCCAGACGTCTCAATCCTGTAAGGAGTGTCCACAAACAAATAGCCACCATGTTGCATCATCACCCAACCTCACTGTCCATTTAAATCCTTCTAATGACTGAATTTGTTTTATTAAGTTTGTCCCTGACATTTCCTAACGTACTCATTGTCATTATCCTGTCTGCTCTCACACAAGTGAAATTCATTAATCTATTAGTACGATTGTTTCTTTGTTAGTATTTCTTATTACTGTCTGTGTAGTTTCATTGATGTGATCGACAAATGTAGAAAGTAATACGTGAAATCATGGTTGCGATGATATTAGTACAACCACCAAAGGACGTTGAAACTGATGTGAGTATCTGAAGTGCAAAGAACTTGTAACCTAATACGGAAGTGGAGAAAATTGAGTCAGGTGAAGGAAACTAAGTTATATGATGATAAAAAGAAATATTTGATATAATTATAAAACACAAAGAAAACATATCAAGAAACAACTACAACGCATTTCACCCTTATTACACACTGTTACATTGTGTGACAACGTGGGAACACGTAATTAACAGCGTGAACATTCTTTACTGAATATGAGACATTATTCTAACAGTTCCGGCATAACCGGCTGTTGTATGTCATTTCCTCGTTCATTACTACAGTGCAGTTAATTGGAAAAGTTCCCTTAATAATGTTCCCAGGATGGTCTTCATTTATTATATTTTTACCATGACCATGTGTTTGTATTATTATTACATTCCCCTGTCTTGCTAATGCCAACTGTTTACATGACATCATTATACCCTTTTCATATTATATCCATTTGTGTACTTATCAAGGATTAATAGCCTGGCTAGATCGTGATCCTACATTCGTATTCCTTTACTCAGTTACTTCCCCATCCTTGATGTAACTACACTACTTATCTGTGTATTTCCCTGCTGTGTCAAGAGACACAATATTTATGTCTATTTAACTGGGGAAATGTGTTATAAAATAATGATCTAATGATTTCTTACAACTGAACTGATGTCAAAATATATTAGTGTATATCTAGCAGTATATAAGTATAAGTATGGCTTGGCTTATGTGTCTGAAACTGTTGTACTAGCTGGCGCCGAGTGGGATTTGTGCTGACCTCAGGTCTGGTGACCTGGGTAGTGAGGAGCTGGCCTGCTTTGAGTTTAGTTGAGAGGCAGAGCTTGAATGGAGAAGGTTCTTTGAGCAGCCACTCATAAATAAAGTGGAAAGTTCTAACGAACTTTGAGCTCACCCTTCGCCTTTCTATCTGTTTTAATTGGACCCCACTCATCCACCAAACTCATTCCAACCCAACCAAACCTAACTTACCAACTCCTCCTCGACACCCACCGATCCAGCCACTCACCCACCAAACCCACCTCACGCATCCACTCACCAACACATCTACCCCTACAACCCATCCCAAGCCACTCCATACAGTCCACCCTTACCAAAGACTCTGTCCACACACACACACATACACACACACACACACACACACACACACACACACACACACACACACACAATGGCGTAGTGGTAACGTTCTCGCTTGCCATCTGGTAGACGGGAGTTCGCGCCTCGCTCAGGTTGTGAAAAGTTTCACTGACGAAGTGGGTGGTCACTGTCCCCCTTGAGCAAGGGGACGGGTGTGTGCGTGTGTGAAGGTCATAGCCTTGCCCTTAGATCGGACTATATGAGCTCTCAGCTCCCTTCCGGGAGGGTAAAAGCTGACGATCACGACCATCAAGTGATCCTGACCGACTCGGTGAAGTACACACACACAGTGGGAGAGACAGACAAAGACATAGAGACAGTAAGACACAAACACTAACATACACGCATACACAGGCAAACACATGCACAAAAGCACACACACGGACAAACGCACACAAAGGCACAGACACACACTTGCACACACTGACATACGTGCACAAAAAGGCACACACACACACACACACACACACACACACACACACACACACACACACACACACACACGCACACACAGTGGGAGAGACAGACAGGGAAAGACACTGAGACAGTAAGATACAAGCACTAAGATACACACATACACAGGCAAAAACATGTACACAAGCACACACGCAGACACACGTACAGAGACACACTTGCACAAACACTGACACACGTGTACAAAAAGGCGCACGCACACACACACACACACACACACACACACACACACACACACACACACACACACACACACACACACACACACACTTGCACGCGCGCGCGCACTTACACAAAAACACACGCACACATCGAGCAAAGTAACATTTCATTCGATCTTCCCTGTGTCTATAGGAGTATACCATAAATGGATGTCACAACCAAATAATTAATAGGGTGTTCAGCATATTTGTGTAGGGAAAGAGGAAACAGTTTGTGTGGTTCACACTAAAGGTTATAGTCAAGTTTGTGCTTGACTGCAACCATTCTGAACAGCATTTAGGAGGAATTAGCCTCAGAGATCCTTTGAATGTCTGCTGACATGTCATCTGTAATACATGCACTGATAATTTCGTACTCCGATAAGTCGAAAGGAGATTATATAAATTTACCAAGATTTTTGCTACTATATGATTTAATTCATAAAGGTCCCATTAGTAGTAATATCAAAATCTTGAGTCGTAAGGGGTGATCAGTTTGTGACATGCGAGACTGCTGGGCCCAAGGTAAAAGACTGTTTGGTTTATAGCCCAAAGTAGGTCTAAGAAAATAAATCCATTTTTGAACTAGGAATTATGTAAAGCATATATAAGAGAGAATAAAGGTACATGATTGTCAGTAATTGGTTACATACAACACTGTTGCTTCCCTCTGTAAGGAGGAAATGGAAACTTGAGGGTATTTAATGCGTGTGAAGACCTTCTGTATGAAGCGCTGAGATACGCAGATGAAGCCGGCAAGGAGAGGCGCATGGATGTGAGAGGAAGGAGGGTCAGGCGGGTAGATTTAGGGAGGATGAGAGGTGGAAGTGTCAAGTATTGTTCTAATAGCAGCTTGCACAGTTTATTGACTCCCGAAACTTCGACAAACACCCTTTATGGCAGCTATATTATGGATGCATTCCCATCATGATCTCATGATATGCTATTCAATAGGCAATAGTATTAATGAAGGAATAATTCGGTAAAATTTTTAATATCATAACTGCACTAGTTTCGTCAATACTTGCTCTTCATACTGTAAAATGACTATAGTCAACCGTCATACACTAATTCAAAATACTTGAGACCAATCTTCCTCCGGAAGAAAGCAAACATAGAAGATGATTAGATGATTAATGGGTGATTAGTGCATCCTTGTTCTCTCTCTCTCTCTCTCTCTTTTTTTTTTTCTCTCTCTCTCTGCACACGGACATTCAACCCCTCTTAAATCATCGCATTTTGAATACTGAAGTTAAGAACGTCTCTACTCAAGAGATATAATAACTACTCTGCACAATAGGCCTTGAAGCCTTATAAAAGTGTCAGTACTATGAGTTTGATAATACTATAAAATACTTAAAACCACGTTGTGATTTGGTGACTCCATAAATGGATAAACAAAAACTGTGTTGCTAAGTTCGGTGCACCGAATCAATGGATATCTCAATGCTCAAGCTGCTTTTGGAATCCCAAGAAGAGGCTTACCATAGTGCTACAGATATATTGGTCTGTCAGTTTAACTCCAAAATTGAAGGCTTGGAAATGAAAGGAAGTGAATTAATTAGAAGCCTGGAATATACTCAGGAAGTGGATTCCTTAAAGACTGAGATGAAGAATCTTACAACTGAGGAGAACGAGGCCCGAAAAAAAAAAAAAAAAAAAAAAAAAAAGATTGGAGAGTTACAAAACAACCATGGAACACTCAAGACAAAATCACGATTTGGAGCAATGGGCTAATTCTCAGGAGGATTATACTCAGAGAAAAAAAAACTGCGAATCATCGGTTTGCGTGAATGTCAGGGTGGCGAAACATGGGTGCACATGGCGAAGCTGGAAAAGTTTTTGTTTCTAGATAAGCTTCAGTTGCCCACAGTCAGTGTTGAGCGAGCCCACCGCATAGGACAACCAGTTAACAAAAAGCCACGCACTACTGTTGTACGACTGACTGGTTTCAAGGATCGGGAAGCAGTGTTAAGGAAAGCAAATAAACTGCGAGATATGAAGACATTTATTAATGAAAATCTTTGCCAAGCATCCCAGGCCCTAAAAAAGGGCCAAATACCACAACTTATTCAAGCAAGAGATGAGGAAAAGTGGCCTTTTTCCGTCACACCAAGCTAATCATCAGGAACCAACGACCATCCAAACCCCCAACAATGACACTGGTAGTGCTTCGGTGGAAAGACCGGAAGAGGGGTCGGATCGGACTGGCAGAAGCTAAGGGGGATGCGGAACCCAGTGATAGAATTGCTGCCTCCGGGAGTCAAGTCAAGGCCCAGGGCGACGAAGCGTTCGCTCTGTGGTATCAGGAGGAGGGTCCCCTGGTGCTGCTGCAGACCTTGCCTCCACCCCCGGACCATCCCACCCTTGTGGTCATCGCCATGGTTGCCTGAACCATCTATGGAAAGTTGCCTGACCCTGACCTTGCTAGAGACTACAGCATATCATCACAAAATTCCACTAATAAAAAGAACACACGAAACAGCCGTAAAAAATATATATATATATATATATATATATATATATATATATATATATATATATATATATATATATATATATATATATATATATATATATATATATTAACATGCGTGACTACTTTCGTTTTCAGTTTGTTGCATACACAATTACCTTGCTAAATTGATGACATAAGATCCTAGCATTTTTCCATTCCATAATCTCTGCAGTAACAAATTAAACAATGTTCTTGATGACAACATTCATAAATTCTCATTAGTTGAAGTAAACGGTCTTAAATTTAACCCCTTTTTGGATAACGGTAATCTCAGAGACTGTGACAAGAATTAATCCAAATTAACGCATGAAAATCTAAATATACCTAAGTGTGATAATATATTTTTAGGTGATGCAAGAAATGAAACGCCACCAACAAATCTTACTCTTTTATCGTTCAATATTCGGAGCCTTCCACTTCAGTTAGTTGTATTCGGAGATCAGCTTCTTAACGAGTTGAAAATCAATATAGATATAATCGGGCTATGTGAAACCCGACTAAGCAATAGTATATGTGATCTATATCGTACTAATGGTTTTCATTCCTAGTACAAGAACAAAACCACCGGTCAAGGTGACATAGCATTGTATCTAACCAAACAAGTCCATGGAAAAGTATGACACGACCATACCAAGCAGACCCCCCCCCCACCTAGAAACTATTTTTGCAGAGGTTTGTAGTAATCATAAAACGTTTATTATCGGTATCATCTACCGAGCTCACAGTGCACGTCACACTCTTTCATGACTCCCTCAGTGAGCTATTAGAGATTATTACAACCAATAATAACAGTTTTCCATGCTACATCATGGGTGATTTCAACACAAATTTGCTTAATTATCAAAACCCCAGTCCATAACTATATAACCTTAATGCACTCCCACATGTTCTACCCAATTATAACTAAGCCCTTATGCGAATAATCAGTAATAGTGCCACCTTACTGGATCATGTATGGAGTAATAATGTTGAACATTATCACTCTAGTAGTATAATATCTACAGAAATTACTGATCATTTTCCTGTTCTTACCACATTTTCACAACAATCAAAATATCTAAACACTAAAATCATAAAAGCTAAAAGATTACTGACCCGACAATATAACAAAATTTAAAAATGCATTAAATGAATCTGACTGGAAATAATCTACAGTTCATGCTGATATAGATTCTGATTTTAATACATATATGCACAAATTTATGACGCTGTATAATAAACATTGGCCACAACGAGAATATGTGGTATTGACAAAACATCTCAACAAGCCATATATTACTCCTGTCATTATTAATTCCATAAAATACAAGCACTGATAACAGAAGACATCTGCTAAATGGCCTATTACTTCTGGTGACAATAAATTGTAGAATCATTGTCATGCATATACCATCAAAAGGACGAAAAATAACTATTACAATAATAAATTAAATAAGTATTCTGGCAATGTGAGAAAATGCTGGAACTTTGTTAACTTGATACTGAATCGAACTAAACAGGATCAAAACCGGCAAAGCTTTATATTCAACGATTCACCAACTACAAATCCAGAAATAATAGCCATTGGTCTCAATGATTACTTTAGCTCGGTAGGTGAACAACTGAGCTGTAATATTTCTTCGAGACCAACCGACTACAAAGACTTTCTCCCGGAACCTGCTAGTTTTTTCGATTTGGATATCCCCTGTCTCTAAGTTCCAGCTGCTTTCGGCGATATCTAAATTGAAAAAATTCTGCTTGAGGATATGATATTGTAACTGTCAGTTGTCAAAGAATGTTCAGACATAATTATACATTTTCTCAAGTATATAATCAGTGTCATTTACAATTGGGTGTTTTCCACAGTATCTACAAATAGCTAAAATTATTCCAAGATTTAAAAAGGGAGATAAAAGCATTCCCCAGAATTACAGACCCATTTCTCTGCACATCATATTCAGTAAAACATTTGAAAAGGTTGTCTGCTCCAGGCTAATGGACTATCTCGAATCACATTCTATCTTAACCCTAGAATGCTTACGTTGGGTAAATTTCCCTGTTCGGCGATTTATATATTTGCTATTTTGTTATGATAAGAGCTTTGGAGCTGTCCTTCTCTATACCTTCAATCCACCCTACCCCCTACCTACATAGGTAGTGGTGTGGTTTCATCTCGCATTTATCACCATGATATTTGGGTTTAAAGTGTTTTTTACCCGACATTGCCCCTTTTTTCATTTCCCCCATTTCAGGCCAGGGTGATATGTGAGGGGAGCCACCTACCTAGTCTTAAGCTTCAACGTCCCAAGGAGGGGACCACCAAGTCCAGTGGCAATTGAGCCCATAGTTAGTGTTTTTTATTTTAATGTTCATGTTATAAAAAAAAAAAAAAAAACATTTTTTTTTTAGTACCTCCTAACTAAATTCAGGTAAAATTTATTTCCTTACCTTGATGGTTATTACTATGTAAGAAGGAAGTATATGAGTTACTTTTGATATCTGCATTGTCAAATTTTATAAAAATTTTGTCTATGTATTTTTTATTAATTTTCCAAAATTGGGTAAAATTCTCCCGGCAAAAGCAGTACTGTGAGGATAATAACGTAAGCATTCTAGGGTTAATGCAATATCAGTTTGGGTTTCGACCTTGCTCTACCATGGAATGTGCCATTCATGAATTATCTAGGGATATGTATGAAATTATAAACACAAAACAATATCAATCAACCGTTTGTGGTGATCTATCAAAGGCATTCGACACCATACCTCATGATGCTTTACTAAAAATGTTGCATATTTATGGCATATCCAGCCCTGAACATAAATGGTTTACAAGTTATCTTAGCCATAGGAAGCAGTTTGTTATTTGTAATAATGCAAGTTCTTAATATAAATACATCAAGTATGGTGTTCCATAGGGATCTGTGCTTGAACCTGTTTAATTTATAAAATTCATTAATGATATTGTTTTCTCAAGTACTAAGTTGAAATTTCTTTTATATGCGGATTATTCAAACATTTATTTGCAGTTTAATAATCTAATGGAACTGGTGCATGAAATTAATGAAGAATTAATTAAAGTTTCAAACTGGATTAAATCGAATGGTCTTACACTTAATTTGAATAAAACCCATCATACTGTTACTATATTTTTCTAACTCTCAGTTACCAAACTTTGATATTAAAATTTATGACCATGTAATTGACAAAGTTAATGATGCAAAATTTCTTGGTGTTATGAATGATAGTGGAATGACATGGTAAACTCATACTAACCCTCCTCAGGTACACCTACAGTTTTGCTTACAACTTAGGTACATCAGGGTCTGTCAGACCCAGCTTATAAAAATTGATGTAGTGTCACACACGTTTTATGTAATGAATTCATGAATATCCTAAAATGTATTAAGTCCTACCTGACACAAAACTATGCAGATAAGTTTTAATTTGCTTAACTCTAAATATTAAAAAAAAATGAAAAAAATGCCAAACCAAAAGAAGTTTGTTTTGGGCAGTCGCCATACATGAAAACAAAGTACGCTATGAGACTAGCACTTGTGTCACAACTTGAGGGATGGAAGTCTTCCTTATGGGCATAGTGGATCCCATGCAGCATAAAACAACCTGCAAACTCGGAGTAAAAAATTCTTCCCCCTCCTCAGGTACACCTGGGTCTCACAGACCCGATATACATTTCTGAGTGACATATTGCACAAACATAGAGAGACAAGAAAGTAGCCCCCCTACACCCTGTATGAGGTCAAAATGTTAGGAAGCTATTGAGAAAGACAGGGATCCCAGGCATCAATAAGTTACAGAACTACAGGATTGAAAAATTGGCCCGGGTCTGTCAGACCAAAGTGTACTTGAGAAGGGTTAATGACATTAACGTGAAATTATCAAAAATTGCAGGCATTCTTCACAGGACCAGAGACTCCTTGAATATTGACAAATTAAAGC
The DNA here is from genome assembly GCF_032717465.1 of Coenobita brevimanus. Classification (NCBI taxonomy): domain Eukaryota; kingdom Metazoa; phylum Arthropoda; class Malacostraca; order Decapoda; family Coenobitidae; genus Coenobita; species Coenobita brevimanus. The sequence goes on along the minus strand of NC_137052.1, from coordinate 10,361,305 downwards.
TTGCTGTCACATAATTTGCTCCTCCATTATTTGGGGAGGAGCCAACAAGACATGCCTAGATTCTTTATTCTTGGCGAAAAAGAAAATGACTCACCAATCTTATAGTGCTCACACATGTCCAATATTTAAGGAATTTGGGCTATTGAAATTCGATGATATCTTGTTTGTTCAGGCAGTCAACTTTGTGTATAAATCATTAAAAGGTCATATGTGCCAGAAGAATGATTTTTATGTAATAGTCCACAACTTTAATACCAGACGAGCCCCGTAGTTACTACGACTCCCACACCGCAGAACCTCACATGCACAACGTTGTCTCAGTTATAGGGAAGCCAAATTATGGAACACCTTGGACGAATCACTCGGACATGCCACATCTCTGTGTGCATTCAAAAGATCGATTAAGCAACACCTTCTAAATCTATTCTATCTATATATTGCCAGACGCCTCAATCCCGTTTGGGGTGGCCACAAACAAATCGCCTCCAAGTCACCCTGTCCCCCACCATTTCACTGCCCTGCTCCCAACTCACACCCCCCTCTCTCATATACCTCTCCACCCCATTCCTCCATCTCATCCTCGGCCTCCCTCTCCCTCTTCCCCCCTCCACCTCACTCACATACACTCTCTTCGTCAGTCTTTCACCCTCCATTCTCTCCACATGGCCAAACCACCTCAGTGTGTTCCTCATAACGCTTCCTATCACATCCACATCCACACCACAACGCTCCTTTATATCCTCATTCGTCAGCCTGTCTCTCCATGTGACTCCACAGGCTACTCTTAAATAACTCATTTCCACTGCTCTCACTCTTGACTTGAGTCCTTCCAACAACGTCCAAGCTTCACTTCCATACGTTAGAGTTGGTATCACAAAATTGTCATGTAGTAACTTTTTCACTTCCATGCTCACTTCCTTGTTTCTTATCACTGCTTTCAATGAACCAGCAACCTTTCTTCCCTGCTGTACCCTTTCAAGCACTTCACCCTCCCAACCTCCATCCTTACTCATCACACTACCCAAGTACTTAAACGTACTCAAATTTTCCAGTTCCTCACCATCCAACCTCGCTGTACATTCACTGACTTCACCCCTCTCAAAGACTATCACTTTACTCTTCCCTATATTCACCTTTAGATTCCGTTTCTTACACACTCTCCCAAACTCATCCACCAAGCCTTCCAGCTCCCCTTCGTCTTCACTCAACAACACAGTATCATCTGCAAACAACAGTACGGGGAGTTTCCAAACACTATCCTCTCTCACCAGGGGCACTCCAACATCCACTACCCCACCTTGTACCTCTTTTATTACCCCATCCATGTACAGATTGAGCAACCATGGAGACATGACACATCCCTGTTTCAACCCAACTTTCAAAGAGGAAAATTCACTTAGTTCATCCACACGCACTGCAGCCTTCGCACCATAGTGCATACTCTTCACAGCATTCAACAACTTCCCATCTACTCCATATATTCTTAACACTTTCCACAATCCTTGTCTATCCACCCTGTCATATGCTTTCTCCAAATCCATGAAAGCCGCATACAACTTCTTTCCCTTCTCTAGAAACTTTTCCACTAAAGATCTAAGAATGAATATCTGATCTACACAACCTCGTCCCTTCCTAAAGCCTCCCTGTTCTTCTCCAACTAATTCCTCTGTTCTTTCTCTAACTCTGTCAATAAGTATCCTACCATACACTTTTCCTATTATACTAAGAAGACAGATGCCCCTATGATTACCACACACTTCTTTTTTTCCCTTTTCCTTTGTACAAGAGAATAATTATACCTGACTTCCAATCCTCCGGGACTCTACCTTCCTCCCAGGCCAATCTGCACATCTTCCACATCCATTCTACTACTATCTCTCCCCCATGCTTCAGCATTTCACCACACACTCCATCAATTCCTGGGGCTTTCCCCAATTTAACTTTCTTCATTGCTTCCACAACTTCTATCCTACTGAGTTCTTCCTGTCTTCTCACCTCCCTCCTTCTACCAGCCATTCCCCAGCACTTATACTCGCATTACTTCCATCCTGTATGTTCAACAATTCCTTAAAGTGTTCTCTCCATCTGCTCACTTTTTCTCCCTTCTCCACTAGTAATCTACCATTTTTATCTTTCACTCCCCTGCTAACTTCACTTCCACCCTGTCTTACTCTTTTCACCTCTTTCCAGAACATTTTCTTACAGTCCCTCCACTTTGCACTCAAATTCCTCCCAAATTCCTCATCCACTCTCTTCTTACTCTCTCTTACTAATGTTTTCACCTCTCTCTTTCTTTCTACATATAACTCTCTCTTCCGCCTCTCAACTTCTTCCACGCCCCTATTTCTCATCCATTCATTGTATGCTTTCTTCTTTTGTCCCACAGCCTGTCTCGCCTCTTCAGTCCACCACGCTGTTCCTTGCACCCCCCCTCCGTCTTCTCTTCCTTCCACACACCACATCACATGCTGCACATATTTCTTCTGTAAATATCCTACACACACCTTCCACGTCTCTCATCTGCTCCAATTCATATTTGCCCAATCGTTCCTCCACTTCTCTCTTATACTCCGCCTTTTTCTCATCCTCTTGTAACCTTTCCACTCTCCTTGCAACTACTCCTTCCTCTCGTCTTTCCCTTCTTCTATTCCTCCATCTTACTTGAATCATAATTCTGGCCACCACCAAGTAGTGGTCAGAAAGTCCACTCCCCCAACCTCTATCAGCTCTTGCATACATTACACATCTTTGCATCCTTTCATCCACACACACATAATCAATCATTGCCTTCCTTTCATTCAGTTCACCACCCACCCTTCTCATCACTCGTCATGTATACCTGTGGATCATTTTATGCCTGAAGAGGGTATTGGCTATCACCAACCCCCTCCCAGCACAAATGTCCACTAACGCACTCCCATTCTCATCTATCTCAGCAGGCACACCCCACTCACCAACTATTCCATCCACCTTCACATTCCCAACTTTACCATTCATGTCACCGATCAAAAACACTCTCTCATTCCTTCCAAACTTTTCCATGCACACTTCTACATTTGTCCAGAACTCTTCTCTCACTCTTCTAGCACGATCTTGCGTTGGCGCATACACACACACAATCGCCCACATTTGTATTCCAACTTTCAACTTTACCCACACAATCCTTGACCCAACTGATCCATACTGTCTTATGCTCTTCTTCCATCTTTTACTCACAACTATACATACTCCTTCCTTTGCCCTCTCATTCTCACCTACTCCTGCACATATACCCCATCCATACTCCCATTCTCTCACATTTTCTCCTCCCCATTTTGTTTCAGTTATTCCACATACATCCACTTTCGCATCCTCAAGCACCTGGACAATCTCTCTCTCTTTCACCTCATCATTCGCTCCCCTTACATTCCACGTTTCGATAACCATGTCCTTTGTCCGGTCCTTGGTCGTCATCGTTTGGTCAGTCCTTGTCCGAGGCTTATTGTTTGTTTTTTTAGTTAGTTGTTTTCCGGGGAGGGGCACTAACCCTCCGCCAACCCTTTTAGTCGCCTTTTACGACAAGCATGGATACTGGGGGGGTATTCTTGAAAAAAAAAACCCTACCCCCAGGGGGTACCATAATGTCGACTTTTTCTTTCTCATTAATTACCATAATAGGTACAATATTGCTTTCATACCGTTTCTTACATGCTACAGGAATTTATTCTTACTAATCAAATTGATTTTTGCCAACTTCAAAATCAGTAGGCTGTATATTGTAATATTATTTTGAATATCTTGTTAAACTGTAAAACTGTGTGTCACCTAGCATTAATATATTTATTTACGTCTATTACACTGAGCTCTGCTTAGCAAGCTATATCTGCCAACTATTTAGATAAATGTATGACTCTATTACATGTAACACTATTGATTTGGCAATAAAATCAATCAGTCAAATATCTCTTTCTCTCTCTATCTCTCTCTCTCTCTGTCTCTGTCTCTGTCTCTGTCTCTCTCTCTCTCTCTGAATGTGTGTTTCTGTGTGTGTGTGCGTGCGTGCGTGTGTGCGTGCGTGTGTGTGTGTGTGTGTGTGTGTGTGTGTGTGTGTGTGTGTGTGTGTGCGTGTGCGTGAGTGCGTGCGCGTGTGCGTGCGCTTGGAACTGTCCTGGTTCTTCCTGGTTCTGCTGCTGCTGGGATATGTAGCAGTGGATATGTGGCTTGGTGATGAGTGGTTGGGTACGAAGAGAGAGAGACAGACAGACAGACAGACAGACAGACAGACAGTCAGACAGACAGACAGACAGACAGACAGCCAGACGGACAGACAGACAGACAGAAAGACAGACAGACAGACAGACAGACAGACAGACAGACAGAGACAGAGAGAGTACAGTAGTTCACAATGACTTCTCCCACTAATCATCCTCTGTGTTTGTCTTCCCTCTGGGCCGATTGGTCCGAAGTGTAACAAATTACTTCTAGAGGTTGACTATATTCATTCAACAGTTTGAATAACAATTAGTAAAGAAACTGTGGTAATTACTATACCTGACATTTTATTGAATTATTTGTGCATTAATACTATTGCTTATTGGACAGCGTATCATGGAATCTTAATGGAAACGCGTCTATAACATAGGTGCAATAAGGGGTGTATATGGAAGATACGAGAATCAAAATACAGTGTAAGTTGCTGTTAATGCAATATTCGACACCTGCACATCCAGTTCTCCCCCTTCACCGTCCCTAAATCCTCCGCTCTCACTCTCCTTCCTTTCCCACACCCCTGCATCGCCTTGCCAGCTTCATCTGCCTGTCACGGCGCTTCCTACAGAATATCTTCACGCAATTAAATGACTCTCAGATTTGCAATTCTTACCTACAGAGGAAATCAAAAGTGTTATACTCAGTGGGTACCTTGGTAGGGTTGGGTGTGTGGGTGTGATGGATGGCATTGTCAGGTGACCAGGGTGGGTGGCATTCGTGTTTGGGGAGGATGGGTGAGCGGCATTCGCGTTGTTTTGGGGGAAGGTGGGTGGCTGAGTGGTCAAGATGGGTCGTCAAAATGTGTGGGCAGCATGGACCGCAAGGGTAAGTGGACACGGTGGGTCGCCAGGGTGGCTGAGAAAACTGCGTGGCCAGGGTGCTCTGGATTTTTGATTGGGTTGGTGGGTTAGGTGGCTGGATTGGTTCAGGGTAAGCAGGTGAGTAGTAGGATGTTGGGTGGCACTGTTAGGTGATCTTCGTGGGTGGCATTCGTGGGTCGGGAGTATGGATGGTCCTGATCGGTGGGCTGGGTGGGTCGCACAGATGGCTGGGCAGGGTGTGTGGCCAGGGATAAGGTCGGTGGGTTGTGTTGGATGGGCTGACTGGGTATGTGGATGAGTAGGTAGGGGGATGATTGGATGGATGGATATGTTGCTTCCCATATGACAAGGCAGGGTAGATATGGTTAGTAAACATGTAACTTGTTGCTGCTACTTGGGTTTTAGTATGTCGTTTAGAAAAAGTTAGATAAATAATTGGAAACAACCCCTATGCACTGGGATCATTTTCTCTCAATCTGCTAAAACTTCAACATAATTACTTCTCATTTAACTGAAGGTTGACCTATGCCCGTAATAATACACCTAACAGTAGGATAATTGAAAGTGACATTATCTTCAGGAAGACGTCACGGTGAGCGAAACTTCAGATGTCCAATACATCAGCCTAACATGTGAGTGTTTAGTGGTGTAATGAGTGGCAGTTGGGGGGGGTTAGCCTATGCGATTAACCTGCCTCCTAGTGACTGACTACCCTGTCCCTATATTAGTGTTTACGACTGTACACGTGAAAGTAAAATAGTCAAACTAACGTATTATGTGTACCCTATTAGTATTCTACTTTAGCATTCAGTTCCCCACTTTCATATCACTTTTTGCTATCTCCATATAGTCATACACCTTTCTTCCAAAATAAATGTACGGATATGTGTTTAAGTTTCGTCAAAACTGTTTGCACTGGCTTGAGATGTGTTCAGGTTCAGGTGTGTGAGCCGTTGTTTCATGAACCACTCTCTGACTGGCTGGCTGAATCACCATGCCGTGAGCAGCAATGATGGTAAATAAAACACACACTTGCAGACGAATACTAAATTACCAGTACCGACCAAACTTGTTTGGCAATATATTATTTGTCTGCAAGTTTGGGTTTTATTTACTGTCTCTCCCCTACTACCAAACCGACGAGTGTTCGTTCGCCTGGCCTTTCTCCAGCCTTGTCGTTGATTTACCTCTCCCCAAGGGGATCAAGTAGCTTTTGCTGCTGACCGTGCTTTGTTCGTGTCAGCTTTTTGGTGTAAATGACATTATTGACCGCATTCCCCCCTCATCGTTACCAGTGTCACGTGCTTGGTCCATGTCTGATGACAAGTGTGGATAATGAAAAAGAACTTCTTTTTCTAATATTAGCATGTAAAGGAATTTTGTTCAGGCTGACACCTGACGATTCTTTTCAAGTGACAGGGATCCCAGCCGTCAAAGGGTTAAACATTACGAGCTTTACCGACTACTTAAGATATCGTTGATGCTCTATGACTGTGTGAACTCGCCCACTAGACAATATTATGAGAAGTACTGAACACACCTCTCCTCAGTAAGAGTTTTATCTTCCATTTTCACTTGCCTTCCGTGCCTTGGGAGGTCAGAATTGACGTTCAAGTGAAGGAAGAGGGTTGCGGCAGGAATTAGGGTCTCCGTGCATTATTGCATTATATTAAAGAGGATACGAGGGAGTGGCTGGGATGCTTTTTGTCGTACTCATGCCATGCACTTAGACACTTAAGAACGTGTAAGGTGGCTAGTGAGATAATGGAAGATTAAACACCATAATAGAGAAATGGATGGGCAACAAAAACAAACGTGAATAATTTAGACTATCTATCTATCTATCTATTGAGAGACGCCTTAATCCCGTAAGGGGTGGCCACAAACAAATCGCCTCCATGTTGCCCTGCCCCCACGCCATTTCACTGCCCTGCTCCCAGCTCACACCCGTCTCTCTCACATACCTCTCCACTCCATCCCTCCATTATTTTGACATTAAAGGAAATTTAAAGATAAAAGATATTAAGAGAATAAATAAGAAATTTAAAAAAATCAATAAACTTTATAAGAATGTTTAAAAGTATAGAGAAGAAAGTGGACACATAGTAGTAATTGACTCCAAGACCGTGGGTGATTTCCTACTGGCTGATAAAAACATCTGACAGGAGCCAAGATATGAAGAGGAAAAGGAAAATTACATGATAAATCAAACAATAATGGATGATATTAGTAAAATAACGATTTTTCTTGTGTTCCAGCTACCTGTAGACGATGATATGTAGCTTAGAAATGTCCTTAAGTGGCAAACCGGCAGAGCTGGGCATCTCAGCAATCACTTCCGCAATCCGCAATTTCCGCAATAGTGGACCGCATGGTTTCAGTTGCGAAATTGCGATTGCGGCAAACTCGTCCGAAACTTGTGGCATTGCGTTGCGAAAATACTTCCGCAATCACAATCCTGTCCTCAATCTCCTACGTGGCGGTCGGTGTTGAAGTACAGGCTACAGCATGACTCATGAATATCAAGCATGAACAGGATTCCCAGCCGGCAGTGGCGGCGGGCAAGGCGTCGCTGCGTCAGTTAGCAGTAGCGATGGGAGATACCAGGAGAAATGATTTGATATGATACAATACGATATACTATAAACCAGCTTGGCAGTAAATTTTGTGGCACGCATAACTAATCATGCACAGTTGTGCATGATTAGCTGTGTCATTGTGGAAAATTAATGTGATAAATAGATTATAAATACAATAATTCACATTACCAATCGATTTACTCCCTGTTTGTGCACTTTGTATTGAAAACTGTGAAACTGGGTTGCGGTTGCGGTATTGAGGTGGCGGAACTGCACATTCCTAGTTTATTGCGGAACTGCAGTAGTGGAAGGTAAGGGACAGAGGTTGAGGAATTTCAATTGCGGAGTTGAATTTTAGATTGCGGTACCCAGCTCTGAAGACTGGTTAGTGAAGGATATACTGTACACTATCCTTTCCATTAGAAAACCCTCCTCAAAGATTAAAATTATTGGGAGGTTAAAAAAAAAATGTGGTAGGTGGGGGCACTCACCATCCACTCACTCGATGTAGTGTTGCTCTCGGGTGTCTGCCCTTTCCTCTCCTCCATCCTTCTTTCCTTCCATCCTCTTCTGTCTTTCTTTCCTTCATTCTTTCCTCATCCTTCTGCTTACGGGTGACTTTACACTCCCTCTTCTGTCTTTCTTTCCTTCATTCTTTCCTCCTCCTCCTGCTTGTGGGTGACTCTACACTGAGTGACAAGCCAAATGATTTTCTGTACACCAGGAAACCATTTACTACGCTGGGTGGTAACCATATAGTCAAATTTTGGCGCCTGGTGGTTTAGTGGGTGATTATTGCGCTTCAGTCGGATTGACCCGGTGAAGGTTTATATCCAAGGGATGTTTGGGGTTTATTGCTCATGTAATGCCACTCAGGGATGAGTGAGGCTGGTCACTCTCATCATAAATGTCAGTACCAACTTGCCTACCCCCGGGCTGCTACGCTTCTCATGGGGCAACGTAGGATTGGATGATGAAATGAATGAATAAAAAAAAAAATAATGTAGTCTGTCTGAAATGGTTAAGAAAAGTATAATCAGCAGCACGCTGGATTGAGATGGTATCTCACGTTCAGTAGGTCTAACACGTTGGAGATGTGTTGCTGTCTCATTTATGTGAATATCGGACAATTATACATATGTGGGTTTACAGTGTTCAGTGCATTTTTACACTGAGCAGAGATGACAAAAGTTCTCCATCAATTCCACTGCGTCGACTTCACTGTCAGAACATGTCTGTCACTTTCCTCCCAGGAGCATCATACCGAAGAAAAGCATCTATGGCCAGAAATACCAATCAAACTTTTCTTAGCTTTGGAACATCAATAACTGGAGGAAAAATGGAGAGTATGAGAGGCGAAATATTAAACCAAATTGTTATTTAGGTTAGAGGAACATTCCAAGCATCTCTCATCTTGCCAACAGAGAAAGAGATAAATGGAGGAGGTGGACTGTGAGGCGAACGTTTGCCCTGACTTTTTTTTGTTTTAAGAAAAGGTGAAAGGAATAAAGACTTGAAGCCCTCAATGTTCGTTTATTATAAACGAAGAAAAAAGGATGGGAACCAAACCTAGATCAATATATTTTCAAATGTTTGGGCATGTGACGGTTGAAGGATTGTGGGGATCATTAGTCCGGGCTAGAAAGTACGATTTTTGAGTGAACCTTGGACTTGGACATATAGTTTTCTTTACACTGGTTTTAGACAATTTCGACCTGCTGATTTCAAATGTGATGCGTGCCAGACGATAAAAGTTGAGCGTTTTTGTAGACATCTCTTTAAAGCAGGTATATAAAATCATGGCAAAAGGCATTGGCTGTCTCTTCTCATACCTATCTAGAGCAAAAACTCTGCCAAGATTGACAAATTTGTATGGAGTTCTTTAAAATTAAGTAAATTTTACACTTTATTATTACTTATTATTACAAAATAGGTCATTTTTGTATATTATTTAAAATAAAAGCTAGAGATGCTATAATTTATAGTTGCATTCAAAACTGAATTCTGATTATAAGGCTGGTAAATATTTGTCTTTGCCTTTCTTGCAGTGATGGATTGCATAATATGTGGTAGCAAGAAGCCAAAGCTTATCCAGTCTTCAAGAATCCAGAGTCAGCATGATGCGAGTTGTCAACGTGGTGATGGTTTGAGTGAAAGTCTTGCAGAAGGTGTTACACAATTCACCTGTTACAAGAATTGCATCAGCACTTACTATTCAACACATCACATAGAGCGATTACTACAAAAGCGTAAATTGTAGCCAGCTGATGGCACAAGTAGTAAAAGACAGAGGAAGTCATGCATTTTACTTCATTGAAGACTGTTTGTACTGTGGTCAGAAATGCTCAGTGGAACACTGCACAATGAATCCCAAGTCGTTGGAGAGAAGCATATGTTTGTAGAACTGCTGATGTTGGAAAGACCACATCAAAAGCAGCCATTCTAAGGAGAGCAAGTGAAAGAAATGCTGCCTGGGCAAAAGATGTGGCATTCAGAGTTAATTGTGCTTTGACTGATCTGCATGCAGCAGACGCTTGTTACCACAAAGACTGTCTTGCCAAATTTTTCACCAACAGTCCCACTGAGTCCACTTCTAATGCAGTGACAGTGCACGAGACAAATTGGTCAAACAAATTGTCACAAACAAAGAATGCAGTCGGAACAGTGTTGATCTGAATAATTTTTATTTTGAATTAGGGGGAACCCAACACTCAAGGAGTTCCCTCTTAAAGACTGTCAGCAAGAAAATGCATCCTGAACTGACTGTTTTGTCCTCTCCTGGTGTGGCATCAATCTTGGTATTTCGGGGTAAAGCAGCAAATCAGCTTCATGTTGCAGATGACACTGAGGATAATTGCAATGTACGAGTCATCTCAAGTTTGGCCTAAAACATCAGAGCAAAATGCCAAAAACCTAATATGGAATCTTATTACACTCTCATATCAATGTCCGATTTTATTAGTGATTGTAGCCAAATGCGCTTGTCAATTCTTGCAGCAATATCACCTAAGCTTGATTGCATAATGGAAGCAGCAATGATTGGCAACATTGTAACAGGTGTTGTGGCTGGTCAAGCAACAAGCCTACAGATATCTTTGAGTGTACTGTTGAACCAGCATGGAAAGCCAGTTGACCGGTTTCATAATTTTGGTGTTACATCCTCTTACAATGAACTTCGGCGTTTCAGAATTTCTGCTGCCAGTTTAATGGCCAAAGCTCCTCGAGGACTAGCACAATATGACAGTACAAATGGACTGGTCCAAATAGTCGGTGACAACTTTGATACATATCCTCCTAAAATGGACAGAAAGCAACCCATAGGTTGGCAATGATCATAACTCAAATTGGGAAGTCAAAGCCTGATCAGACCCATGGTATGCCTGACACTCCCACAACTGAGCGCCTTAAATGGGATGAAACAAAGGCCACTTGTTTGAGACTGGAAGAAGTGAATGTACAATGTAATCATGGAAGCATGAAGCCTGAAATGCCAGAGCATTACAAATTTAGGGTTGTTCCTACTCTTGCCTTTTTGGCTAGCAGGCATGTGTCTCTAAACAGAGCTGTGGTTGAAGACATGGAATTCTTCAACCAAGTTACAACTGACAGTCTGTGTCCAGAATACAGTGCTGGGGAAAGAGGTCAACAACCTGGCCAAAAAACATGCATTGCTTATGCACCTTTTTTTTGGGTATGACACCATCTGAACCAGACACTATGAAAACTGGTATGGTTAACCTGAGGCGTCCTGACGACTTATGGATACATCACCACGTTTTGTCACGGTGACACCCGACGACATATCCATACTTTTGCAATTGCAAGGTCTGTCATTTGCACACTTTTCAAGTTTCAAGGGTGATTTTTGGTAGGCATATGTGGGGGACCTTCCTGTACCCAATGTCAGGCGGGGATAATGCCTGGCCCCACCTGACCCCCCTCCCCCCCACACTCCATTTTCTCGGCAACTCACCTGTTAGCAGTGACCTGGCCAGTAAAGGCATTTCGCACCATGGGTTCTCCAATGACAAAATTCAAGGCGAAAGTGATTCCTGAGGGGGAGGACAAAGGAAGAAATAAGCCAGAGGAAGAAACAAGCAGAAGTGATGAGGCGGTAACGTCGTAAAAGAAGTTTTTGATGAGTGAATAATGCTTATATCGTCTATATTATTGTCTGAAAACCAATAGACTCTTGCACTACATATAAATTCGTACCAAATAAATAAATATCTAACCAGTTATGAATGATGTGAAATAGTTAACCCTCCCATATAAAACGTTTTCTCTTGAGCCTGGCCTGATAGAACATGGTAACAAGGTAAAGGTACTCTTACTTCTACTGTATTTCTAAACTCAACTGAACACTTTCTGAATTTTCGATGTTTTTCATAAAAAGTGGAGGTTTTAGCCTAAAAATTTTTTTCAAAAATCTGCCGGGACTGGGGGGGGGGGGGGTCACTGGTGAAAAATCTGCCGGGATGCGTCGGGTTAAAAGTCAACACCTCACATTATTAACTGGACAAAAATGGACCATATTCACCACTGACCAGCAGCTCTATCAGGTGGCTGTTAACATAACCTGGGTGGGCCGCAACCCCCTCAGTAAATTTGTCCCAAGGCTTGGCGGTATGTTATATGGGCAGGAGCCAGAGATATCACTAGGCCACATGTGTGCTAATATTTTCAAGAGAAAACTTGTTGGTAAACATCATGTGCCGCCAAAGTTGAAAAGCCTTCCACCTACTCAAGGTGCATTTAAGCTACACAGTGAGCGAGCCCATTTCCAAACAGCTTTTTGAAAATCAGCAGGCATGGTTTCACTGCCCGACTTGGACCCTCTGAGGCATGGCTGGGAAATAAATGGACAAGAACTGCGACCAAAGTATGCTTTGCCTGGACAGTTAGCTGCACCAGATGAAGTGCTTAATCTCGTCAACTGTGGCTGCAAAAGTGGCTGCAAAACGACACACTGTCAATGAACTTCCATGCTCAGACTTCTGCAAATGCAGGGGCCAAGCAAGCTGTCAAAACCCATTCAAACTGAACACGGACAGCAGTAATGACAGTGGCGATGAGTCTGAATAAATATTGTGTGACTATAATATTATAAACATTGTATTTTTTCATAATTAATTTCTTGAATTGATTTCGAGAGCTCAACTCATAACCCGTCATATGATATCATTACGATATAAAGTCTTTGTATACTTTTTCCATGTATGGATATATCATTATTGTCATATTTTTAGTAATATATGATTGTTTTGTCAGTAAAAATATAAAATATAATTTACATCTTTAACAACCACTTAGATTCATTCTCAACGTTTCATAGGATTCCTGGCAGTAATTTTGGATTTTTGCGTTTTTACAAAAACGCTCAAAGTTTCACATCTTGTACTTATCATATTTATATTCAGCACAAAAAAAATAGTCTAGAAACAGTCATGAAAACTATTATGTTAAAAGATAAGGTCTAACGATATCTAGCCTGGACTACATACCCTGAGAGAAATTCAAAGTGAGGAACAAAGTTCCAGAGTTGATCAGTTGGAAACATGAATGACTGACCGAACTGGTTAACTTCTGCATTAGAGAACTGGAAAGAAATGGGATGAGGTATAACTTCCAAAAGCACTGAAATATTGAAAAAAAGGGAATGAAAATGTAACATTGCACCAAAGAAAGTGAGATTCCAAGGAGTCAGTGAGAGAAGGGACGTTGATGAGAAAAAAATATAATCAATTCCACCCTGTTTGAAAGAGCTATATGTGGAAGTCTCCACAGACACGCGAGCTATACTTCACACAGGGGCGAATCCGACCCCTGTACAAAGTCAACAGCTGGACCGTAGTACGGTAGGTGCTCCTAATCTCTTGGAAGCGCATTTAGTAAGGGAAGTAATATTATATTTCTATGATAGGTTCTGAGGTAAGGATACCACAAGGATACTAAGAGATGATGAATGGTTGCCTTTTGTGATATTAAATTAGTAATGGGTTGTCCAGTTGAACTTTTTGATGTGTCAAAAGATGCAGGAAGTAAGTAATTTTTTAAATATTGCAGGAAGTAAGTAATTTTTTAAATATTGCAAACAACAAGGTTTCTTTTCCTCCTGTCAGATATTATATCCTGGTTAGAACTCAGGTGTGCCATTTTCGCATCCATTAATTGATGATCAGCTGCTCTATCGGATGCTAAGAGAAAAGGGTGGGAATGCGAATCGCGGAGTCATTAGCATATGAGTGGACAGGACTAGATGCGCAAGTCTAAAAAGGCATATGGGTGTGATGGGGTCTCTCCAGTTGTTCTCTGGATATGTGCTTCTGTGGTTATATTCTGCTTAGGAAAACTCTTCCGCCTTTGTCAACTTGTACCTTTCCATCTTGGCGGAATTTTGCCGTCATTCAGCCGGTTCCAAAGAAAAATCATTCCCAGCCTTCTAACTATGGCACAATTGTTTTAACTTCCTATATTTGTAACGTTTTTAAATCTATTCTTTAGCAAAAATTAAAGCACGTTTCCTTTTACAACCTTCTTTCTGATCGTGAGTACGAGTATGGGTTTCGCCAGGGACGATAAACCAGCGATATTCTCACCTTCCTTTCAGGCTCCTGATCATCATTCTTTCGGGACTTTAGCGAGAGCTTTTCCGTTGCACTTGACGTCTCAAAAGCTTTTGATCAAGTCTGGCACAAATCTTAAATTTCAAATTGCCCTCATACGGTTCTGTCCAGCTATCTCTTCCTCCATCTCAAGTTTTGTTTCTGGGCGTTCTGTAGCTTTTTTTTTTTTTTTTTTTTTTAAGTGTCCGACTCTGGGCAAAGGCTTCAGGGCCTATTTCTCGGGGACAGTGACCTATCCCAAGGCCCAGTAGTCCTCCTACACCTCCACATTTCACCACTGCGGCGCTAACACCCACCGTCCATCCTGAATACATGCTAGGGCTGTCTCATACAGGACTGGTGTATTGGTATTAGCGGGGGTATTTTTACGACATGTCAGCGGGTCATCTGGTAGATCAGGAAAGTCTGCTGTATAGGAAATTCAAATCCTTATACTGTTCCCTGTCCCAACCGGGATTCGATCCTGGGTCCATTAGGACTGCAGGCCACCTCTCTACCGATTCAGCCACTGCCTCTCTCTCTCTCTCCTTTAGCAGCCTGCTTAATCCACCCCCACCCCAAAGTCCAGGGACTTGTTCTGATCGCATTCATAACTTTAAACTGATCCCTGTCATCCTCAGCATGCAGTGCTTGTGGGTGAGTCATCGGGAGTGGATCATTCCAACTCAGAACGTGACTAAATAGTATAGGCTACTACAGCCTATTGCAGTAGGAGCCCCCACAAACTCTGAAAGTTGCCAGTGTTTGCTAGATCACTAAATAGCATGTGGTCACCACCCACTCAGAGCTGGTGTACCTTCCTTTAACCCCTTAACCGCAGGGCGTCACTTTCATGACGCTTGGGAGCAAGGGATCATACCGCGGGGCGTCGCTTTTGTGATTCTGTGTTATTTTGAATTCACCCGGGCTTCCAAGCGGGGGCTTGTATCATCTATCAGTACTGCCAATGTCCAACACTAGTCAGCACTCCTAATCTCATCTGTACTCCCATCCATTGTTGACAATTTAGCCATTTCTCCCCGTTCTTGACTCCCCTCCCTACCCCCCTTCCATTACCCTATCCTCTCGCCTGCCCGGCTGTGCTACGCTAAGTAAATCTTCCCTGGAATTTTTCACTGATTTCATCCATTGAAATAAGCCCTATGTCCTATTCTTATACCAAATAATATATACAAGAAAGAAATAAGGTAAGTGAGAGTGCCATACACCTGGAATTGGCTAATCATCACCCGACAACACCTCACGTGCACTCGTTCGCTAATTTTCGCTGTTTTTTTCCCCTTGAAATATGCCGTATAATCTATTTTCGTAATAAATATACATGTAAGGAGGGAAGGGAGAAGCCTAAGTGATATTTACATTCACCTGGAACTACCTAATTTATAATGTACTGTCTGGATTTCCTGCCAATCATATCAGTGCTAGACAAAGCTGTTTCAAGATATAACATTGGTAGCTCTGAATATATATCTCCTAAGTAGGCCTCTAATCTATTTTCGTAATAAATATACATGTAAGGAGGGAAGGGAGAAGCCTAAGTGATATTTACATTCACCTGGAACTACCAAATTTATAATGTATTGTCTAGATTTCCTGCCAATCATATCAGTGCTAGACTTAGCTGTTTCAAGAACCAATATTGGTAACTCTGAATAACCCCTAAAGCAGGCCTCCACGCTGGCCCTCCGTTATCAGTTTACTCTCATCTTCCGAAGCGAGAGTACGTATGTTTCTTCTTGCTGACTTCAAGGCCTTTTTTCACCCCCATGCAAATGGCCCTGTGACCTTTACCCCCTACTAAACCTCGTGTGGAAAGAGGTAAAGGGCTGACAATTGATAAAAGAGTGACTACGATCTTTCTATTGAGTAAAACAGTGCAAGTGGAATTGTAAATAATGTGTAAATAATGTGTAAACAGCAAGTGAAAGTAATGAATGTAAATATACGTGAACAATGGAAAATAGTTTTATAAGTTATTTCAAGTGACAGTGCACAACACAGTGTAAATAAAATAGAAATGTAAATAACGTAAATAAAATAGAGAACGTAAATAGAAATGTAAATGAGTAGTATTATAAGAATACGAGTATATACCCTAGGAGTAATGAAAGTGAAAGTTTCACTCTAGCATGTCTGAATGCTATGAGTTATGAGAGTGAAGATGAAAGTGACATTCACTCTCAATGCCAGTATACAGGACGAGAAAGTGAATGCTACGTATTTTACTGAAAGAAATTGAATCCCTACAGTGACAATAAACTAATACTACTGAAGGAAACTTATGGATAAAGACTGTAGATATATATAAGTGTTATATAGTAATAGAAATATAAAGTGTGAGGGGTTTTATGAATAATAAATAACAGAGTAACAAAAGCGAACTAGTGCCAGTGCGACAATCAGACGCGCTCGTAATTTCCATTGCTTTCACAGTGTTTTTTTTTTTTTTAGTATGGATCCCAAACTACTTGAAAATTGTAGAGTAGTGTTTATAGTGTTTGTATCTGGCTGTGGTAATCATATTACGGGTTGTCGGGAAGTGTAAAGTGGAGACTTCGTTACCCTACTTCAGAGGTCTCCACAAGTCCTACGGTAACAGACGAAGGCTCAACAATCATTCCAAGAGAAAGCTGAAGGTATGTGCCATAAGCAGACTTAATTTTATTATTCTAGGACTAATAATTGATTTTTGGCAAATATTTTTTGAGAGTCTGTCGGAGCCCAAATAACCCCGCGGCACACGCAAGTCATTGGTAAACAAGCCCGCGGTGTAGGGGTTAAAGAAATTCCTATCGGGATTATTATTCATGCATAAAGCATTATTCCAGTATCATCTTAGATATTTTATTGATGCTCTAAATGAGATGTAAGCTGAAAAAAGTTCTTTGTGGAGTTTACTAAAAGCCATGAAATCTTACCGTGTGTGTTTGCATTCAGCACTTTTTTACCAAGTGTTATGAATCTCAGTTGTTGGAAAAACTTATCATACAGTTTCCAAAGATCGCAATTTTTCATTTGGCAAATCCTGACATGATTCTATGGCCGAAATCGCACGGGACCGAGAGCAGTGACCCGAATTTTTAAAGGCATGGTATTCTTCTTGCTTTGAGGAAACGTCTCAGTTCCGCTGCAATCCATTTTTCCACATCTGCTAAAGCACATTCACCCATGATTCACACCAAAGTTATCTTGATGTGAGTCACTGTAGGTGAATAAACATCATTAGCGCCGCCCTGGGCCCCTGGCGGCGGGAACACTAACTACGCAGTGCTACCCATGAGAAAGTCCCTACACATGGTAACTCAGTGGGTTCATACGATTTTCGATTGTTCAAGTACCATATTTTCTTCATTCTTTATGTATGATACAATTTCGTTAAACTCATTTACCATTTTTCCCTGCAGATTAAAAGCATGACAGTGATCAATACTCAGGTAACATATCAATATAATAATCGCATGTAGACTGTCCCCAAACTGAGAAGCAAATGACAACCTTCCGTCTATATTTTGATAAATAAGCCATTTTTTCTCCAGTATTATATGTAGATAAATCAATAAATATCCTATTTTAAGTAAACACAAAAGATGTATAATAGAGGGTAATCCAAGTTGACCACACTTTTGCATTTTACATTATCTGGCGAGCAGTGGCATCCTTTTCCTGTTTGTGGGGGCTCCTATTGAAACCGTATCTAGATTCATCATCTACAGTCCAGAAAATGAACACCATCAGTGCCGGATATTCTTGATTTTTTCTTAAGGTACTGTAGGCAAAAAGATTAAAAACATTACAGGCTTGTACATACAAGCTTTTGGAGAATAAGTATTGTATGGTTGGTGGTGGTGAAGATTTTAGTGTGGGTGGAGAACATTGACAGTGTGGATGGTGGTGGCGATTATGATGTGGACGGATAACAGTGATTATGGGTAGTGTTGAAGGAGATAAATATGTGGATGGAGTACAGTGATGTGGGTGGTGGTACTAGGGAGTGGTGATGGAGATTATAAAGTTGAGAGAGACCAGTTTGTTTGTTGTTTGAAGATTCCCCGCACCTACTGTATAGTGCAGGCCGGGCCATACATTAGCCCGGTCAGTGGGGTATGAGCTGATTAAAAAAACAGTAAGGGGGGAAGACAGGGCCTGGGGCTCAGCACACACGCCCTGTCTCCTGGCTGGCTTTGTGGTGTGTGTGTGTAGAGAACAGTGATGGTAGAGACCCTATAGAAAGAGAGACTGAACAGTCGCCATGATGGCTCAGCAACTAGGTGTCAGTAAGGGAGGAAGACGGTCTGGGGATTGCCCAGCAAACACGCCCTGTTTCCTGGCTGGCTTTGTGGTGTGTGTGTAGAGAACAGTGATGGTAGAGACCCTATAGAAAGAGAGACTGAACAGTCGCCATGATGGCTTAGCGACTGGGTGTTCGTTGGGCATCAGTCAAGTACGTATAAGCGTCAGTGATCACTGCTAGATACACCAGGCCACTTAACTGCTTTCCATATCTTATGGTGCGTTTTTGAACATCTGCCATGCTATGTTTGCACAAATATTGCTGCATAAAATTTAGATTTTCCTCTATGTATCAGTTAGGCTTATTTCAAAGCATATACAGATCTGGGATTAGTTGCCACACGACGCTAGATCGATTAACAGCGTGTTTACATATTTTGCCCCCGGTTTTTAAGTTTTATGGCGTTCTAGATGAATTTAAAGAGTGTTGTTCTTGATATCCATGATTGTGGGATATTATCTAGGTTTCCCTCCCTATGTGGATGTGGGCCAAATGCATGTAAAATAAATAAAACTTGCCCAGTAAAGTTCACGACACTCATTCCAAGCTCAGCTTTTTGTTTTTGTTTTTTTGTGTCCGACACTAGGCATAGGCTTCACAGCCCGTTATTATGGCCCAGTACTCCTCCTACGTCCATACACAACATATCACCACTTCGGCACTAACACCCACCGTCCATATTGAATACATGCTAGGGCTGTCTCATGCAGGACTGGTGTGTTGGTATTAGAGGGTGTTTCTTACGACATGTCGGCGGGTCGTCTAGTAGATCAGTAAAGCCTGCTTTACTGAAATTCAAATCCTTAAATTGTTCCCTGTGGCGATTCGAACCTGGGTCCTTCAGAAAAGCAGGCCAACTCTCTACTAATTCGGCCACCGGTTGCTCCCTTCACGTTAATATCCCATAATTTCCTTTTCGGAGGATCACAAGGGAGTCGGAAAAGTCTCATAGAAGGTCCATGAGTGTTATTGCACCCAATTGCTGTGAAATTATATCATTAAGAAGGGCAAACAAGCACTAGTAAAAGAACACAGCACCACCCATTCTGCGACTACCAAAAGTTTGTTTTGTCAACATTATAATTCGGCGATTATCTCGGTGTTCACGTGTACCTTAAAGTAAAATCCATAATTAGAGATGAAGATTAAAATGGAAATCTTCAGTAACTCAAATTACAAAAATATCCTACAGTTATAGCGACATTATACTGATCAACCAATCATGTATCACGGCAGGGGACGGGATGTATTTATAGACGAATCTGCAGTCAGCCAGCACCAGGGCTGTGAGGCGTTTGAGCCAGAATGTCCCCATGTCAGCTGACCAATCAGCGAGCAGCTGAATATATTGGCTGTCCAGTCTCTCTTTCTATAGGGTCTCTAGTGATGGTATCGCGTATAGGTGGTGGTGATGATGGAGTTTATGGCGCCAGACGGTACAGTGTTAATATCTGACATAGACTGCACCAACCTAACCTACCCAAACTACCCTAACATATCCAGTGTAAATATCCCAAGAGAATTATGCTATACTATCCTAGGACACCGTATGCCACTCGTGTTAATATCCCTCGGGTGTTAATATTCCGCTGATGACCGGGGCGGATTTCGGCTGATTATAATGACCACTTTATCGGCCAGTTTAGACAATTTTAAGACGGTTTTCTTCTATGGCATTTCTTGGGCAAACCAGCCGTTGTCGAGAAAAAAAGAAAAAAAAAGGGAATGATTAGTGTAGTTACTTCGAACAGAGAGAGAGAGAGAGAGAGAGAGAAACGTGGGATGGGGTCAGGAAGACAATGAAATACATAACTACCGGTAATATGAGAGAGAGAGAGAGAGAGAGAGAGAGAGAGAGAGAGAGAGAGAGAACTAGTATAGTATAACCTGAAGAAGATTGCGGGAAACTGATTAGTGTGATAGTGATGTTGGTGATAGGGGAGCTAGGCGAAGTGATGGTGGGGAATCGTGGTTATAGGGAGTGATGGTGGGGAATCGTGGTTATAGGGAGTGGTGGTGGGGAATCGTGGTTATAGGGAGTGATGGTGGGGAATCGTGGTTATAGGGAGTGATGGTGGGGAATCGTGGTTATAGGGAGTGATGGTGGGGAATCGTGGTTATAGGGAGTGATGGTGGGGAATCGTGGTTATAGGGAGTGATGGTGGGGAATCGTGGTTATAGGGAGTGATGGTGGGGAATCGTGGTTATAGGGAGTGATGGTGGGGAATCGTGGTTATAGGGAGTGATGGTGGGGAATCGTGGTTATAGGGAGTGATGGTGGGGAATCGTGGTTATAGGGAGTGATGGTGGGGAATCGTGGTTATAGGGAGTGATGGTGGGGAATCGTGGTTATAGGGAGTGATGGTGGGGAATCGTGGTTATAGGGAGTGATGGTGGGGAATCGTGGTTATAGGGAGTGATGGTGGGGAATCGTGGTTATAGGGAGTGATGGTGGGGAATCATGGTTATAGGGAGTGATGGTGGGGAATCATGGTTATAGGGAGTGATGGTGGGGAATCGTGGTTATAGGGAGTGATGGTGGGGAATATTATTATAACCAGCCATGGCCTAATCAACGTGTCTGAAGCATGTTTTTGAGTCATGGGGTGGGGGGGGGGGCATGATAACATTTCCTTCACACGCTAAACGAAAATTTTATAAACCTTCCCGAAACTGACCTTATAACTTAACCTAACCTAACCTAGTCAACCTAACCTAACTTAATCTAACTCAGAAACTATGCATTTGCCCAAGAAATGCCATAGAAGAAAAGTGTCTTAAAATAGTCTAAACTACATGTAAAAAATGATCATTTTAGTAGAAACCGCCCTGGTCACCAACGGAATATTATCCTCCTAGGCCAGGTAGACTGCATGCCATACTGTGTCCTGGTAGAGCGCATTGAAATATTAGATATAAGTAGTTTTATATCATATACAAATTTCATCACTTTATTCTGGAGTCTTTGCAACTTAATTTTATTGGTCTCACAACTTCTGTTCAGTTCTATATGTAGATTTTCATGTCGCTGATATTCCAGCCAGTCATCATACGCTTTTACAGAGGTAATACCAAGAAACCAGCCTCCAGTTCTTCCAGCACAAATGCATGTGGACCCTCCACTGTGGAATCTTCTCCCAGCCCTTACCTGATGCTGCTACTAGTACCTGTGGGGAATCTGGAGCTCCTGCCACCACAGTTGCAACAAGTTCTTCATCCAATGATCCCATGTCATGTACTGCCAGACGATTTCATAAGTTTAATGAAGAACCTTGCGTTTGCAAAGAAAATGGTTAATAAATTTGTTATGTACTGTGCATACACATGTGTGTTACTTAAGTTGCGTTATGAAACAATCAGTATACTGGAGATCTCAATGGAACTGGAAAAAGAAAATATATATTAAGCCTTTTTTTTTTTTTTTTTTTTTTTTTAGGAGACTGAAGTGTAAGCAGAGATGACAGTGTAGTGAAGACAGCGGAATGAAGTGCCTGCTGGACATTCATTATGTAAGAAGGCATGGATGAGTGAAACTGTTCCAGCAGAGTAGAAAAAGGCTGTGATTGTACACCGGTACTAAAATAAAGGTATGCGAAGAGAGTGCAAGAATTATCGTGGCATAAGTTTATTGAGTGTTGTAGGGTAGGTATATGAAAGAATTACTATAGAGATAATAAGAGAGATATCAAAAGTCTTCCTGAGTGATGAACAGGGTGGCTTTAGGAGTGACAAGATATGTGGATCAAATATTTCCAGTGAGACAAATAGTGGAGAAGGCTTGTCAAAAGGACTATAATGTGTTTATGGCATTTATGGATCTGAAAAAGGCATACGGCAAAGGAGACAGCGAAGGATTATGAAAGGTTTTGCGCATGGATGGTGTAGATGGTAAGCCGCTAGGTGCTGTCAAGAGTTCTTATGACGGTAGTGAGGCATGCGTAAGGGTAAATGGGCATCTAATTGAATGGTTCATGATCGGTGTGGGGGTGCGACAAGGTTGTGTGATGTCACCATGGTTGTTCAGTATATTTAAGGATGGGGTGATGAGAGAAGTAAAAACACGAGGAATGGAGAGAGGGATGGCGTTGGTAATGAATGGCGATGGATGGAATATCTCAGATTTGTTGTATGCTGATGATGCAGTGCTACTTGCAAATACCAGACAAGAACTTGGTAGACTAGTGAAGAGTGTTTCCGATGTCTGAGAGCGTCGTGCCTTGAGAGTAAATGCAGAAAAGAGGAAAGTGATGATAATCGAGAGAGAAGGTGACTCTCAGTGTGATGTTACAGTGAATGGAGAGCGACTGGAATTGGTGAGTGAATTCAAATGTCTGGATACAGTGACAAAAAAGAGAGGAAAATGTGCAAAAGATGTGGAAAGTAGAGTGACACAAGGAAGGAAAACAGCTGGTGCTATGAAAGCCTTAATAAGAAAAAGAGGCTTGAGTGTTGCAGGTGCTCGAGAATTACATGAAAGAAACAGGCTTGAGTGTTACAGGTGTTTAAGAGTTACGTGAAAAAGCGTTAGTGCCAATTTAACGTATGGATGTGAGACTATGATGTGGCATGAAAATGAACAGTCAAGAGTGACAGCAGGGAAGATGGGACTCTTGAGGAATTTATGTGGAGTACAGAGGGTGGATAGGATACGAAATAATGTGATTCGTGAAAGATGCAGAGTGAGGAAGTCTGTGGACACGGGACTCGAAGAGAATATACTGAGATGGTATGGTCATGTGGAGAAAATGGAAAACAATAGAGTGGTGAAAAAGGTGTATATGAGAGAATTTGAAGAAGGGAAGAGGCGAGGCAGGCCAGGGAGAAGGTGGATGAGTGTATGAGGAAGAAGGGTATGGAAGTAGGTGAGACTAGAGGACTGACAAGATATCGAACCGGCTGGATTAATATTGTGAGAGGCGCATGATCAGGGATTTGGTACCCCTTTTTAACGTGACACCGTTCGGATTGACTCAATCGGATATGTTTATGTGAAGCTACAGAATGCGGTGAAAGTTCCTGGCGTATCAGATAGAGCCAGGATTCCGGGGGCATGAATTATGAGTGAATTGACAAGTGGCCCATTGGATTAGGCGAACTTGGGCTGTCTGGACGTTGCTACTCTCCACCCTGCCATAGGATGGGAAACGAGGTCCGGATGATGATGATAATATTACTGTTTTATACCAAAGACAACTTTCCCAGTGTGCCGGTCAATTCCAGCGTTCTATTACAGCTGCTGCCGGACATATAAATAGCTGAGAATGGGTGTAGGAGTTTGAGAGTATAAATCCAGTACCATTACCTCTTTTATAGCAGGACAACTCTAATATTCTTTTCCAGCTACCACTAGACGATTGCATTCACTGAGAGTCAGTCATGGAAGCCTGGATGTTTAAACTGGTACCATTATCAAGTTCTTGATCGAACAAATCCATTTGTTTATTCCCGCTTGTGCCATACCATATATATATATATATATATATATATATATATATATATATATATATATATATATATATATATATATATATATAAAGTGGTCTCTTTTATCCGAAAATTATGGGACATTCAAAGTTTCATTTAATCGATTTTTCGGTTAAAAGATACTGTAATAATATGTAGGATACAAGGGAACAGTATTGTACACACCCATCACACATTTCTGGCGACGTCTAGGCCACCACCACCACCAGCACCCCCAAAAACCACTCAACCATCACCAAAACACTTAATACACTGTAGTAACTACGTATGTAACTGCACTTTTGTAACTGTAATAGAAACTGTCGACTTAAATAAATCTTCACTCAAATAAACTTAAATAAACCTTCATCAAAACAATTATGTAATTCACTGTAAGCAATTCGAACAAATAACGTCTTAAATCTAATTGTTTTCTCATATTTTCTGTTTTCTTATTCAATCATTTCCACATCATCCACATCATCTCCCACATCATCCAAATCTTCCGAGGTGGTGGATGGGGCTAGCGCAACCAACGCTCACTCTAGTGACTAGCGGAGCAATCGTGAACTAACGCTAGTGGCGCGAAACAGGCACGCCGTGTTTGAATATTCGGATAGATTTCAGGTTTTTGCGATTAGTCGAAATGAGAACGGTTTAGTAAAACTTACGGTTAATTTCATATTACGGTTAAAAGAATTTCGGATAAAAGAGATCCACTATACAGTATATATATATATATAGAGAGAGAGAGAGAGAGAGAGAGAGAGAGAGAGAGAGAGATTTATATATATATAGAGAGAGAGAGAGAGAGAGAGAGAGAGATATATATATATATATATAAATATATATATATATATATATATATATATATATATATAAATATATATATTGCCAGACGCCTCAATCCCGTTCGGGGTGGCCACAAACAAATCGCCTCCACGTCGCTCTGTCCCCCGCCATTTCACTGTCCCGCTCCCAACTCACACCCCCCTCTCTCATATACCTCTCCACCCCATCCTTCCATCTCATTCTCGGCCTCCCCCTCCCTCTTCCCCCCTCCACCTCACTCACATACACTCTCTTCGTCAGTCTTTCACCCTCCATCCTCTCCACATGGCCAAACCACCTCAGTGTATTCCTCCTAACGCTTCTTATCACATCCACATCCACACCACAACGCTCCTTTATATCCTTATTTGTCAGCCTGTCTCTCCATGTGATTCCACAGGCTCCTCTTAAAAAACTCATTTCCACTGCTCTCACTCTTGACTTGTGTCCTTCCAGCAACGTCCAAGCTTCACTACCATACGTTAGAGTTGGTATCACAAGACTGTCATGTAGTAATTTTTTCGTTTCCATGCTCACTTCCCTGCTTCTTATCACTGCTTTCAATGAACCAGCAACCTTTCTTCCCTGCTGTACCCTTTCAAGCACTTCACCCTCCAAACCTCCATCCTTACTCATTTCACTACCCAAATACTTAAACGTACTCACATTTTCCAATTCCTCACCATCCAATCTCGCTGTACATTCACTGACTTCACCTCTCAAAGACCATCACTTTAATCTTCCCTACATTCACCTTTAGATTCCGTTTCTTACACACTCTCCCAAACTCATCCACCAAGCCTTGCAGCTCTCCTTCGTCTTCACTCAACAACACAGTATCATCTGCAAACAACAGTACAGGGAGTTTCCAAACACTCCCCTCTCTCACCAGGGCCACTCCAACATCCACTACCCTACCTTGTACCTCTTTTATTACCCCATCCATGTACAGATTGAACAACCATGGAGACATGACACATCCCTGTTTCAACCCAACCTTCAAAGAGAAAAATTCACTCAGTTCACCATCCACACGCACTGCAGCCTTAACACCATCATACATACTCTTCACAGCATTCAACAACTTCCAATCTACTCCATATATTCTTAATACTTTCCACAATCCTTGTCTATCCATCCTGTCATATGCTTTCTTCAAATCCATGAAAGCCGCATACAACTTCTTTCCCTTCTCTAGAAACTTTTCCACTAGAGATCTAAGAATGAATATCTGATCTACACAACCTCTTCCCTTCCTAAAGCCTCCCTGTTCTTCTCCAACTAATTCCTCTGTTCTTTCTCTAACTCTGTCAACAAGTATCCTACCATACAGTTTTCCTATTATACTAAGAAGACAGATGCCCCTATGATTACCACACACTTCTTTTTCCCCTTTTCCTTTGTACAAGGGAATAATTATACCTGACTTCCAATCCTCCGGGAATCTACCTTCCTCGCAGGCCAATCTGCACATTTTCCACATCCATTCTACTACTATCTCTCCCCCATACTTCAGCATTTCACCACACACTCCATCAATTCCTGGGGCTTTCCCCTATTTAACTTTCTTCATTGCTTCCACAACTTCTATCCTACTGATTTCTTCCTGTCTTCTCACCTCCCTCCTTCACCTAGCCATTCCCCAGCCGCTTATACTCGCATTGCTTCCATCCTCTATGTTCAACATATATATATATATATATATATATATATATATATATATATATATATATATATATATATATATATATATATATATATATATATATATAAATATATATAATATCATAGAGTTAGTAATAGGAGTTTGAGAAAAAATACCATTCTCATTAACCTTCTCGTGATCAGGACAACTCTGTTCTCTCCTAATTACTGCGAAACGATTGTATTCAGCTGGGAGTGAGTGTTGGAAGCTGTGAGTGTTAATACTGCGTCATTAGCACCCGCGTTGCGAAGCGAGCGGAGTGGTAATGTTTTCAGTTGTGAGGTTGGCTGGCTGGCTTTGCTTGTGTGTGTTTTACATCCAGAATTTGCATCAAATAAAAAATGGAGGTGCAAAATTATGTGCCGAGGAAAAACTTTCCTGTTACGCCGTGGTGAGATCTCATCGTTAGATAGCATCTAGCTAATAGTGGTTTCATTTGTACTTCCACTGGAGAAATCCGAGAATATTATCCCTCTTCTGTCTTCCTTTCCTTCATTCATTCCTTTCCTTCTGCCTATGGGTGACTCTACACTGAGTGACAAGGCAAATGGTTTTCTGTACACCAGGAAACGATTTACTATGCTGGGTGATAACCATATAACCAAATTATGACAACTGTTGGTTTAGTGGGTAATTCCGGTGCTCCAATCGGATTAAGCCAGTGAAGGTTTATATCCAAGGGGTGGTTTAGGTCATTGCTGACGTAATGCCACTCAGGGATGAGTGAGGCTGGTCACTCTTATCTTAAATGTCAGGACCGACATGCCTAGCCCTGGGCTCCTACTCTCCTCATGGGGCAAAGTGGGATTGGATGATGGATGATGTATTAATACTGGCACCATTAATACTACTGGTACCATAAACCCTTTCATGGTTAGAACTATTTGCGTATTCTACTTCAACAAACGCCACATGGTTATATTCAGGTAACAGGGAGTCATACCAGACAAAGTTAATTATAGGGTATTTTATTTGTCTTCCAGCTTCATTAGAGTCCACAATGCTCAGATATTTTGGATTTTTATTTCATGTTTATCTTTTAGTGTGGAGCTTCTATTTATCTCATACTGTCTGTGTTCGCCTATGTTTGTTTGTACTTAGCATCCTAGTGTTTCGTATTGTAGTATACGTTTAATTATCCTACGTTGCGTAACGTAAGGTTAGTTAGGTTTTATGTGGCTAGATTAGGTTAGGGTACGTTGAATATATTGGCACTTTAATTTCAGGTCCAGAATATTCTCCTTGAATGAAGTGACTGCAACCAACTTAATTCTTTCTGCTTCCAAACGATGTTAAGTTTTAACGACCGCCTATGTTAAGATCCGATCACCACACATAAATCATTCCCACCACTATTGCCATTTTCTCACACGACATGCCATCCAACACCACACTTTACTAACAGGTTCAGTGCAGAAAGGGAAGGGAGAGAAGGCCAAAAGGAGAAGATGCAAGACAAGGAAGGGTAGGATGGAGATATGAAGCGGGAAAAAGCGAGAAGGGAGGAAATGAAGAGGGGAACAGGGAGAGAAGCAAAGAGAGGAGAGGAACGCTTTAATGTACAAAAACATTCCATTACGCTGTATCAAGAAAGCGTTCAGGTTTTGTTGGTAAGAATTAATGTGGCATGAAACAGTGTGGCATGATCCAGTAAGATATAGTTTGATGTGGTATGACATGATGTGTTGTACGGCGGTGTGTTGAAGTGTGGTCTGGTGTAGTACCCTGCTGTATGATGCAGTGTGGTAAGGTGTGGTATGGTGTGATTTGATGCAGAAGAGTGTGATGTGGCACAGTGTAGTGTGACATGGTAGGGCATGGTTTTTTCTATTATATAATGTGCTGTTCGGAATACTGTTGTATGGTATGGTATGGAATGGTATCACTGCAGAAATGTGTTATCAGCGATAACATTTTTGCTGCACCCACAGGAAACTAGTGAGTGTTCCTTTGTGTGTCAGCTCCCCCAACCCTCCCTCACTCTTTAGGATATCGTCCTTTCTTGAAGAAATCGGTCCAGTCAATATTGCAGGAATGTGAGGAAAAAAAAATATTATAATCGTAGACCTCCCCTGGGTCAAGCTTCCCGCAGGGCGGAATCCCCCGAGGGCCGCCCTCCACAGGGAGTGGATGGTCACATCCAAAGTCGTTATGTACGGCCAAAGATTTGAACTGAAGAACATGAAATTTTGCATATTGATAGACGCTCGCCCCAGACAAGTTTTGGGAAGAGTGGAACTACCAAAAATCGCCACTCATGAGAGAGGGAGAAGCCGCCGGGGTTTTTGCAAAGCCATTTTGCACGGCCTTAATTTTTTTTTACCTAGGAACAACCCCCCCCCCCCGAAAAAAAAAAAAGCACTCCGATAGGCATTTCCTCAGACATCTTTCTGACAGTGCAGGATCTTCGACAAGCATTTCCTACATTTTGCAATTTTGCCCTATCTCTTTCCTCTTTCAGTTCGATATATTTATTTTCTTTTCATCAATCCTGGTGTTTTCTCTTCTCCGTCCTTGGTTGATATTCCAGACTCCTTTCTTGAATTCATCATATAAAACATTGCAGAATCTCTTCTTTTCCACTTTCATGGCATCATTTCTCGTACAAACGTTGATCCATATCCTTCTTCTATCCTTTACTTAATATTTTTCTTCTTCATGTTCCAAATGTTGTTTCTCTTGTACTTGATTATTATTCCTTCTTGATTTATTATTACTGCATGGTGGTTCATAAGTAGAGCTTCACTAGAAACTCACCTGCCTCTGACTTGTTGTGGGGATGGCTCAGTGTGCTGGTGTTGGCATAGATGAGGCAGTGTGAATAAGAATCGAACAAGTGAGGCAGGAATGATATTGGCAACGTTGAAAAGGCCTTCCCCACAACTCAAGAGAAAGAGCTTTGCGGAGTGGATGAGGACTGTTTTATATAGACCACCGTGTATATTTTCGTCTTTATTCCTCCTCTGTCTCTCCCTGTTTCCCCAAGCCTTCAATATACGTTTCTCTCTATATCTTTCATTCTTAGCAATAGTGCCTCCTCTGTCTCCTTCATATACAGTATCTCGTGTGTGTGTGTGTGTGTGTGTGTGTGTGTGTGTGTGTGTGTGTGTGTGTGTGTCAATTGTCTTAATTTCTCCCTACTTTTTCTCGTCTATAGCGTCCATTTTTTTTTTTGTTTCTTTATTCGTCATCTGTCTCTACTCTCTCTCGCTCAGCCGTCGTGTTTTTTTTATGACCCCTTCCGTCACAAAAACAAATATTCAGATTCATTTTCAATCGCTATCCCTTCGTACCTCTTCTTTTTTTTTCCTCCTTGCTTCCAGTTTTCATAGCAGGTGTCTACTCGTGCCTTAGGTATCATAGTCTTTTATACACACCCTTCCCCATTTTGTCAACGGCGTGTGGGGCTATTGCTGTCATGATAACAATAAGGGCGGTGGTAATGATGATAATGAGCTTGATGATGGCGATGATGATAAGGGTAAACTGTTTTCTTCATCGTTTCCTTGTTTCTTTTTTTTACGGAATAAACAAGGATAATTTTATTCTTTAATATTCTTTTCTACTCTTCTCCGCAAGCTCATTCATCGCCTTTTCATTAATATCGACATGGTTAGTGTTACTAGCTATGGATTGTCTGATTAATAATACCAGGGTGTGAATCCTGGAGCGTGTAGCTGGCGCATCTCGACTCAGGTGTCAATCCACCCTTTGTGGGTTGGTAGGTAATATTAACATAATAGCGTGTATACCCATCTAACAGAGCTGCGATAGTTGGTTCCATATCATCCCGTTATTCGGTCATTTGGTTACAACCTACCGTTGTAAGTGGATTTCCCGGGTTACATGAACCAGTTAGGCTTGTCATTCAGTATAGAGCTACCTGAAGTGGAAAGACGAATAAATAAACGTGACAGGAAAAGATGACAGAATGTGGAAAAGGGGAGGGTTGAGATGCTTAAAGAGAACGTGACCACTCGAGGTCCCATGAGCGGCCTCTGATGAGCTAGAATAGCTTGGAACCTTACTACACAAAGCCACCAGTGGCTATTTGTTAGCTGTACGGTCTGGCGGTGTACAGGAAGGCATTTGATTTCTCTGTGAGTGTGGAATCAACTGAACTGGTATTACTTAATCGAGTGAGTGGATGGCGAGCACCTCCACCTCATATTATGTTCACAATCCTAAATCAGCTTCTATTTCTTTCCCATCATTCTATTTTTGCTTTCTCTCTGTCTTCAACGAAAAGACCTTCGTTTATCCCTGGTTTCATTCTGCATTCTTAGCAGTCGTTCAAGAACGGTTTCCCAAGTAAACTCATTATTACTACATCTAAAGACGGTGGCTGAATCGGTGTTGAGGGTGGCCTGCAGTCCTAATGGACCCAGGTTCAACTCCCGACTGAGGCAGGAAACAGTTTATTATTCTGAATTTCATATAGCAGACATTACTTATATACGAGAAGACCAGCCGTCATATCTTAAAAATATCCCCGCTAATACCAACACACCAATCCTGTATGAGACATCCTTACCTTGAATTCAATATGGACTGTGAGTGTTAGTCGCCGAAGTGGTGACATGTGGAGGCGTATAGTAGTATCTGGGAGGAATATTCAATCGTGGGAACAGACTGTCAAACCTATCTCCAAAGTCGGATACACAAAAAGAAAAAATCCCTTTTTCCCTCCGCCATCTTCCCTCCATTCATTTTTCCCAACAAATCGACATCCATTTCACCTCTGCTATCTTTATCCTTCCTCTCTTTCCAGTAGTCTACATCAGATTCATCCTTGTTATATTTACTATTCTCTCTCTCTCTCTCTCTCTCTCTCTCTCTCTCTCTCTCTCTCTCTCTCTCTCTCTCTCCGCGATTCCCTTTCTCCCCATCCAAACAAACTGATCCTCCATCGCCCTCTCATCTTCCTAATAGACCCATTCTTGACCAAGCTTTGCTTGTCTTCACAATATTCCGACCCATCCCTTACTGCCACCACGACCATCACCCTCTTTGATGCTCGCCTTTCTCTTAATATGCCTACCTTCCACTGCAAGCGAAATTTCTTGTTGCATTTCTTGCGCTTCTGTTGTCCAACTTTACGTAACTGATGATGGGGTTATATTTTCCTGCTATCGTAAGCTGTTGTCGTCGTCGTTTTTGTAATTTTTGGATGAAATATTCTGAACAGAATTCACAGTGTCATTAGCATTAATCCACACACACACACACACACACACACACACACACATAGATACATACATACATATATATATATATATATATATATATATATATATATATATATATATACATACATATATATATATATATATATATATATAGCCGAGACAGGACGACACTCTCCCAGTTTAGTCATCCATTCAAACACATTCATTCTCATCTTAGTCCCAAAGGGGAGAAGGGACAGATCCTCACCTCACCACACCACACGAGGGGCAACTCCGCTGTGCAATCAGTGACATCTGCAGCAGAGCCCGACAGCAGAGCTGGTTTACCCTTGCCACAACAGAGCTGGTTTACCCTTGCCACATCACAATAGACCCATCCCCTTACCCGCAACTGACCTGATCAGCTGACCAGACAAATGTGGGAGAATATCCCCTCAAGACTGGGTCATCATTTATTCATTCACAATTTCTCTTCATTCATTTCAATCACGCACAGCTACTCTTCCTTGCTCAACAGATATCCCTCTCGCATCCAACGCTCTCTTCACACTGTCCATCCATCCTATTCATGATCTTCCTCTCAGCCTTACACGTCTCACATCAGATCTAGTTATCTTTTTCACCAATCGCTCATTATCCATTCTCTCCATATGCCCAAACCATCGCAACATCCTCTGCTCAGCTCGATCAGCCATCTCCTGAACTACTCCAGTTCTTCGCACTTCATCATTTCTCGCTCGATCCATGTGTGTCACTCCATTCATATTCCTCAGACACCTCATCTCCGTTACATTCAAACTTTTCCTCTCTGCTGCACCCACGTTCCATGCCTCAGCCCCATATTGCGCAGTCGTTACCACAACACCCTCATACAGCCTTCTCTATACATCCATTCTAAGCGAACGACATCTAAACACTGTTTTCATTCCTCCCAGTACCTTTCCTACTTCATTCATTCTAAACGTCACTTCTGCATGTATTCTTCCATCCACATCAACATGTGACCCTAAATACTTAAAACACTGTATCTGCTCAAGCAGCGCACCATTCAAAACTATATTCATCCTCCTACCATCTACCAACCTCGTACACTTCATCACTTTACTCTTATTCTCATTTACTTTCAGTTTCCTCCTTTCAAACGCTATTCCAAACTCCTCTACCAACTGTCTCAATCTCTCATCTGAATCAGCCACCAGTGCAATATCATCTGCAAACAGCAGCTGCTTCAGATTCCACTCTCTACCATCAACATTCACCAGACCCAGACCTCCACCTAGCACTCTTGCATTCACCTCCCTTACAACACCATCCATATAAATATTAAACAACCAAGGCAACATCATACATCCCTGCCGCAGCCCCATTCTCACGGGAAACCAATCACTCAAAGTATTTCCCACTCTTACACACGCTCTACTATTTACATAAAAACTTTTTACTCCTTTTAGTAACATACCATCAAGTCCATACAATCTTAAAACAGTCCACAAAGCCTCCTTATCAGTTCTATCATATTATTTCTCTAAATCCATGAACGCCCAAAACACATCCTCACCTGTCACTAAATACTTTTCACACACCTGTCTCACAGCAAACACCTGATCCACGCATCCCCTCCCTCTCCTAAAGCCACACTGCTCATCACCAATCACTCCCTCTGTACCCTCTCTAACTCTCTTAATTAATACTCTTCCATACACCTTACCTACAACACTACAGACTTATACCCCTAAAGCTAGTAAATGCATACTTATCAACATCACCTTTATACAACGGGACCACACAAGCACTTGCCCAGTTAATTGGCACCATACCTTTCACAAAGCACACATTCAACAATCATACTAACCAGTCAACAATAGTCCCTCCACCACCTTTCAGGCATTGCACAGCACACCCGTCCATATCTGCAGCTTTCCATGTTTTCATCTCCTTTACTGCCTCCTGCACTTCCTCCTTCGTGATCAAAGAATCATTCAATTCTCCCAACACATTAATTCCTTGCACCCTTCCATCCGCCACAATCTCAGCCTCCCTCTCCTCCTGTACATTTAACAATCTTTCAAAATACTCTGCCCATCTCTTCCTTACTGCATCCATCTCAATTAACCCCTTACCCGTGGGCCATCACTACCGTGACAATCATTACATAAGCACCAAACCGCAGGGCGTCACTTCTGTGATCAAGGCTTTCAAGTGAGGTCTTCTATCATCTATCAGTACTGCCAGTGAGTAGCTATGGGCAGCGCTGATAATACTGCTAGTACTCGCATCCAGTGTTACCAATTTAGCCATTTTTATGTGTTTGCCTTGCCTCCCCACCTCCCCTCCCTTACCCCTTCCCCCACCTAGCTACAGCCTGGCAGCACCATGCAACTGCCGGCTGGGTTTTTCCATTCGCTTTTTCTATTGAAATGTGCCCTATGCCCTATTCTCATATAAAAAATATATTTAAAAAAGGGACAAGGCTAATTGATACTGCCATTGGCATTGAAGTAGCTAATTTATCACCTGGCAACACTGACGTGCACTTGGTCGCTAATTTTCCCTGTTCATTACCCATTGAAATGTCCCTTATGACCTATTCTCATACTAAAAAGTATGTATAAAAAAAGAG
Source organism: Coenobita brevimanus (assembly GCF_032717465.1). Classification (NCBI taxonomy): domain Eukaryota; kingdom Metazoa; phylum Arthropoda; class Malacostraca; order Decapoda; family Coenobitidae; genus Coenobita; species Coenobita brevimanus. Next base: position 10,326,932 of record NC_137052.1, on the reverse strand, counting down.
AAAAAGCTAAGTGATACATCCATTGATCTGGAATAAGTGCTGCTATCCCCGCTGGAGGGGCACGGCATGGTCCAGCCATCCCCGTAGGTGAGGGGTTAACATCCATACATCCTCTGCTGTTACTTGCTCTTCCTTCCCAGACTCTCACTTTAGCACCCTTTTCACCTCCTTCCAAAACATTTTCTTATTCTGTTGAACATTCCCAGTCAACTATCTACCCCACCTCTCATCTGTTGCCACTTTAGCATCACGCACAGCCCATCTCGCCCTATTTCTCTTTTCCTTATACCTCTCATATGACACCTCATCCTTCCACTGCAGCCACACTTCATATGCACGTCTCTTCTCAGCCACAGCCATACTTACTTCCCCACACCACCATTCACTTCCTCTTCTTACACTGCCACCCACTTGTCTCACACCAAACATCTCTTCAGCATGCCCTACCACAACATTCTTAAACTTTATATATATATATATATATATATATATATATATATATATATATATATATATATATATAGATAGATAGATAGATAGATATAGATATACAGTAGATATATTGATATAGATATAGATATACAGTAGATATATTGATATAGATATAGATATACAGTAGATATATATATATATATATATATATATATATATATATATATGTATATATATATATGTATATATATATATATATATATATATATATATATATATATATATATATATATATATATATATATATATATATATATATATATATATATATATATATATATATATATATATATATATATATATATATATATATATATATAGGCTATAGAGACAGAGAGAGAGAGGCTATATATATATATATATATATATATATATATATAGTCTCTCTCTCTCTCTCTCTCTCTCTCTCTCTCTCTCTACATATATATATATATATATATATATATATATATATAGAGAGAGAGAGAGAGAGAGAGAGAGAAAGAGAGAGCCTATATATATATATATATATATATATATATATATATATATATATATATATATATATATATATATATAGTCTCTCTCTCTCTCTCTCTCTCTCTCTCTCTCTCTCTCTCTCTCTCTCTCTCTCTATTATATTTGTGGTAGGTGGGGGTGCTCACCATCCACTCACTCAATGTAGTGCTGCTCTTGGGTGTCTGCCCTGTCCTCTCCTCCATCCTTCTTTCCTTCCATCTTCTATCTTTCCTTCATTCTTTCCTCGTCCTTCTGCCTACAGGTGACTTTACACTCCCTCTTCTGTCTTTCATTCCTTCATTCTTTCCTTTTCCTTCTGCCTATGGGTGACTCTACACTGAATGACAAGCCAAATGGTTTCCTGTACACCAGGAAACTATTTATTGCGCTGGGTGGTAACCATATAACCAAATTTTGGCGCCTGGTGGTTTTAGTGGGTAATTATTGTGCTCCAATCGGATTGAGCCGGTGAAGGTTTATATCCATGGGGTGGTTAGGGTTTATTGCTCACGTAATGCCACTCGGGGATGAGTGAGGTTGGTCACTCTCATCTTAAATGTCAGGACCAACTGCCTAGCCCCGGGCTCCTACGCTTCTCATGGGGCAGCGTAGAACTGGATGATGGATGGATATATATATATATATATATATATATATATATATATATATATATATATATATATATATATATATATATATATATATATTTGTGGTAGGTGAGGGCGCACACCATCCACTCACTTGATGTAGTGCTGCTCTCAGGTGTCTGCCCTTCCCTTTCCTCCGTCCTGCTTTCCTTCCATCCTCTTCTGTCATTCTTTCCTTCATTCTTTCCTCTTCCTTCTGCCTACGGGTGATTTTACACTCCCTCTTCTGTCTTTTGTTCCTTCATTCTTTCCTCTTCCTTCTGCCTGTGGGTGACTCTACACTGAATGACAAGCCAAATGGTTTCCTGTACACCAGGAAACTATTGCGCTGGGTGGTAACCATATAACCAAATTATGGCGCCTGTTGGATTAGTAGGTAATTAAGGCGCTCTAATCGGATTGAGCTGGTGAAGGTTTATATCCAAGGGTGGTTGGGGATTATTGCTCATGTGATGCCATTCAGGGATGAGTGAGGCTGGTCACTCTCATCTTAAATGTGAGGACCACCTTGCCTAGCCCCGGGCTCCTACGCTCCTCATTGGGCGAAGTAGGACTGGATGATGGATGGATATATATATATATATATATATATATATATATATATATATATATATATATATATATATATATATATATATATATATATATATATATATATATATATATATATATATATATATTGGATATATATATAATTATGTATATATACAGTGTATATATATATATATATATATATATATATATATATATTGGATATATATGCTGTATATACAGTGTATAGAGAGAGAGAGAGAGAGAGAGAGTTCCTGGGCGAGGGATTGTGCTGGTAGGGTACTAAGTGTACCGCCATCTGCCAATCGGCTCATTGTCGCGAAGCTTATAGGTCCCTACCTGGGGGTTCCCTACTTAATTGATTTTTTGAAAATTCCCATAAACATATATCATCATCATCATCATCCGGACCTCTTTTCCCACCCAAGGGCAGGGTGAAGAGTAGCAATGTCCATACAGCACAAACTTGCCCAATCCAAATAGGCCACACTTCCATTCACTCATCATTGAAGCCTCGGAATCCTGGCTCTACTGGATACGCCAAAAACATTCACCACATTCTGCAGCTTCACACAAACATATCTGATCGAGTCAATCCAGAAGCTGCCATGCTCACAAGGGGTGCCAAAATCCCTGATCATGCACTTCTCCTCACAACATTCATCCAGCCAGCTTGATCTCTTGTCAGTTCCCTAGCCTCACCGACTTCCAAACCTCTCTTCCTCAAACACTCATCCACCATATCTCTCCACCTTCTCCTTGGCCTACCTCGCCTCCTCCTCCTTCAAATTCGCTCAGGTATATCTTTTTCACCACTCTATTGTTATTCTTTTCACATGACCATACCATCTCAGGACACTCTCTTTGATTGTGGTGTCCACCGACTTCCTCACTCCACACCTTTCACGAAACACATTATTTCGTATCCTATCCACTCTGTGTATTCAACATACATTCCTCAGCAGCCCATCTCCACTGCTCTTACTCTTCACTTTTCATTTTCATGCCACACCATAGTCTCACACCCATATGTTAGAGCTGGCACTAACACTTCCTCATGTAAGCCTCGTGCAGCTGCGACACTCAAGCCACTGTTTCTTATCAAGGCCTTCATTGCACCTGCTACATTACTTCCTTGTGTCACTCTACTTTCAACTTGTTTTGCACATTTTCCTCTCTTTTCTATCACTATACCCAAGTATTTGAACTCTCTTACCAATTCCAGTCTCTCTCCATGCAATGTGACATCACACTGGGAGTCACCTTCTCTCTCAATAAACATCATTTACTCTTCTCTACATTTACTCTCAAGGCACGACGCTCACAGACATCAGCAAAACTCTCCACTAGCCTACCAAGTTCTTGTCTGGTGCTTGCAAGCATTACTGCATCATCAGCATACAACAAATTTGGGATATTCCATCTATCACCATTCATTACCAATGCCATCCCTCTCTGCATTACTCGTGTTTCTACTTCTCTCATCACCCCATCCATATATATATTGAACAGCCATGAGGACATCACACAACACTGTCGCACGCCCACACCGATCGTGAACCATTCACTTAGATGCCCATTAACCCTTACACATGCTTCGCTACCATCATAAAAACTCTTGACAGCACCTAGCAGCTTACCATCCACACCATACATGCACAAAACTTTCCACAATCCCTCTCTGTCTACTTTGTCGTATGCTTTTTCTAGAACCATTAATGCCATAAACACCTTATGGTCCTTCTCACAAGCCTTCTCTTCTATCTGTCTCATGCAAATACTTGATCCACACATCCTCTGCCACTCCTAAAGCCACCCTATTCATCACTCACTAGGACTTCTGGTATTTCTCTTCCTTTCTCTATAATAATTCTTCCAAATACCTTCCCAACCACACTCAATAAACTTATGCCACGATAATTCTTGCACTCACTTCGTTCACCTTTATTTTTGTACAGGGGTACAATCACAGCCTTTTTCCACTCTGCAGACACAGTTTCACTCATCCATACCTTCTTACATATCTCCAACAAGCACTTCATTCCTCTGTCTCCACTACACTTAAGCATCTCTGCATACACCTCATCAACCCCCAGCTGCCTTCCAATTTTTCAGCAATTTCACAGCACTCTTCACCTGTGCGAGTGTCACGTCTCCTGGCACTGCATTCCTTCTCTGCACACCCCCAAAACCAATCATGTTTACAGCCGCTCTGCTATCTCTATTCCCATTCATTAGGTTTTCAAAATATTCTTTCAATCTGGTCCTTACTTCGTCTCCATGGGTTAGTAACCTACCACCTGCATCCTTCACACTATCACATATCTTTCTGCTTTCACTTCTACATTTCCGCACTTCTTTCCAGAATAACTTTCTATTTTCAGAGTAGTTTGCATTCATTTTTCTTCCCAGGTCATCATTTACCTCCTTTTTTTTCCTCTTCACCAGTCTCTTTACGTGCTTCCTGCTCTCGATATACTCAGTTCTTATTTCAACTGAATCCCTATCCTGTAACCACTTTACCCACTTCTTCCTCTTTTCCTCCACCGCTCTCTTAACCTCCTCATCCCACCATGCAGTATCCTTCTTTTTTGTTGATACTCTTGCCACACCACACACCTCTTTAGCATTCCTAACCAAGCAATCCCTATAAGCATTCCACAGGCTGTCCAGATCCCATTCAATTCAGTTCACTGATTCTAACTTGTCCTCTACTTTGGTCCTGTACTCATCTGCCACTTCTTTGATCCTCAGCTTCTCAACTTTCAGTCTTTCACTCTGACTGCTCCTCTCTCTCTTGATCCACCTCACTTATCTCAGCTTGATCTTGCATACCACAATCATATATATTGTTGTGTACTGATGAAGCAATATTACTTACAAATACAGGACAAGAACCTGGTAGGCTAGTGCATAGCTTTCCTGATGTCTCTGAGCGTCGTGCCTTGAGGGTAACCGTAGAAAAGAGTAAAGTGATGGTTTTTGAGAGAGAAGGTGACTCCCAGTGCGATGTTAGAGTGAATGGAGAGAGACTGGAATTGGTGAGAGAGTTCAAATACCTGGGTACAGTGAGATAAAAGAGAGGAAAATGTGCAAAAAAGTGGAAAATAGAGTGACACAAGGAGGAACAATAGCTGGTGCAATGAAGGCCTTGATCACAAACAGAGGCTTGAGTGTTGCAGCTGCACGAGGCTTACATGAAGGGGTGTTAGTGCTAACTTTGACATATGGATGCGAGACTATGGTGAGGCATGAAAATGAAAAGTCAAGAGTAAGAAAAGTGGAGATGAGACTGCTGAGGAATGTATGTTGAGTCCACAGGGTGGATAGGATACGAAACAATGTGATTCGTGAAAGATGTGGAGTGAATTGGACATCAGAATCGAAGAAAGTGTACTGAGACGGAATGGTCATGTGGAGAGAATGAATAACAACAGAGTTGTGAAAAAGGTATATCTGAGCGAATTTGAAGGAGGAAGGAGGCAAGGTAGGCCAAGGAGAAGGTGGAGAGATATGGTGGATCAGTGTGTGAGGAAGAGAGGCTTGGAAGTTGGTGAGGCTAGGGAGCTGACAAGAGATCAAGCTGGGTGGATGAATCTTGTGAGAAGTGCAAGATCAGGGATTTAGCACCCTTTTTTAACCCCTAAATACCGAAGCACGTCAATGTACGTGTTGACCACTTTAACCCTCTCAGCTGAATCACATCAATATAGCGCACCTTGTAAAAAGCTGCGTGCACATTGCTCCGCTCCGATTGTGACGTATATCCCTTCAAGCCAATGAGAACTAACCCCTCCGGGCTCGGGTTGGGTGATCCGGCCACTCTGGGGACAGGGGGGGTCACCCCCCCCTATTGGCCCACCCATTGCCTGAATGTTTTGTAATCTGTCACGTAATAACCCTCTCTGAAGACCGTCCCACCCCTCTGTACACCCCAATATGACGTTGTTAGTCGAAGTTTACCCCTACCCAAACCACGAGGCCCATTCCATCCCCCCCCAGCCCCCCCCACCTTCCCCTCCTACCTTGTATACCCTTACCTACCCTACCCCCTCCCTCCCTTTCGGCCCCATACTACCTTCCTACTCCCAATAAACCATCGTGTGATAACGAGCACGCAGCTTGGATTGCTCTCCCCCCCACGCCTCCCCTCCCCCACTCCCCCCACCCCCATCACGTACTTTATATGTATTGCCGCGATTTTTTTTTCCTGTGCTTTTTCGTACCTGAATATAATAAATGCTTCTCTGTATACTGTTCTATACATGCAAACACGTGCAGTCACAGGCATCTGAGCCCCAGCACTCCCACCACCACCCAGCCTCCTCCCCCCATCACCACCCCTCCACCTCGATGTAGTAAAGACAGTTACATTTTCCCTTTTCCATTGCATGCATCTGCAACAATATTGAACAATATTCTATTTTCCCTCATGGCAATACAAACATTTGGTGTTTCTGAAAGTTTCTGAAGTACTATGAGGCACTACAGGATTACTCCCCATAAGTGAATTATCTCCCCACACCTGCAAACACACCTGCTTGCATGGTTGATAAGCTAACTCACATAGATTTTGTTCGTTTCAACTAGCCAAATTGCTTGTTACCATAAATGATCTCCCAAGGTTCAATGTACCCGTTGTGGGCCTTCTCCCCGATCGAATTTTATCTCCCCACACATACATTTACTTCCACTTCTAACGAGCACAGCGGGTGGTGTGTTTTGTGAAATGTGACACCACTGTGTTTGTTTACATCGTAGTAATTGTAAGTGAATGGACAGACCCGGCAGAGCTTCCCCTCCGCTACAGTATCAAGTACCCACAGAAACAATGTTCTATCAAGTCATACTCAGTCTGTATATACAAGTGTTTTCCATGTAGGTATATTGGAAGGTAGAAAGAAAAACAAATTGTAATGCCACTGGCATCCATTTTTTCTCTGCAGGAGTTGACTGCGAGGCGAGGTAGAACGGAGGGGAGGGGGGGACAGGTGGTGGGTGCAAATGTATCGAAACTTCGTCGTGTTTTGTTATGAAAGATGAAGCCTGTGATTATACAAATGTTCTGAGGCGATCTGTAACTCCGTATGCAGTAACGTGTATTGGATGAATGATGGAGTCAATGTTCGCCATACAATGTGTTGAACAACTGTAATTGAGCATAAATTTCAGAAACTGAGATGTCCGGTGTCTCGAAACGTGGTTCACCTGAGTCTAGTGTGTGTGTGACTCCACCGCTGTAATATTTTTGTGGCGAATTAGGGTGGCCAAATATGATTCATGATTATGAATTTGACAAAAAGTTAATGCCATGTCGTGCATCATCTAGTCTGTTTTATTGTGAGGAAAAAGTCATTATATTCGCAAACCATGGTATAAGTTGATGTCCTGTTGCATAGGATAATAGCTACGTTGAGAGTTGGACATCTATTGGCTTGTTGTGCGAAAATGTTGTGCAGTCATCATACTGATGGATCACGCGGAGGTAATAAG
>NC_137052.1:10306750-10314250 GCF_032717465.1 Coenobita brevimanus | reverse complement strand
CCAGTACTGGGACATTCTGGCTAGTAATCATCTAAGGTAGAGTTTCTTGCAAAGGTACTAGCAAAGATATCTGCTTTCCCACGTGGGTCATTTGTAATACTGCCATCTGAATATTTTGGTGGGGGAATGGAAGATGACTTGTTAAAGTTATTATTGAAAGAATTAAGAGTTGACCAGAATATTCTATTGTCATTAGGGTTGTTAAGTAGTTTTGATGCTTGCTTTTGAAGAAAGTTTGATTTAGATAGATTTAATACAGCTTTTGCATGATTTCTAGCAATTTTAAATTGGGAGAGTGATTCAGATGTTTTTGATTTTAAGTAAGAGTTATATGCTAATGACTTTTTGGCTGTTGCTCTGGCACAATTGCCATCAAACCATTTTGGAGAGTTTGATCTTTTAGTGAACTGTTGACTTGGTATGAATAAATCCACACCAGCTAGTATTAAGTCGCAAATGTGGGACTGGGTAGTATTGGGATCACTAGAGAAGAAAGACTGCCATGGAACATCAGCAAGATAATTTCTAAATCCATCCCAGTCTGCCCTGTCAAAGTGCCATCGGGTCACCCTGACAGGTTCGGAATGGGGAGGTGTAGAAGGGTTAACTAATGAGGCTTTGATGAGATTGTGGTCAGAGGATCCAAGTGGTGACAGTATCTCTATCCTGTATTGATCTGGATTATTTGTCAAGAATAAATCCAAGAGATGGGCATTATGGTCAGGATTATCAGGTATTCTGGTTGGTTGCTTTACCAACTGGGTGAGATTAAACGATTCCGCAAACAGCTCGCATTCCAGACCAGCATCATCAGTCCGGGCAGAATGCAATAACCATTCAACATTGTGTATATTAAAATCACCCCAAATGGTACTTTCATTGCCAAGGGCAAGGTCAAGGTTACTCAACTGAGTGGATATGGAATCAAATACACTGGGTTCCGAAGAAGCATTGGGGGAACGATAAACTACACAGATATATTTGGTAATGTTTTGGCAATTTAATTTATATAATGAGTAATCAAAACTGGATGAAGTGAAGTTTAAAATAGTATCAACTGCATATTGGGATTTGATATAACAACAGGTGCCGCCCTTGTTTCGAAAGTTTGTAAGGAGATGGTAACCGGGAAAACAAAATGGAGATATATCGGTAGAGGGTGAGATTTGTGGTTCTGTGAGGAAAAGGGCCAAAGGGGATATGGACTGAAGGAAAAAATGAACTGAGTTTAAATTTGTGGTAAGGCCGCGGATGTTGGTAAAGAATAAGGTCGCACCGTCACCTCTTCACCGACAAGCATTCCCGGAAATAGGAACAGTCGCTGCCGGCACAGTCGCTTGATGACGACCAGGAGGACCCCCTGCCTCCAGCCCTACCCTGCCGGTGGTGGAAATCTGAAGTACCACCTCATTTGATTGTAACATTGCAGCGGCCATTACTAAAGATGTGAATAGAAGGTGTGATATGTTATGCGCATGTAGTGTGGTGTAGACAGTTGAAGTTAGAGGTATTATGAGAGCATGCTGGCCTACTCTCTGTGTAAATGAATGCACTGAAAATGTTCAGAAAAGGGAGATGGTCAGGATCAAGTCCTGAGGGCTGGTGAAACGGGAGCTCCAGCTCTCCCTATCACCAGCTTGCCATCAACCTCGGGAGTACTGCCCTGTTCGACTGGTGCTACAGTCTACAGTCTACTCCTCCAATATTTTGTATATATATATATATATATATATATATATATATATATATATATTGTTACATAGCCTATGATTTCATCATCCTTTGTGTAATTCTAACGTACAGTATGCTGCATGTTCGATCACGAGCGTGTTCTACCTCACTCCCCCCTTCTACCCTTATAGTAGAGTAAGTCGTCTTTCTGTTGTTCAGAGCAGGAGTGTCAACTCTTTGTCCCCTATGGCTTCATTTGCATGTCCTTCTTACAAGTTGTATCAAGCTCTGCCGGCCCCTATATAATGAGCTCAGTCTCTACATTAATTGCCACTTAGATCTACTCCTCATTTTGCTCACATCTCTGTCCTCCCCTGTACAGTTGTTATTATTGTGAGTGCTCAGGAAGTCTCCAACCATCTTGTTCTGTATACCATGGGGTGTTAATTTGTAGGCCTAGTGAGGTTTTTGTGATTCATGTGTTTTAAGTGTCAGCCATTATTGATAATATTTTGTATCTGTAATAATATATCTTGCATTCACTGAGCATTATCCGGTTTTCTCATTTTATCACTAACATTTTTTTTTTTTTTTTTTTTTTTACGTGTCCGACTCTAGGCAAAGGCTCAGGGCCTATTTCTTGGGGGCAGTGGCCCATCCCAAGGCCCAGTAGTCCTCCTACAACTCCACATGTCACCACTTCGGCGCTAACACCCACCGTCCATATTGAATACATGCTAGGGCTGTCTCATACAGGACTAGTGTACTGGTATTAGCGGGGGTACTTTTACGACATGTCGGCGGGTCATCTGGTAGATCAGGAAAGTCTGCTTTTTTTTTTAGGAAATTCAAATCCTTAAACTGTTCCCTGCCCCAGCCGGGATTCGATCCTGGGTCCATTAGGACTGCAAGCCGCCTCTCTACCGATTCAGCCACGCCTCCCCCAGACTGACTTAGATAAATTTACACTTGCTAATTTTGTGTTAATAGAGGCTATTGCAGTTAACAATATATTTAACCTGTTCTTTGCCATTACATTATCCTTATGAGTCCTGAATGATTAGTTGTTAGTTTGAGCATTAAACTTTAACTTGTAATTTTACCTAACTCTTTTGTTTTGAACCTGGAACTTTGCGGGACAGTAGTGATTTTTAGTATTCTCACTTTAAGTGCACATTATCTTTCTCTGTTCCGTAACATAAATTTGGCGACCTCTTATCAGGATATTCAGGATATTATCATAAGGATGATATTTTGTGACTGTGATTTATTCATGATGTCTACTATTACTACACTTGATGAACCTAAAGATTTTTTATCAAATGTGCAAACAGTGTGTGATGTAGAAAACAGAACAAAGAATGAACTTAAGCTTGTTGCTCAACAATTGGGAATTGCAGTTCACTCTCATCATTCTAAAGATCAAATTGTTGGCATGATTAATAAAAGCTTGTTTAATGTAACTCCTCCAAATGAGCAAACGCAGATTGAAATAGCTAAGTTACAGCTAGCTCTGCAGGAGGCTCGTGTTAAGGAGGCTGAGTTTCAGGCTCGTGCTAAGGAGGCTGAGTCTCAGGCTAAGGAGGTTGAGTCTCAAGCTCGTATTCAGGAGGCACAAACTGAACTTGCTAGGATTCAGGCAGACCATGAGTATCGCATGAAACAAGGTGGAACTGGATCATCTAGCTCTGATGATTTTGATGTGGCTAAAAATGATAAACTTGTCCCTCCTTTTAATGAATCTGATTTAACAAAGTATTTTCAGTTGTTTGAGAGGGTAGCTACAGATTTTAATTGGCCTAAATAGTATTGGCCAGTACTCCTTCAAACTGTTCTCACCGGTAAAGCTCAACTAACTTATGCATCTTTGCCTCAGGATCAATCTGATAATTATGATGTAGTTAAGAGCTTGATTCTTAAGGCCTATGAGCTTGTTCCTGAAGCCTATAGAGTAAATTTTAGGACAACTTATAAGCAACATAAGCAGTCCCATGTTGAGTATGCAAAAATCAAAGAAGATCTGTTAGAGCCGTGGTTAAATTCTAAGAATGTGGATTCTGATTTTGATAAATTTAAGCAGATGATTTTGCTGGAGGACTTCAAAAGGTGTATTAATAAAGATGTAAGCCTATATCTTGATGAGAGAAGAATAGATAATTTGTCTGATGCTGCAGTTTTAGCTGATGAATATGTTCTCACTCACAAGAGATATTCTAAAGAAAAAAGGAAAGCTGAGAGTAAGTACGTTGCCTCTATTCAGAGTACAGGTAACAGGAAAGAGAATAAAGATGATGTTTCTGAGGAAGTAAATACCAGCTTCACCCCTAGGTTTCAGAAAAGTAAATGTACTTATTGTAGTAAGCTTGGTCATACTACGGAGAAATGTTTCAGGAGACAGCGTGATGTGAACAAAAAGGAGTCTTTAAATATTCAGTCAATTGGTCTAGTGTCCACCCTTGAGAGTTCCCAGAATTCTTTAACTGAGTTAACTGAACCTGCTTTGAGGGGTAAATTAAAATCTCATGATGAAGCTCCTCTTTTGAGCAGTAACGTGGGTGACACTCTCAAGAGTTCATGTGCTAATTTGCTGTCTGATGGTTTTCTCAGTCCTCTGGACAGTAATGACAGGAAATCAGTTAAAATATATCGTGATAGAGGTGCTTGCCAATCCCTTATGCTGACCAGTGTTCTAGGCTCTAATGTTAATTCCACTGATGAAACTGTAATCTTACAAGGTGTAGGGAATAATTACTTCTCTGTCCCTCTGTGCAGAGTGAATTTAGAGTCTGGTTTTGTTAATGGTTCCGTTATGGTTGGGTTGGTTGAGACACTCCCAATGTCAGGTGTAACTTTCTTACTTGGAAATGATATTGGTGGAAGTCAAGTGTGTCCAGCTCCTCAGTTGTCTAGTGAGCCAGTGGCTGCAACCCAGGATTGTGATGTCCCTGATGTGTTCCCTGCATGTGCTGTCACTAGGGCTAAGTCTAAAGTTACTGGTGACCTAGAGGATAATTATGATGATGATGTTATCCTAGCTGACACTTTTCTTGCTAATTTGGACCACTCACCAGATGAGGCAGTACCCCGTAGTGTTGATAATTTGTCTCGTCAAGAGTTGGTTGAGTTGCAGGTTGCTGACCCTGAGTTGAAAGGTCTAGCTAACTCTGCTTGCAGTGAGGAAGAGTCAGCTGGTGCTTCTACTTGTTATTATATAAAAGTCAGGAGTACTTATGAGGAAGTGGAGACCCCCAATAGCATCAACCAACTGTGAATGGGAGGTTGTACATCAAGTTGTCATCCCTCGTGTTTGTAGGCAGGATATCATTAGAGTGGCTCATGATTCCAGTTTGGCAGGACACCTTGGAGTGAGGAAGACTGTGACACGCATTTTGAAACACTTCTACTGGCCAGGTATCTTCAGAGATGTTTCCTGGTATTGTAAGTCTTGTCACACCTGTCAAGATGTGGGGAAGTGTAATCAGACCGAAAAGGTTGCACCTCTAGTTCCCATTCCTCCTTTTGAGGCGCCATTCACCCGTGTGTTGGTGGATATTGTGTGCCCTCTTCCTAAGACTTCTTCAGGATTTTCTTATGTGTTGACCCTGATTGATATGGCTACTCGTTATCCTGAAGCCATTCCACTTAGAAATATCTCAGCAAAAGAACTTGGTTAAGGAAATGCTAGGGTTCTTCACAAAGTTTGGTCTGCCCAAGGAGGTACAGTCAGACCGGGGAAGTAATTTCATGTCAAATGTTTTCAAGCAGTGTCTGAAAGAGTTGGGCATCACCCAGATCACGTCTTCAGCTTACCTTCCCCAGACCGAAGGAGCGTTGGAGAGATATCATCAAACACTCAAATCGATGCTCAAGAAATACTGTTTGGAACATCAGAAAGACTGGGGTAAAGGTCTTCCATTCGTTGTATTTGCCGCAAGAGAATCTCCAAATGAATCACTGGGCTTTTCACCCTTTGAACTACTGTTTGGCCATGAAGTAAGAGGACCCCTTAAGCTGCTCAAGGAATGCTGGCTTTCGGAGGAAGACGACATCAACCTGCTGGAGTATGTGATGAAGTTCAAAGAACGGCTGTCCACTGCTTTACAGCTAGCAAGAGAGAATTTAGGAGCTGCTCAGGAGAAGATGAAGACTTGGTATGATAAGAAGTCCAGGTTACGCCACTTTCAGCCAGGAGATCAGGTTTTGATTCTGCTACCGGTGCATGGGCAACCTCTTCAAGCCAAGTTTAGTGGTCCTTATTTCGTGGAGAAGAAATTTAGTGATGTCAACTATGTCATCGCCACACCAGATTGTAGAAAGAACAAGCAACTTTGTCACATCAACATGCTAAAGTTATATCACAGGCGGGACGAAAATAACCCAGTCTGCACTGTAGCTGTATCACCCGAGTCTGCAAGCGAAATTCTCCCATGCAGCATCAGCCTGAGTGATAGTTTGGGGAAGAATCCTGATATCATGAATGATCTCCAGACTAAGCTTTCTCATCTACCTCCCGAGGAAAGGCAGGAGTTTTCGGCATTACTGCAGGAGTACCCGCAAGTGTTCCGTGCCACTCCAGGAAGAACAACTGTGTTGATGCATGATGTCGATGTTGGAGACGCAAAGCCAATTAAACTGCCTCCTTACCGTGTGAACCCAGTGAAAGTTCCTCTCATCCAGAAGGAGCTTGGCTACCTGTTGGACCACAAGATGATTGAGCCCTGTCAGAGCGAGTGGAGTTCTCCTGTCACTCTAGTCCCTAAGCCAGGTGGGTCACAGCGGCTTTGCATCGACTACAGATGTGTTAATCAGATAACCAAAACAGACACTCACCCTCTCGCTAGCATGGAAGATTGCATAGACAAGATCGGAAAGGCTAGGTACATGAGTAAGTTTGATTTGTTAAAGGGATACTGGCAAGTACCTATGACTGAACGTGCTAGGGAGATCTCATGTTTTGTAACACTAGGAAAGACTTTTGCATGTTCTGTAATGCCATTTGGTATGAAGAATGCACCAGCCACATTTCAGAAGCTCATGAATGTTGTAACAGAGGGTTTGGCAGGGTGTGTTGTTTATATTGATGATGTATTAATATTCAGTGACAACTGGAAAGATCACCTATGACATCTCAGTAAATTTCTTGAGAGTTTGGTTCAGGCTAATCTTGTAGCTAATTTATCAAAGTGTGAGTTTGGTCAAGCTAAAGTTCAGTACCTTGGGTATGTAATCGGTGATGGACATGTTGCACCACCAGGAGGTAAGGTTCAGGTTATAAGTGATCTTCCCAGACCTAAAAGTAGGAAAGAGCTACAAAGATTTTTGGGAATCGTAGGTTATTACAGGAGATTTGTTCTTAACTTTTCAATTCTTGTATCACCACTTACAGACCTACTAAAAAAGGGAGTTAAATTTGTCTGGACCAATAACTGTGAATCCTCTTTCAACAAACTTAAAGCTATCCTATTAAGTCAGCCAGTGCTCGCTACTCCAAATTTTGCTAAGCCTTTTAAGATGGCTGTTGACGCAAGTGATACAGGAGCTGGGGCTGTTTTGCTGCAAGAGGATGATCAGGGTATTGAACACCCTGTATCTTATTACGGTAAGAAGTTCTCTCCACCTCAAAAGAACTACTCAGCTATTGAGAAAGAGCTTTTGGCCTTGATTTTGGCTTTACAGCATTTTTCATTTTATTTGTGTTCTGGTTTTGACCCCATAGTCATTTATACCGATCATAACCCACTGAAATTCCTTAGTAAGTTTAAAGATAAAAATCAGAGATTAACAAGATGGAGTCTACTTCTTCAGGAGTATTCATTAGACATACAACAT
>NC_137052.1:10261750-10301750 GCF_032717465.1 Coenobita brevimanus | reverse complement strand
CTGAGCATTGTCCGGTTTTTTCATTTTATCAGGGCTGACTTAGATAAATTTGCTCTTGCTAAATTCGTGTTAATAGAGGCTATTGCAGTTAACCATATATGTAACCTGTTTTGCCATTACATTATCTTTATGAGTCCTGAATGTTTAGTTATTAGTTTGAGCATTAAACTTTAACTTGTAATTTTACCTAAGTCTTTTGTTTTGAACCTGGAACTTTGTGGGACAATAGTGATTTTATTATTCTCACTTAAAGTGTTCATTATCTCTCTTTGTTCCGACACTATATATATATATATATATATATATATATATATATATATTGAGGCATCTGGCAGTAGGTAGATAGATAGATTGATATATATTAGTTTTATATATATTATATAATATATATAATTATATATAATATATAATATATATGATATATATATTATATATAATATATAATATATATATAATATGTATATATTATATACCTTATATACATTATATTATATTATATATAATATATACTATATACTGTATATTATATATATAATATATATGATATATATTATATATATAATATATATATATAATATATATATATATATATATATATATATATATATATATATATATATATATATATATATATATATATATATATATATATATATATATATATATATATATATATATATATATATATATATATATATATATATATATATATATATATATATATATATATCTGTATATATATATATATATATATATATATATATATATATATATATATATATATATATATATATATATATATATATATATATATAAAGTATATTGTCACGTAGGTTTATTTCTGAGCAGACACCGGCTGATCCCGAACAAGGTGCGTAACAGAACCCACAAAACAGATTTAGTATCAAATCAATGGTTAACCCGTCACGTCCCGAGGTTTTCCGCACCTCCGACATCCCCCAGTCCCGAGGTATTTTCGATTTTTTTTTTTTGGCTAAAACCTTCGCTTTTGGTGAGAAACATCGAAAATTCATAGAGAAATCGCTCACCTGAGGTTTAAAGTGCCCAATCCAGGTAGGAGTTCCTCCTTACCTGAGTGGGTTTTCTAACATGCTGGCACCAAAGAAAACGAGTTCTATGGGAGGGTAACTATTTTATCCACTCATAAACGGTATTTATTTATTTACTTGGTACGAATGTATATGTAGTATGAAAGTATATTGGTTTTCAAGCAGTAATAAAGGCATTATAAGCATTGTTTCACTCACTAACTAATCACCATACCTGACCTATTTTTGCCACACTACCTGATCATTATTTCTGGCTGTTTCTTCTTCTAATACTATGTAAACATTGTCCTCCACATTGTCATCGATTGGGGAATCACTCTGGCCCTGAATAACTTTACTAGCCAGGTCACTGGTAACAGGTCCTTTGCCAAGACAATGGTGTGTGGGGGGGAGGGGGGAGGTTATGCAGTGTAAGGCATTGTCCCTGCTTGGTATCTTGTACAGGAATAGAGGAAGGTGTCCCGTGTATACATACGAAAAATCACGTGCGAAAATTGAAAATTGTGCAAATTAGGTACCTTGCAATTGCACGACGTACTGGTACGTCGCCGGTACCGGCAAATGCAAATCGTTGCAACGTACCCATACGTCGTCGGGACAGGGCGGGTTAATAATCCTTGTGTTCATGTTCCTTTAGTCTACAGTAGTACTCGTATTTTGTTTATCACTGTTTACCACTGCTTGTTAACCAGTTTCCTTATATCACACTCACTCATCGCGTTTTCATTCTCATGTATCACCATATATGTTAAACAGGATTATCCTGAATGAATTTGCTTACTGTGGAGCACTGTAAGATAGGGAGTCTAAAATTCCACATTCCCTAAAACCTGTACTTAGATTCACCAACACAATTTACCACAATGAAGCAAGAACCACATTACACACCAACTAATAAACATAAATACTAGCTAGCTATGCTAGCTAGCTAGCTATAGCTCGACGCCCTAATCCCGCAAAGGGTGGCCGCAGACAAAACGCCTCCAAGTCACTCTGTCACCCACCATTTGACTCCCCTCCCCCCAACTCACCCCCCCTCCCTCATATACCTCTCAACTCCATCCCTCCACCTCATCCTCGGTCTACCCCTCCCTCTCCCTCCCTCCACTTCACCTACATACACCCTCTTAGTCAGTCTTTCATTCTCCATTCTCTCCACATGTCCAAACCACCTCAGTGTATTTCTCCTAATCTTTTCAACCACATCCACATCTACCCCACAACGTTCCTTCACTTCTTCATTCGTCAACCTGTTCCTCCACGTCACTCCACATGCTCCTCTCAAGTAACTCATTTCCACTGCTCTCACTCTTGACTTGTTCCCCTCTTGCAAGGTCCACGCCTCGCTTCCATACGTCAGGGTAGGGATCACAATACCATCATGCAGTGACTTCTTAACTTCCATACTCACCTCCCTATTTCTCATCACTGCTTTCAGTGTACCAACAACCTTTCTTCCCTGCTGTACCCTTTCACGTACTTCATCCCCCAAAGTTCCATCCTTACTCATCACACTACCCAAGTACTTGAATGCACTCACATTCTCCATATCCTCACCATCCAACCTCACTGCACACTCTGTGACTTCATTCCTCTCAAACACCATAACTTTACTTTTGTTTACATTAACTTTCAGATTCCTCCTCCTACACACTGTCCCAAATTCATTCACCAAACCTTGCAACTCCCATTCATCTTCACTCAACAATACTGTATCATCAGCAAACAGCAACACCAGAAGCTTCCAAATCTCATACTCATTCATTAGGGCCACCCCCACATCCACTGCCCTACCTTGCACCTCCTTTACAACCCCATCCATATATATATTAAACAGCCATGGAGACATCACACACCCCTGTTTCAGTCCCACATTGAGATCAAAGAACTCACTCAGCTCACCATTCCACTCGCACCGTAGCCCTAGCTCCCTCGTACATACTCTTCACAGCACTCAACAATTTCCCATCCACTCCATGTATTCTTAATACCTTCCACATACCTTGCCTATCTATTCTGTCATAAGCTTTCTCCAAGTCCATGAAGGCAGCATACACGTTCCTTCCCTTCTCTAGATACTTCTCCACTAAACATCTTAGAACAAATATCTGATCTACACATCCTTTTTCCTTCCTAAATCCCCCTTGTTCTTCTCCAACTAGCTCCTCTGTCATATGCCTAACCCTATCAATGAGTATTCTACCATATATTTTACCAGTCACACTAAGAAGGCAAATACCCCTATGGTTACCACATACTTCTCTCTCCCCTTTTCCTTTGTACAGAGGAACAATTATACCTGATTTCCAGTCCTCTGGAACCCTTCCCTCTTCCCAAGCCAATCTACACAACTTCCATATCCACTCCATAACAATCTCGCCCCCATACCTAAGCATTTCACCACACACTCCATCAATTCCTGGGGCCTTTCCCAGCTTAATCTTCTTCATCGCTTCCACTACTTCTGACCTACTGATCTCTTCCTCCCTCCTCTCATCTCTTCTTCTCCCAGCCATTCCCCAACCACTTATACTCACACTGCTCTCACTCTCTACATTCAACAAATCCTCAAAGTGCTCCTTCCATCTCCTCAATTTCTCTCTCTTCTCCACCAACAATCTATTATTCCTATCTTTCACTCCCCTACTACTTCCCCTTTCACACTGCCTTACTTTCTTTACTTCCTTCCAAAAACAATTTCTTACTCTCCCTCCATTTCACACTCAGATTCCTCCCAAACTCTTCATCCACTTTCTTCTTACTCTCCTTCACCAGTCTCTTAACCTCCCTTCTCCTGCTCACATATACCTCTCTCTTCTCTCTCTCATCTTCTCCCCTACCTCTACTCACCAACCATTCACCATATGCCTTCTTCTTTTGTTCCACAGCTCGTTTCACCTCATCATTCCACCATGCTGTCCCTTGCACACCCTTGCATCTCCTCCTCACTCCACAAACCGCCTCACACGCTGCACTTATCTCTTCCGTGAATAT
Organism: Coenobita brevimanus; assembly: GCF_032717465.1. Classification (NCBI taxonomy): domain Eukaryota; kingdom Metazoa; phylum Arthropoda; class Malacostraca; order Decapoda; family Coenobitidae; genus Coenobita; species Coenobita brevimanus. Next base: position 10,297,686 of record NC_137052.1, on the reverse strand, counting down.
CTTACATACGTCTTCCACCCCTTCCATCTGCTCTAGCTCATACCTTCCCAATCTTTCTTCCACTATGCTCTTATACTCTGTCATTTTCTCACTATCTTGCAATTTCTCCACTCTTCTCACAAGAGCTGCTTCCTCCTGTCTTCCCTTTCGTCTCCTCAACCACTTTCTTTGCAGCTCTACCTTGGCCATCACTAAGTGATGGTCCGAGACTCCATTCCCCCACCCTCTCCACACCCTTGCATCCAACACTTGTCTTCTCATTCGCTCATCCACACACACGTAGTCTATCATTGCCTTTCGTTCAACAAGTTCACCATCCATCCTCCTCATTACTCTCCATGTATTCCGGTGGATCATCTTATGACGAAAGTAGGTGTTGGCTATTGCCAATCCCTTACCAGCACAGATGTCCACCAAAGCACTACCATTCCCATCTACTTCAGCTGGCACACCCCACTGACCAACCACTCCATCCACTCGTACATTCCCAACTTTGCCATTCATGTCTCCAATCAACAGCACTCTCTCGCTCCTCTCAAACTTGTCCATACATGCTTCTACTCTCGCCCAAAACTCATCTTTCACTCTTGCCACTCGATCCTCTGTTGGAGCATACACACATACAATCGCCCATGCTTGTATACCTACTTTCATCCTCACCCATACAATCCTTGCACCCACTGTTCCATACTCTCTTATATTCTCCTTCCACTTCTTGCTTATCATCAGACATACTCCCTCTTTTGCCCTCTCATTCTCACTGACTCCCGCACATATACCTACACCGTATTCCCATTCTCTCATCCTTTCACCTTTCCATTTAGTTTCAATCAATCCACATATCACTTTTGCATCCTCAAGCACCTGGACAATCTCTCTCTCTTTCACTTCATCATTCACTCCTCTCACATTCCATGTTCCCACCCTCAGAATATCCTTTGTCCATTCCTTAGTTGTCAACATATGGTCCGTCCGGGTCCGAGGCGCTTTATTTGCTTTTTTAGTTAGTTCTTTTTACGGGGTGGGGCACTAACCCACCACCAACCCTTTTAGTCGCCTCGTACAACAAGCAGGGATACTGGGGGAGTATTCTTGAAACCCCCCTACCCCCAGGGGGGGTAGTTCTGGTATATGAGTCAGCAGATAATATCACTCACAAACACAGATTTTATATATATATATATATATATATATATATATATATATATATATATATATATACACATCCATCCATCCATCATCCAATCCTACATTGAGGCATGAGGAGTGAAGAAGCCCGGGGCTAGGCAGTTGGTCCCGACATTTAACTCGCCCCATCCCGACCACTTTTCCACCACTGACTCCCCCCAGTCCCAACCATTTTTGGAATTTTTTTTTTTTTGGCTCAAACCTTTTTTTTTTTTTTTTTTTTTTTTTGAGAAACATCGAAAATTCATAGTGAAATCGCTCACCTGAGGGTTAAACTCGATACAGGTGGGAGTACCTCCTAATCTTACTGGGTTTTCTAACAGGCTGTCACCAAAGAAAACGAGTTCTGTGGGAAGGTAACTATTTCACACCACTCATAAACGGTATTTATTTATTTACTTGGTACGAATTCATATGTACTACGAAAGTATATTGGTTTTCAAACAGTAATATAGGCGTTATAAGCATTGTTTCTCTCACTAACTCATCGCCATACTTGACCTTTTTTGGCCACATTACCTGATCATCATTTCTGACTGTTTCTTCCTCTAATGCTATGTAAAGTTTGTCCTCCACATTGTCATTGACTGGGGAATCACTCTGGCCCTGAATTTTGTACCGTGGTATGACATGGCTAACTGGCCAGGTCACTGATAACAGGTGAATTGCTGTGACAATGGCATGCACGGGGGGAGGAGGTCATGCAGGGTAAGGCATTGTCCCTGCCTGGCATCTTGTAGAGGAAGGTGTCCCATCTATACGTACCAAAAATCACTCATGAAAATTGAAAATTGTGCAAATTAAGGCCCTTATAATTGATTCGCGTTTATGAACGTTGACGGGATTGGCAGTGACAAAACGTGTGGACGTTAATTCACGTTGACGGGACGCCGCAGGTTAAGATGAGAGTGACCAGCCTTACTAATCCCTGAGTAATATTACATGAGCAATCAATCCCAACCACCCATTGGATATAAACCTCCATCGGCTCAATGAGATTGGAGCGCAATAATTACCCACTGAAACATATATATGTATATATATATATATATATATATATATATATATATATATATGTAGCAGCCGTGGCTCAGTGGGTTAGAGCGCTCCTCTCTGACCGAAGGGTCGGAGGATCGAATCCTCCCAAGGGTCATTGGTAGACATCAGGAAGGGCATCTGGTCATAAAATGCTACAAGCTCCAATCCGAAGTCCTCTGTCCAGGAGCAACACCTTAGCCCTTCGGGAATACCTGGCGTAAAACCAAATTATATATATATATACCTGCCCTCCTCTCTGCCTATTTTTCTCATCTTTCCAGTTACTTCATATTGCTTTTCTTTCCTTTACAAGTGGCTTTACTTTGAGTGACAAGCCAAATGGTTTCCTGTAAGCCAAGAAACCATTTACAGCGCTGGGTGGTAACCATATAACCAAACCATACGTGCTCCCTACGTGTCAACAAGTATGTTGGTGAAGGACTAGTGCTCCTCCCCGTAAAACAAATAACTCAAAGTCAAATGGCCACCCTTACTGGATCATGGCGTCGGGAAATAAATATATATATATATATATATATATATATATATATATATATATATATATATAGATAGATAGATAGATAGATATATAGATATTGATTCATTTATATTGCCCGACGCTCTCCACCAGTACACTTGCTGACACATAGGGAGCACGTATGGTTTGGTTATATGGTTACCACCCAGAGTTGTAAATGGTTTTTTGGCTTACAGGAAACCATTTGACTTGTCACTCAATGTAAAGCCACCTGAAATGGAAAGAAAAGCAATAAGAAGTGACTGGATAGATGGGAAAAATAGGAATAGAGGAGGGCAGGCATATATATATATATATATATATATATATATATATATATATATATATATATATATATATATCATTAAATACAATATTTTTTTTTTTTTTTTATGTGTCCGACTCAGGGCATAGGCTTCACAGCCTGCTATCAAGGCCCAGCAGTCCTCCTACATACTATACACCTCTATTTATGTAGAGAGGGAGACAGATAGGTAGATACAGATATATACAGTGTGTTAAGTTAAGAATTTCTAATGCATGGAAAATGTCTTGCCCCAAAGTATTAAGTGCTCTAAGTGTATGGTGTTGTTAGGGTCTTCTCATATTTTCTAAGTTTTGAGAAACCTCGAGTAATCCATGTTTGTGAGACTGTCAAGGTGTTTCGTGCCATGAAAACCTATGTCCTTACCTATGTCAAGTTTCGCTCATATCTGTAGAGACGTCTCACCGACGAGAATATAAATGAATTTTACCTGGACGAGAAAGTATTGGTCCTTCTTACCCTAACTATAGCTCATAACATACAAAACTTAGCATCGGACCCGCTATAGCTTCAGAAATCGAGTTCTGGAAAGGCTTATTTTTTTACTTTCTATCCTCTCACTTCATTTTCCTCTACCCCCCCTCCATTTCTCGACCTAACCCCAGCATGATATTCCCTTTCCCCTCACCACTTCTCTTCTGACCTTTTTCTTTCTAGCCTTCCATGTTCGTCCTCTTCAACCCTTATCCTTCCGTTTTATTTCTTCTCAATTCATTCCCTGCCTTTCCTTCATTCCCCTGTCTTTCTCCTTTCTATATCCCTTTTTCCCTTCTTCCATCCTTGCTTCCTCCCATCTTCCTTCCACTTACCTTTTTCCTCTCCTTTTTCTCTCCATTCCTCCTACCCCATCTGTCCTTTCTTACCCTTATTCCCTCCTCCCCTTCCACCGCCTCGACAACACCTCCCACTGTCACCCTAACAGCATATGAAATTTCTGAGCCATTCTTTATGAACTCTAGTCTGACGTGGGTGTGGTTGTGAGAAGGGAAGCTGGTTTACGCTCACAGATTCTTTACGTTCTGGAATATCTTACGTTCTTAGGCGATGAAGGAGAGAGAGAGAGAGAGAGAGAGAGAGAGAGAGAGAGAGCTAAATACAAGAGAAAAACTGAGATATTAAGCCAAAAGAAGAAAATAGAAATATGTTGAGCGTCACCAGGAAAATGTAAGGACAGCAAGAAGAGGAGTGTATTAGCATAAGAATGAGAGATGAATGAAGAACAAGAATAAAGAGGAAAAGTCAAAGAAAGTGCAAAATGTAAAAACTTACAGCAAGTGTAAAATGAAAAACTATATAGGGCCTATAAAAAAGCAGTCTATAAAGAAAAAAAAAAAGAGTGAGAGGTCGAGAACACAAAGGAAGAAATGACGAGGTAAGAGTGTCAGAGAGGGTACGCTGAAGAGTAAGGATGCAACTAGACACAAGACAAAGGACACCTTTCATTGCCGTTAATCCTTAGGTCCGTACTCCCTCGGTTTAGGAAACTCCCTAACACCCCTTCCTAAGCGTTTCATTTTTCTTATTGCTCCTACCTCTCCATTTTGTGTCATTTCAAGCATTCATTCATACTCAGCAGAAATAGATACTAACCCCTAAAACTCGGATCACGAAGATACTGTAGCTGTCATAAAACAGGTGTTCGTGGTGGCTTGGATGGTGGACAAATCTACTTTGCATTTCCCTCCAGTGTTTGATGGCCTACCCATTTTCTAGGGTACTCGATATGTTGTAGGCATATAGGAAGCGGGACGCATTAGGGGTAGGAACGATGATATCTGACTCCACACAGTTCTATTATCGAAGCACAGCGTGCAACCGCCCCGCCTCTGCCACCTCCACCCTTGTCAGGGATCCCATTCATGCAGAAAAGGTATTGAATGATAGTGTGTTTGGGAGAGCTTTAGAGACGACATTATCGTCATTATCAAGTCGAGAATTGCCGCATGTAATGTTACTTTCATTTGTCGTACTATTAGGTGTATTATCAAGTGCATAGATTCATCTTCAGTTTCATGAGAAGTGATTATATCGAAGTTTTAGCAGATTTCAATATAATGACCTTAATATATAGAGACTGGTTTCCAAATAGCTATCCAACGTGTTCTAAGCGATAGACTAAAATCCAAGTAACAGTTAAAAGTTATTTGGCCAGATAAGTCCCTCTCTTGCCTTGTCATCTGGACAGCCACATATGCACCCACCTACTTATCCACCTACCCACTCAACCCATCCAACACAACCCACAGACCTCACCCTTCCCACCCACCCAGCCCATCGATCCCTGCTATCCACCCTGCTAACCCACGAATGCCACACACGAAGTTCACACAACAATGCCACTCAACTCATTTACTCATTCACGTCTCCACCCTGAACCCATCCAGCCACCTACTTAGATCATCCCATCTCAGCCACCCTGGCGACCAACTGTGCTCACTCACTCTGGCGACTCATTTTGCCCACACATCCCGACAGCCTATCTTGCCCACCGACCCTTACCACCCACCCTTCCCACTCACAAAATTACACCCACCCTTCCCACTCACAAATTCCACCCACCCTGGTCACCCAACAATGCCATCCATCTCATCCATCCACACAACCCTCCCACCTCACCCTGAACACTCCCCACCCACCTCACCCTGCCCATCCACCCATCCTGTCCACCCACTCCTAATCCACCCTTCTTACCCAACCCCATTCACCTATTTGAACCCAACCCCATTCTCTCCGCCACCCCATTCACCCATTTGAACTCAACTCCATTCACTCCGCCACGTCATTCACCCATTTGAACCCGACTTATCCATCAAACTCATCTTATCCAAACCTAACTTACCGACCCCTTCCCGACCACCCACATATCCAGCCACCTAAACACCCAGCCCACCAAACGCATCCACTCACTAATGCGCTACCGAATGAAATAATGCGTGCCAAAGCTATTCATTAATTTAAGGATATGTATGACAAAAATGGTTTAATACACTGGACAGTACAAGCTTGACTCATTCCTGTAAAGATGCAGTTAGGTAAGAACAATTAGATCAGAACAGATATATGCACACACACACACACACACACACATGCGGAAGGGTGGGAGTGGAAGGAGGGAGGATTTAGGGACTGTGAAGGGGACGGATGAGATGTGGAAGTGTCTAGTATTGTTCTAAAAGCAGCTTGCACAGTACATTGACTCGTATCTCCGACATATACCCTTTAATTCAGCTATATTATGGATGTATTTCCATTAGGATTCCATGATATGCCATCCATTGGCAACAGTTTTAATGGGCGAATACTTTGGTAAAATATTCAATATCATTAACTATGCTAGTTTCAACATTACATGCTATCCATTCTGTTCAGTGATTAAACAGTCAACCATCAAACAGTAATTCGTAAGACGTGGGGCCAATCTTCCCCGGGGATAAACAATCACTGAGGATGATTAGCGAGTGAATTTGTTGTGAACTACTCTCTCCCTGTGTGTGTGTGTGTGTGTGTGTGTGTGTGTGTGTGTGTGTGTGTGTGTGTGTGTGTGTGTGTGTGTGTGTGTGTGTGTGTGTTTATGCGTGTTTTGTTCCTCTTAGGGCGAGTCCACACGTGCTCTCGAACATATATTGGCAACACGGTAGGCAACATGTTCGGAAACATGTTTGCAGCAGTATTTGGACAGATGAATGCAAACATGTTTCAGTGCAGCTACGAACACCTGCAGGAGAGGCGATGGGATAAGTGTATCCAAACCAGGCAGTTGAGACTTCATCATGATGTTGCCAGCATGATCTGAACGTTGCTGTTCCCAGGTGTTTATCAAATCGTGCATGTTAAAGATGGTGAAGCTCGTCCTAAGCCAAAAGCAAATAAGATATAGCAGGCAACTCTGTTGCGTAATACTCTTCAGAGGTATATTTCTCATATGTCTATGGATGTGAATGAGCATGTTTTGAATGAAATTAGAGTTTCTCAGTTGTGATCTTTTCAACGCCATGAATCAACAAATGTGATTTCATGTTCTCAGTTGCATGTCTTGATGAGGTACATTAATTCAAACGACATCGAAGAAGAATTCCTGTTCTGCAGTGTACCTGAAGGTCAGCAATGGGGAAATGTGCGTAGGGTTTGTATGGACGTAACACCAGCTACGCTAGGATCGGAGTCAGGATTCCAGACAAGAATGAAGTAGCTAGCTTCCCAAGCTAAGGGCATCCATTGCATGATCCACCGGGATGCCGTTTCCAGTAAGACCTTTCTTGCTTCTCAGCGGGAAGTGCTCATCTCTGTGTTCAGAATAATGAATTACATGAAGGTTGGGGCACTCAGCACACATCGGTTCATAAAACTCCTCTGCAAAGACATGGATGCTGACCATAAGACCCTTCTCTCCTACGCGGATGTACACTGATCGTCGAAAGGCAATGTTGTGAATTGTGTCTTCGAGACTGTATTAACGTGAATTGTTTTATATGCCCCCGCTGTACACTAGGATAATAACGAAAATGTTAATACACCACAAATATGATGGTGACAATTAGTCACCAGTGTAATGATCAGAATTTAGATACCTCCAGTGTAACACCAAGAATTTTAGAGATTATAGAGAAAGAGGGTAGAGTGATCTTATCTGAGAATATATAGCTTTATGAGGAATGAGGTAGCGTGATTTTCTTAGAGAGGGTTTATGGGAAGTTTGGCAACCTGATCTTACTAGAGAGGGCACGAATAGTTAGATATTAGCACACCTTGCGGGCCACTCAACCTCGTCTGTGCCACTCCTTGGAGGATAGCAAAATTCAAACTCAAAATGACTTAACCTAAGATTTACTAAGTATTAAGAACTGAGATACAAATTACTCTTCAAACTGGGAATAATACCAAACAACATATAATGAGGATCTATATCAACAGAAATATGAATCTTCTCAAACTGTATATTAAAAAAATACTGTTACACTTTTCAAAAATATGAATCTTCTCAAACTGTATATTTAAAAAATACTGTTACACTTTTCAAAAATATGAATCTTCACGAACTAAATTAATATTCAGTAATGAGGATTTACAGTATAACTCCAGAAATATGTATCTTTACACGAGATTAATATCCCAAGAATACCGATACGCATGGATATAGTCACGTGGTCTCTGACGAACTCGTCGGAAAGGAACCTAAAGGTTATCACCAAAGAATATTCTCTAACACTAAATGCACGAACCCTGAAGTATCTTATATAAACTAGACAATAATCAAAATGATCAATAATCACATGAACCGTAATCAAATGGACAAATGGATTAGCCGATATTTACTTTGATTCCATGTACTAAAGGAGTGGGGGGGGGGGATTTAGTGTGTTAGAAGTAAGGCCGCGGGTTGAGCGCTCGAATCCTTGGGATCCAAGCCACGGCCCTCCATAATTCTCGTCTGCAACGGTGAAAAGGAGCGATGATCTCGTTATTCAGCAAAAGAAGGATCTGGGGAAAATATCATTAATTTAACTCACGAACGTACTGTATATGATGACTTAATACACGAGGGAGAGACAAGGGGAGAGGGGGTGAGAGCTCAGGCACTAACCTGCAACGATGAAAAGGTGCGATGATCTGAATTGTTTGGCGCGGCTTCTCACCTTTTATAAGCATCATTTTTATAAGCATTACTTTGTAATATTTTGTTTCTACTAGATCTTCCAAAGAATACAAGATATACGTTTGCACTCAACATATGTAGATAAATGACTTACGATATTTAAATTTTTTTTACTAAGCATAATGGAACTTTAATCATAACGAAGCCAAATCAGTTAGGAACTCGAACAGTTTTATAACCCATGTCGGTTACATTTGCCTACGTGACTGTAACCCCGCCTGAACAACAAGAATTTCGCGCTTCACAAATGACAATCTTCAATATTCTGACTGCAGTCAACTCTCAATCACCATCAACTCTCAATGCATAGTTCAAAAGGGGAAATTTATCAACTTCGGCAGGTAAATTCTCTAGATCAGGATATAAAAGAAGACATTCGCTATTTTTAATCTCTGCTAACATTTCTGCAGTAATACGTCTTTGTTGAAATCGGCTGGTTCACTATGCATAAACATTATTTATATTCACACCAAAACTCGAATTAGCATTATCAATAGCAGAATCATGTTCAGATTATGAATATCAACTAAGACTAGACTTAAATGTAGAATTTAACGGTTAAATCATGAGCTATACTTACAATATTTAAGCTTAAGGTTACACTTACAATACTAGCTTATACTAACTTACACTAAAATTTAAAATTATGGCACTACAAGATGAAAGAGGAAACCAGGTTCTTTCAGCAAGTGCAAGAAAAAGATATTTTGTAAGTCACGCTGATGATGAAATGTGGAATAATTGGGCTGCATACCTGGAGGATATTTTCCATCAGCTGAACAATTTGAATTTGAAACTTCAATGAAGGGAAACAGACATTCTCCTGTTCCAAAGCAATCTTCGGGCCTTCATGTCCAAACTGCAGAACTGGCGTAGGAAATTCAATCTTGGGAAGACAGCCATGTTTGAAAAACTACAAAGTGATGACTGAGTCTGAGGGCAAACTAGGTCAGTCCTTGAAGATGAAATTATTGGGTACCTTCAGTCCCTAGCAAAGGAATTCCAGCGATACTTCCATGAGCTTACAGGAGAACAAGAGGCACTGGAAAGAAACCCTTTCTCTGCTATATTTGACGTATCCGGCATCCCTGATGAAGTCCCAGATGAATTCTTGGATCTACGGGACAACTTTCCAGTGCATGACCTGTTCCAGGAGAAATCAGCGACTCAATAATGCATCAGTTATATCCCAAAGTTAGCGTGCTGACCTGTGCTTTTCTTCCATTTTTGCCTTCACCTACCTCTGGAAGGCCAGATTTTAAACTCTTGTCAACATCCGAAGGCTGACAAGGAACAGACTGAACGTCTAGCATGACATGAGATTAGCCCAGCAAACGCCCTGCCACGAATTCCAAGACTCGTTGCTCAGATGCAACCCCAACCATCCCTCTAGCAAAGTTGAAGAGGCAAGTGATATGTAAGTAATGACAGTAATGGATTGTGATGATGGTTGAAAGTGAGAAAAAATGATGACCTTGGTTTGACTATCAAACTAAAATTAACCAAATTTTATTATGTGCAAGGAATATCATCATAAAATTCGTAAAAAAAAATGAATAAATGATTGTTTTATCTTTTTCCCCTTTTTTTCTTTAAAAAAAATAATAAATAAATAAAAACTGAAACGGCTGATGGCAGAGGAGGGAAGGGTTGTGTGTGTTTAAGGGTTTTGAGAAAGGTATCGCGAATATAAAAAGGTTGGGAACCATTGCCCCAGAGTTGTTTCCATTTTTCACCTCCTACCTCTATAAAGCCTCCATCAAGAAACCCAGGGAGAAATGCAATGGAGAGACGAAAGATTGTTGAGTGTTCTAGTCATTAATTGAAAGTTCCAAGTGTTGTAGTTACTGAGTTATGATGGGCTGAAAACAAGCAATATTTACAAATGCCTCCACATTTCGGAAGGGCTCAGTGCTCTATACCCCTAAGCTTTCAAGGTTAAGCAGCTGTATCCAAAGCTAAATTACTAAGGAAGAGGTGCTAGAGAGCTTCCACATCTGACAAGAATATGGAACCTGAACTGTGATGGTCCTTCTGGAAAGACTCTGAAGGTGGCTGCAACGGTCCTTCCAGTAGACTGAAAGAAGTTTGTACTTTTTATGGTCAGGTATTCCCAACTAATTCCTGATTATACCAAAAGAGTGGGTCACATGCATTTCCCCCAGCCTGTCTGAAAGTGTTGCATCATTATGTCACCCACTGGCTAGCATGCAGTCAGGATGTTGCCATGTTTCTTCCAACTACCCCCTCCACGTCCCCTCCTCCTCACCAAGCACCTGGGCAGGAAGTGGGCCCAGCCACCCAAGTGGAACCATCTACTACCCGGTGAACACCTCTGACAGCAACTCCAAAAAGGAGGATGTGGAAGAGAGAAGGAGTCCAAAAGTGGAGCATGTGGCTGAGTCCAAAATATTAAAAAACAAATGTTAATAAGCGTACCTGGTTTAGTGTGAACAGAAGTATGAAATTAGTGCAATTATGAATAAGAAGACAGTGATTAGTGATGTGCAGTGTGTTTACTAACAAGTGATGAAAGTTATGCTCACAGAGTGCTTCAGAGCGTATCATGCCTCAGAATGCTTCAGGAAACAATGTAATGTACATATAATTGTAAGTGCCATGTTTCAGTATGTTAGTAAATAGATGGTGTGATAGTAAGTATGGAGACAATTGAGAGTGATGGTGCAGTGCACAACACCCTAACAAAGTGAAAGTGGTGCTTGCTACGAAGTTATTCTTGATTGTTATGCTGTAGTTTTATTAGGCCAAAGATAAGTACTTAGAAAGGGAAAAATAGCCATGTAAGTGCTTAACCTGTAATGGGTGGCAGGAAAAATAAGTAAATAATGACTATATTTTGTGAAGTAAAGGTCTATATTTTCCCTCACGTGGCAACTCTGAATTAATATATTACTTTATCACTTTGTAAGTAGGTTTTCATTAATGTATGACAAGTCATACTCTAAGTGAGAATAAAAATAAAAAAATATATATTGTACTGTGAGCTCAGTTCCTCTTACACTCACGTGGCTTGTTTAATGTTAACATGTAAAACGTGATGTTGCTTTTGTAGTCTACGTCCATACTATACTACAAAACGCAAATTGCCTTTGTGACTGAAAATTAGTAAATAGTGTTTTTAATTTTTACGTTATAAAGCACAGAAGTCATAACTCAAACCTCATCCCACACGCGGCATGCAGGCCACTAGAAACACTGACTGGCACCAGCTTGGGAGACCTACGATCTTTGGCAGCGCAAAGCAACTCCCACAATTAGCTCTCGCTCCAGAACTGAACCACCTTCTGACATCCAGTTCCTTTCAAACGTCAAGGGAAAAACTGAAAATTATGTAACTACAATTTATATATGTTTAGTTAAATGTAAGTGAATCAAAGGAACTCATGAAAGTACCATATAATTCCTGTACCTGCTACACAAGCGACGTGGGTTAAAAGTACTATAACCCTGCCCATGACTACGCATGCGTAGTCATGGGCATGACCTCAAGCAATCCCCAATCCCTCCCCCCTTCCTCCTTCCCCCTGACCAGTACTAAGCGTGCGTAGTACCGAAATGCCCATAAGCAATTCCCAACCCCTGATTATTAGGCCACATACCCTTGTCCAAATCTACCTAGGATAATGTTTCATCATGAGAGCACACACGTCCACCTCGTACAGTAGCTACTGGGTAAATGCCCAAGGGAAGGGAGACCAGAGTGAGTGGCCTTGACCAACTTTCATACCCGGGTAGCTTTCATCCAGAGAATTTCTCTCTCTCTCTCTCTCTCTCTCTCTCTCTCTCTCTCTCTAGTGCTGCAAACGATATGGTTAGTCAGACCAATATATCGTTAATATTTTAATTTTTCTGATATAGAACCGATACCAATATTTACTGTCGATATAGGGATATCGGATGTGGACGGAAGAAACTTTAAGATGCTTTTATTGAGGATTTCTTCTCCCTCCCCCTTCCTCCTCCCCTTTCCCCTACCCCTTCCCCATTCCCTTCCCATTCCTCCTCTCCCTGCCCAATACGACGCACGTATAGTATTGGGCATGCACGCAAGCAAACCCCCCAACCCCCCCTCCCTCTGATTTTAGGCCATAACCTCATGTCCATAGCTATGCAGGCCACACTTCCCCCGCCCCCACGTCCAAAACTACGAAGGCTGAAGATGTTTAATCATGAGAGGTCACACGTCCATAACTCCACAACGTACAGTAGCAACTGGATCAATGGTGAAGGGAAGGAGGGACCAAGGTGAGTGCCTGACCACCTTTCATACCCGGGTAGCTTTCACCTACCGAAATAAGCAACAAACATATTCGTTTCCTGGATGCTTGACCTGACCTTGACCGTGGTAGGATACTTTCACCACAGCAAGTGTACTGAAAAAAAAAAATAAGGCGTAGTCTCCTCTCTCTCTCTCTCTCTCTCTCTCTCTCTCTCTCTTCACTCTGTTTTCTCCCTACTTTCATTTTATTCTTTCTGCTACCACAGTCACATTCATTCTAAAGCTACAATAGCTACAATTAATACCACCACCACTATTACCTGATTTAAGAGACGTCTTTTCATTATTATATAAGACAAATTATAACAAGGCTTTATTCTGAAGTGTGGGTCATCACCTTCATTCTAGATCTTGGGCAGATCAAGAACAAACGTAAAACACACACACACACACACACACACACACACACACACACACACACACACACACACACACACACACACACACACACACACACACACACACAGATCGTAAACTTGGTCATAAATTGCCTAGTTTTGTGTATCACTGTCTTAATAGTAAAGATAAATACCACTCCATTTGGTCATAGTTCCAATTTGATAAAGCAAGAGAGAATCCAGAAGCAAAAAATGCATCAAGAATATCATTATCTGCTTGCGCAAATGCCTTGAAGTGGCTCAGTATACCTATCCCTGCAGGCGATCCAGTGCAGTCTGTGAATATACCATCCTCTGAGTGTTCCTGATGTTTTTCATGCCATTCTCATGTAGAACTTAATAAGGTCTCTCCTCTTCCTTATCAGGACACCTGATTTTGGAAACATAAAAAGGCAGTGTATGAGAAGAAACAAAACATCTATGTCCATTGAGAAAACATCAAGGAAGGAGTTCAGGTCCTAGTACATCTCTTCAAATGCATTGAGGAGTAATAGTTGGTAGCCCTCCTCAAGGCTGTTTAGACAATCGGTTATCTCAACTATACTGACAAGAGCAAGAAGGGAGGAATTGACTTCCACTGTTGCATGGTGCATCACAATCCTCCTTTGTCTTGCCTTTGACATGGCGCATCAGTTATCGGACACCTACTTTGTGATCTTTAGTTTGGTGTTCCTATGATGGAGACGAGTCACCATATTCTTAATTTCACTATCAGCATTAGCATGGTAATGAATGGACTTCCGTTGTTTTAATGTTTATTTGTCATGAGCTGTTTCCCTTGCTTCCCTAGCAGACATCATGAAGTACTGATAAAGAACAATCCTTATTTTATCATAAGAGTTAGTCAGTACTGCCACAATGTCCAAAATTTTCTTGTCATGCTCTATTGCATTTGTCGTGTCAGGGGACATGGGCAAAAGGCACATTGCATTAGTGGTCAGAACGGATAGAACATCTCTTTGTGGTTGTTAGCTTGTGCCCTCTGGTAGAGGGATATTCCGAACTGAATAAGGAACTAGTGATTTATCAGAGAGCATAATCACTTATCAGTCTGGCGGGAAGAACGAAGGTGGTGTAACACTGATTTTAATTTCTCCAGTGACTTCTTTGATAACAATTTCTGGTCTAATCTTGCCTACAAAACGCACGAGAGATGGAAGGCTTTCGTCTTGTTTAAATGATACCCACTGACCATTGACTGTATTGTGGCTCCCACATCCTAGAAGTTAGACCACCTGTTGTTCCTGTGGAAATTACAAATGTTTACTGTTTTTCATTTTTCACCATTAATATTGAAACAAACGTCTCCAAAGCCTTCACCACAATTTTCATGCTCAGTGTTGGTGCACATTTTGCAAGGTGGAACAGCAAACGTTACAAGATTAAACGCGTCCCGATCACTCTTTAAAAGTGGATTACTCTGCACAATGATAATCTTTACAATCGTTTAAGCACTGGCGAGTATTTCACTCCCCATTCATACAGATTCAAGGAGAAACGAAATTTGCTGCCTCATTTTAATTCTAGCGTAGTCTTGAATTCTCGTAGAACTCTACACAGTGTTGGACCCATTCTAAACTATTTTTCCAGTGCATTTTCTTATTCAGTGACTATAACAAATCCTGATTTCATCTAAATTTTGCAGTGAAAGGACCTTTGTAGTTAGTACTGGCAATATTCCCTCGAATGAAAAGCTTTCAAATATATAGATAGATAGATAGATAGGTAGGTAGGTAGGTAGATAGATAGATAGATAGATAGATAATGCATTATTACACATAATTACTTTATTAAAACAACAGAAATCCTTAACCTTGCAGAAGCGAGTAACCAACGGACACAGCCTGATGAATGACGAACAGTGGACGCCTCAGCACACTAAGAGCTCACAGCTTCACAGAAATGAATAGTCATTCCTCCAATATAATTATGTCAGCAGAATAAACTCAACACATATTTCAGCAAAAAAAAGAAGAAAGAAAACTGTCAATTTGGCGTGCGTTGCTCTGACGTTTTTCGAAAACATTACCAAGACCAACTTCGGAGTCTCGATTTTTGGGTAACAAGTAAATTTCAATCATGCCCCAACAAGGTAATTTGGATCAATGAACAGGCAAACATAAAAAAAAAAAAATCAGTTAAACGAGTCCATGGCTTCAATAAATGCTGCCTGCCTAACACTGGACATTCAGCAAAAATACCGGTATGTACTAGTTGTTATTCAAGAGGCGATGAGAACAGTTAGGGGAGAGTTTGTTGTTGATATTTTAACTGGTAATATATTCATGTTATTAAAGACGAGAGAGAGAGAGAGAGAGAGAGAGAGGGAGAGAGAGAGAGAGAGAGAGAGAGAGAGAGGTCTTGAGTTCGTGTAAAGTGCGATTCCGTGACAAACACACACGCCAGACATATATATATATATATATATATATATATATATATATATATATATATATAGATATATATATATATATATATATATATATATATATACACACACACACCCCAGACATATATATATATATATATATATATATATATATATATATATATATATATATATATATATATATCTGGCGTGTGTGTTTGTCACGGAAACGCACTTTACACGAACTCAAGACCTCTCTCTCTCTCTCTCTCTCTCTCTCATATATAGATATATATATATATATATATATATATATATATATATATATATATATATATATATATATATATATATATATATATATATATTTTGCCTTATACAACCTCCTCCTACACACACTCGGAGACATAAACTAAATATCAAGACGTAGGCTACACACACACACACACACACACACACACACACACACACACACACAATGAACATAATTTAACAAACAGCAGAGAGAGAGAGAGAGAGAGAGAGACCCATATTTATTTTTAATTCATGCGAGTCGTCTCCCTTATAACTGATATTCTTCATCTCTCTCGTTTCGTATTTCATCCTTGTAAGTTCTGTCTTTTTCCTTTGTCACTCATTCCACCTACCTTATATCCCCCCCCCCTTCAGGTTTTCTCCCCACTAGCTCTCCTTTTATCTCTCCCCATCTCTGTTCTTCGTTATTTCGCTCAGGTTTTTTATGTTTTTTTTTTTTTTTTAATCTAAATTTTCTTTCAGACTGGATTACAACTCTCTCTCTCTCTCTCTCTCTCTCTCTCTCTCTCTCTCTCTCTCTCTCTCTCTCTCTCGTTTATTTTCTTCCTTACCCATTACATTTATCTGAGTTTTGTTCCACTCTACCTTTCAGTCATTTTCTCTCACCCCCATTTTTTTTTTTTTTTTATACTAGACTTCTCTTCCCTTTTCTTTGTATCTTCATCCGACTTTTTCCTTCGGTTGTAGAGTTCAACGCGGTTACTTACACAGCCACACAGAACACACACTTAAAACAGCAATGAGATTATTTAACTCACCAACAGTATGAAAGTTCAATAAAAATCACGGCGATGTGATGAAAGGCTTCTTGAACTCGCTGATATGGAAGCCTGGACTGCAAGCACACATTTGTGTTACACAGCCAAGATAAGAAAATTATCTAGAAACAGAGTGGTGTGCCCTGGCAAGGAGTGACCGGAATGAAGCTGCTGGAAGTAGTTTTCTTTTTCTTTTTTTTCTTTTTCTTTTTTTTTGCGCATATCGTCCATTGAGCCAAAGGCCCCAGGTCATTAAGGCAAGATTTTTTTATTTATTTATATCTATAAACATTTTTTAATATAATTAGAATAAATAATCTAAGAACCGAATACTGCTAAATCTGACAAATAAACCACCACCGAACACCTAAAACCTAAAGATACGGATAACTGAACGTAGCTAGAATGCTTACACCAATGAGGAGAAACATCTGGACCAGGAAAGCATCATCGATCGCAGATATGTAATGTCTTTGTACACTACACACTTGCACTCATCACTTGCTGACTGTCCGTCGAGGCATACAGAAAAATATAGGGAATATCAGTATATGAAAGAGAACCAGAGAAGTCAGGAACTATTCCATTTACGTCAGCTGTCGACCCAAGTTATGAAAACTTACACACGCGGATTCAAAGGATTTACGTATGTACAAGGTATGAAATACCTCGCCTAATACCTCCGTATATTGCACACTTGCATTTATCAGCTGGACACCGTCAGGGAAGGCATGTGGTTAAATATAGGAGCCATTAGTAAAGAAAACAGAAATGACAGAAGCAGGAAGTATTTCAGATATGTCAACTATTAACCCTAACTGAATTATACAATATAACTTGTACAAACATACACTGAATAAAAACCGTGACCAAACAATAAATAATTCACATCATTCTGATCAATCCCTTCTCTCTCAAGAAAGCCACCATATGCTCACCTATAACAAAGACCCCATCACCCAAGATGGTGGAAAGGGTGAAGAGGACGCCTACTGTGTCGCAGTGCTTCGTAAGAAAACTGCGTTCACCAATAAATAGTCGACAGCGCAAGATGATATGAATGATCGATAACACCGCACCACAGATGTCACAGTGTGCTGGAAATCGTTTCAATATATGATTTCATGTGTGTTATCATCATAAACTTCGTTTTTAAGCAAGATGTCTCTACCATTTCTACATGCCAGTAGCCACTAAGCAAGTCAAGGGAAGTGAAAACAACGTTGTTCTCGCCAAGTGATTCCACTGGTAATGGGAATCGATAGGGTACAGTGACAGAGTTTACTTTACGATGGTCAACTACGGGTCGATATTCACCTCATTTCTTGGGGACTAGCAGAAGCGGATTGACGTAGTGTTCAATGATATCTTGATATAGCACATCATGTACTATCTCGTCTGTTTTCTTTCGTAAGGTCTGGGGTAATCTACGTGCCGAGACAGAAATTGATGGAGTACTGGGAATCAATTCAGTAGTATACTTAATCATACTGGTCATTCACATTGGTTCACCAGGTAAGGCCACGACATCTCTAAAGAAGTGCAAAAGATTAATTAATTGTTCCTTATACTGAGGGAAGTCGCCAAGATTTACTTGAGAGGTGAGATCAACTGACGGAGTAGTTTCAGAATCCGTAGAGTTTTCAATGGTATATACACCAGGTAAAGCATCATCACTATCATCCATATCAGTTACAGAAAACTGTATGTCCTGGCACACCTTTGCAGCCGATGGGTACACCAGGAATGAATGAATGAAAATGTGACATGGCGGAGCAACAGCAGAGGTCATATGCCGCCGAACACAAATATTAAAATAAAGTCAAAATATATAAAGACCATAAAACGCAAAAAGAAAGGCGATGCATAAAACATACCAGCAGTATAAAAGAAACAACCAAAACTAAAACATTGTGGAAAGATAAAGGTTAAACGAGAACATTATCATTAAAACAAACTAAAATGTGGTAAAACTCTACTGTGGAGAAGGCAAGAACTCAACACAAAAGAGAAGGTGCCTCCCCCCATAGCACAAGCCTCCTTACCAAGCACAGAGGAGAGAAAGTACAATCCGTTTCCAGCTCGGCACCCGGAAGGGTACCTCCGATGAAGGTCCCCAAGACTGGGGCATTCCACAAGAAAATGCCACACAGTCAAAGGAACCAGGCAGTCATCACAATAGGGAGAGGGTGCCCTCTCCACTAAAATAAACATGGGTCAGCCTAGTGTGGCCAATTCGGAGGTGGGCCAAAACTGTTTCCCACTGGACCGTCCCACATACCCCCCATGGCCAAGGTTCCGATGAATGGTGTGGAGTTTGTTCACTCCTGCTGCATTCCACCTCCTCTGCCAGCCGAAAAAGACAGCCTCCACAGTGGCTGTATGTAAATCCTCTGATGGGGCACGGTAATGAGGACAGGAAGGGAGAGAGGCAGCAGCTCTCGCCAAAGGGTCAGCACGCCCATTGCCCACGACCCCCACATTTGCTGGGACACAACACAGCTGTACAAAGTCTCAACGCCTGCATAATAAGAAGAGCCACTCCAAGACAGACAGGACTAGGGGATGAGATGGGAAGCCACAAGACAAAGCTTGTCAACCACTGGCTGAGTCTGTAAAAATGATTAACGAAGCTGGAGGGGAACTAAAAATTAATTCAACTGCGACTAAAATAGCGTAAGTTTAATGGTAAAAACAGATGCAAAAAGAGGGAGACTCCCATCATGGCTAAGGTCATGAAAAATGACACCAAACCCTTTCCTTGCACGAGATTTACAGCTATCAGTATATACAGGGATCGAGTCGCTGTGAGGAGAGGCATGTTCTATAAAATCAGACAAAGCTGCATGTGAGGAAAGAAAGGCCTTTCTCTCAAGGAAGTAAACACATGGTTGTACCTCTGGGAGAAGCCAGGGAGCCACTCGGGGGACACACATAGGGCAAATAAGGGAGGATTGAACACCCAAATCACTCATGGCAGTCCTCACTCTATACCCAAATGGGAGTGGAGAGCAAGGGTGGTTGTTGTAAAAGGGGAGAAGTGCGACTTTGGAAACAGCCTTACAACTCAGTGAGGCCTGAAATCAGTGAAGGCAGTGCCAGCACTGCACCATTAAGGACTGCTGGCAGAGATCCAGTGGCCATTTGTTCAGATCAACCAATAGACTTTCAATCGGGGAAAACCAGAAAGCTCCAGTTGACAGACAAATTCCAGCATGATGGACCGAGTTTAGTGGCTGCAGCCGTGCCTCAGTAGCAGATGAGTATACCACACACCCATAGTCCAATTTGCTCCTTACTAAGGCATGGTAAAGGCAGAGGAATATGGTTGTGTCAGCGCCCCAAGGCAGGTGAGATAGAGTTCGTAGGAGAGACAGGGCACAGAGGCATGTTAGTCGTAATAAAAGGATATGAAGTACCCACGTCAGTCTCTTGTCGAGAACAAGTCCAAGAAACCTTGTCTCATCCACACATCGCACCCTGTGGCCATATACTGTAACTGAAGGTCGGGTCTGGGTGAACACCTTTCAAGCAGCAGAAATGCAAGGCCCCCGATTTTGCTGGGAAGAAATGGAAGCCGTGCATGGTGGGCCACTGAGAGATCCTGTCCAGGGCGAGCTGCATGCGACGTTCAGCCACAGACATTCTGGAAGCAGCATACCATTGAGCCAAATCATCGACATACAGTGAGGCTGACACCACCTCTGGAATAGAGGACACAATATCATCCAGTGCAATAGCAAAAAAGGTCACACTGAGGACACTTCCTTGAGGCACCCCTTCCTCCTGGGGGTACGAAGGAAACGGTGTCACCAATGGTAACCATGAATGAACTGTCACACAAAAAATTTAATATAACTAGGGGCAGCCTGACATGTAAACCAAATGCATGGAGTTGTTGGAAGATACAAAACTGCCATGTAGTACCATATGCCTTTTCTAGGTCAAAGAAAATGCACACCAGATGCTGCTGCCTAGGAAAACTATCACATGCTGTAGCCTTAAGACGGACAAGTGGATCTGTTGTTGAGCTAGATTTTCGAAAATCAGACTGACACTGAAAGAAACATTCATTCCTTTCTAGGAAGTACCTTAGGCGTGTTTTGACCATTTTCTCAAATAATTTACACAAACAAGATGTTAAGGCAATAGGCTGTTACTCCAGAGGACTGTAATCTGCCTTCCCTGGCTTCTGGAATGGCAGGACTATAACCTCATGCCAAAAGGTGGGAAGAGAAGAGTCCCTCCAGATTCTATTAAAAAGGCTGAGGAGAAAAGACAGCCCATCGTCATCCAGGTGCCAAAGCATCGTGTAGGGAATATCATCTGACCTTGATGAGTGTCGTGACAGATGGAAAGGGCAGATTGGAGTTTGCAAAAAGAGAAAAGGAGGTTGTAAGACTCCATATTCTCTGAACGGAAGTCCAGCATCCTTGCCTCCTCTACCTCCTGAGGTCCGGCAATAATGGGGGAGCTAGTATCTCTATGACTGACTTGCGCAAAGACAGATGCAAAGATATCAGCCACAACTGCTGGGTCACCAACAAGCTCACGATTAAACATCAGCATGGGTGACCTGCCTTCAGTGAATTTTCCTGAAATCTTTCGCACCCTCTTCCACATCTGAGACACTGGCGTGTTTGAGTTTGCAGATGACACCAAAGCCATCCATGAGTCCCACCTAGCTTGTCTGAGTACCCGTAGAGCCATAGCTCACGCCCTTCTGAACTCGATAAGCTAATGCTCTGTCTTGCATCTACGATAACGGGAGAAAGCTAACTTCTTAGCTCGTACAGCAACACTGCAATCCTCATTCCACCATGGGATTGGTCGATAGCAATACGTACCAGAGGTTTTAGGAACAACATGAAGGGCAGCAGAATGCAGAACGGAGGTAAAGAATGAAACAACCTCATCAATATGTGGAAAGTCTTCAATTGAGACATTACTAGAAATCAAAGAAGAGAAAAGGAACAGTCTGCCTTATCTAATCTCCACCTCGGTAGACAGGAACAGGGACTAGATACCACTGCAGTAAGGAGGATGGATCATTTCCAATTAGATCCTCCACAAACTCCAGGTAAAGTCCAAGAGACAGTCAGGAGAGCAGACAGAGAGGTCAGTTGCAGTATATGAACCAGTTTGGGTGTGAAATTGCGTAAACTTCCCGGTATTGAACAGGGCAAAATCCTCATCCTCCAATAAGGATGCCAACAAACTCCCATGTTCGTTAGCAAGACGGTCACCCACAAAAGGTGGCGACCATTAAAGTCTCCCAAGAGAGGAAATAATGTAGTTAACTATCCAAGAAGGTTTTCAAGTTCCACCCTACTGACAACTGTGTTGGGTGGTAAATAAGTGGAACAAACAGCATACCAGCGGTGGGCATACAACCGTACAGCAACACACTGGAGGTCAGACTGGAGAGGGACTGGTCGATAAGGGATGTCAGTCCTCACCAACACAGCATTACCACCAAGAGGACCCTGGGTTGGCGTTGAGTAAAAAGCATTGTACCCAGGTGGCACATGAGGAGTGGCAAATCAAACAAGACTTTCCTGGAGACACATGCACAAAGGAGAAGTCAGGAGAGTCCACAGCTCCTCCCAATTATCACGCAGCCCTTGACAATTCCACCGTAGTATACTGGCCGAGAATGCCTTAGTACCCTCTGCGAAGGAAGAATCAGGGTAAGGGACAAGACAACCCTACCCTCAACAAGCAATCAGATTTTGATTGCTGCTTAGAATTGCCCTTAGAATCGGAGTGCCTGGCGTCATTATGGTGCAGATTGTGCCGACCAGCTGAAGATAAGCTGGAGGAAGAAGCAAGGCCTAATGCAGCTGAGCAGGTGCATCAACAACCCGGACAACACCACTGCCTGGTGGTGGCTGGACCGTTAGCGAAATGCCATCCTCAGCCTGCACTCGACCGGACCCCTGAGCATCCCGAGTAGGAGTAGTGGGCTACGCAGGAGAGATCTTTGATAGTAATGATTCAATATCTGAGCACTCTGAGGAGCCATGGCGATGCTTACCATGCACAGGAGGGACACTGGGAGTTTTGGAAGTGTCAAGGCAAGGCCTAGCATCGACATGGGTGTTTGCCACAGGAGGAACCGGAATGGGAGAGGCGCTCCCAGATGCAGGAAGCATCACCCCAGAGGGGACACCCCCAGAGACAAGAGGTGCCTCCCTAGAGGAAGCACAGCTGCTACCAGGATGCACTTCCTCAGTGCAACCCCCTGGCCAAGTAGGCCGGGAAGTAGAACCCCGAGAAGTTGATGGGGGTATTGTGTAATGGCAGGGGCACCTGCTGGGTAGCTTTAGGGTGAGACAAGGCAGCAGCAAATGTAACCCTACATTGAATGAATCTCTCCCTTACCCTGGCCTTTGACTCAGAACAGGAAATTTTCTCCTTTGTTGAGATAGAAACAATCTCATACTTAAACTTGTACACATTGCAATCCCTTGAGGAGGCCGTATGCAAACATTTGGAGGGTTGAGAACAATCAGCCATACCATGGGAAACACCAACACAATTTCCACATACATCAGGAAGGCCCAATGCTTCCTGCTGCCAGGAACGGCAAACATGGCCAAACCTTTGATAACAGCAGCACCTTCTAGGCTGAGAAACATAAGGTTTAACCTTAAGCTTCCATCAGGCAGCAGTGACAACCTCTAGGAAAGTAAGGTGATCAAACATCAAGACAAGAGTGGGCATGGGGGTTAAAACTCCATCAACTTTCTTCATAATTCTCTGTACTGCTACAACTCCCTGAGGAGCCACACCCTCCAGGGGGGAAGACTCAGAGTAAAAGACCAAGTCACGAGAATACACAGCCCCACGGAACTGATTTAAGACCAAGCAACGAGAGGCAGACACTGGATAACCAGAGAACATAGTAAGGGTCTGGATGCATGAGCTCTCCTCTTCATTCCTGGCCTCTAGCAACAGAGAACCATCTCCCTGCAAGGAGACCTTGTAGGTAAATCCACATGTTGTAACTAGACCATTGTGAATCTGAAAACATTTCAGGTTCCAGAAGGAAGTATCATTGGCCATTTTCAGTACTGTTTACTTTGTATAAGAGTGTTTCACAAAGACACCAGGTAACAACTCAATAGATGGAACATCTGGATTCGCAGTTTTGGCAGATGACCCAGAGGGTACAGGGTCGACAGCCAGGTGATGGCGACACGTGCTTTTGGTCACCGACCACCTGAGTGGGTAAAGAATTGTTTATTGTATCCATATGTACATATGCGAGAGAGAAGATGGATCCAGGAGCCAAGGGCAACCGCCTACCAGGGAGTGAGGGGACCGAGCATGGTGTGATGGGAGTTGGGTCCCTTGTCCCCAGGGGGTGATGTGAAAAGAGCACCCCGTGCTGTGAAAGTTTGCTCGCACCAGTGCAAAGACTCCCTTTTCCATCACCCTGCAGCCCAGACACCCAACCAAGCAACTTGGGACAGTGCCAAAGCAACCCCTCTGGAGGGCGGCACAGATGACCCATAAGGGTAACCTACATTTCAGGCAGCACTTAGTCAGACCCATCACCCACAACCCTACCCGCACGGGAAACTCTGCCAGATGTCATTACTTCCGTGGGCAGGTGTGTGGGATCACAGGGGCATGCAAGCCCTCACCACGACAAGGTACAGGTAACTGTCCACGAGTGTGGGGGGATACACTAGGAAATCGCCAATCTTTGTATAGTACCACTTTTAAGTTTTAGTTAAGACTTTGTAACATTTAATAAGTAAAGATAACACAAATTATCCTCTAACACGGAACACAATGCTGACTAGTATGTTAAATCATTCACACAACACGTCTTAGGAAAGAGTTATGCTTTCACCCCTTTCACACCTACAATATGAACACTTTCTTGAATAACTGTGGCAACAAAATCATGCACCATTTTGTCACTGCATGATTCATCTCCGCATGTTACAAAATGTCGTTCAGACTATTTGAGGCAGTTAAATGAGACGTAGATGAGTCAACTGTTGTGTCACTGTTAGAGAGAGTGTCATGAGATACTGGTACTAAATTATCCTCATTGCTCTCTACTGGTAGTTGTGGAGTTACAGTAGACTGTGTGATCGAATCTGCCTGTGAAAGGATAGGGTGGGGGCAATTCATGTCTGATGCAAAAAGTCCCTTTACTGTAATACTACCACAAGCAGGTATCAGTTCAATAGAATGTTCAGCCTTGTTGTCAGTAAAAATAAAAACATCTACAGGATACCAGAGTTTGTGACACAAAACTCAGCTGTGAAAAGTTTTATCAAGTCATCGAGTTGTGTCTCGAGAGTTACCTTGGCCTGTACATAAAATTTTGAGCCATAAACAAGAGATGATGTCAGGCGGCTCAAGGATCCAAACCCATTTCATCCTTCCATTAATACCGTCTAGAGAGGACTCAGTAAGTTCACCATAGACCCAGAGTTCATGAAAAGATATATCAGGGACTCCTCCACAATTTCTTTTAAAAAACTATGCATAATTGAGTCAGAGGGCCAAATTGACATATTGGGAACTCAGAATTTTGTGTCATTATGGTGGATTCTGTTGTTTCTGGCACGGGTTTTCCCCCGACTGGTCATTAGCAAGGGCACAGCATTCACTGGTGGAATGATAGTGGCATTTACGGCAAGTAGAGAACTTATTCCTGATTAATCGTGAATGTGATCTACTATCGTGCCTGTGTCCTCGTTCATCCCCTAGTCTCTCATAACAGTGACCTTCACAATGACCTGATCATTTGCAGTACCAACAGACATTCTTAGTTCTGCTTGTAGATCTGGCTGGGCTATGAGAGAAACTGTTTTGCGATGCATGTCTTGCACATGACGTGGCTGGTGAATGTGGTGTGACATTCTGTCTGCTGAACAGACGTGTGACGTGTCCTTGGCCTTGTGGCTGCAAGAACTGTGGTGCTGAGCTTGTGAGTGGTTGAACTGTACTTACTGTCTGAGAAGGTATAATACCTAGTTTCTCTTCTGTCTGTACAACTAATATGGTTATGTCATGCCTTGGAGAACTCTGAATATCTAACATTGCATATATCATCCCTACTGAGATGGTTTTAAAATTTGAGATAAGTAAATATAGGTGTTACATTATTTAGTGTTACAGTGGTTTTTCCCTTATCGTCAATTTCCACTCACGGACTGTTTCATAAGGCCTCTGGGATTTCTGTTCCTGTTGCTGCTGACACTGCTACCGCTTCTAACAGCATATTTTGTTTGGAAGGGATGAAGTTATCCTGTCTCATACTTAGCAATAATCTGTAAATGCTCATCAAGCATCCTGCTTCCACGTGGATACAAAAAAAAAAAAAAAATCTACGAATTTGTTACAGCTTTCATCCAAGGAACTCAACTCATTCCAATAAAATTGGGATGCGATACATCTTTCAAAATAATTGTTTTGGGGCAGGAAAGGTTGCGATATTTAACCCGTACAATCCCGCTGTTGGCATGGTCCCGACGGTACAAAACGTCTGGAGTAATCCCAGCACTGTGATGGTGCCGACAGCGTAATTCGAGCGCTGTAGTGCATCTCTGACCGCTTCAATCTAGCTAATTTTTTACTAACGAATACCTTTATGTATTGCCAACATTGTGCACAAGCACTTGTAGAAATGAGTTTGATTCTACATGGCTGGGTAACATCAGTGTGCCACTGTTCGTCACAGTGTTAGAATGTCGACTCACTGAGCTGAAGGAGGTGGTTGACCATGTCACATGGACTCTCTATCCCTTCATTTAGTGATTCTATAGAAGAGAAAGACCTGGACGACTCTTCTGGGGAGGAATATGAGCCAGTGGAGAAAGATATTGAGAACGGGGATTCCCCCATTCTCCTCCCCCGTTCTCTCTCATCCCATTCAGCTAGGTGGGAAAATGTAGCTCACGGGTTGGGAAACTGGGCTAGAAACATGATGGACAGCCATCATGCACTTATTTCTCCTATTAGGAGTACTTTTTTTTTTTGCTTTTCCTTGATTTATATGTCCTTTTGGATTGTTATATGCAATAAAATTTTTTTCCATTTTTGGTCCGGGAATGGGCGGGTATAAAATTGCAAAAATCCCTGGGATGGTGCGAGTTGAAAAAGTAGAAGTGGAGGGTAACTGAGAAATGTGTCATGTATTTGCAGGCTGATATGAATTGGAACTCAGCTAGTTGAACTGTTTCTCGTGAATAAGTCTTTCCATTTCTCAAACAAGTAAGATTGTCATTTGAATTGTCACTCTTGGTTGGTTTATTTCATCTCTGAAAGTATGTGTATCATCTTCAGATAAATACTGTACATTTTCCTAAAGTAAAGAAATGTCATTAAAAAAATGAATTGGGGATTAAAAAATAAACTAAGTACAAGGAAAACATTAAGTGAATACAAGTGAAGCAACTTGTTTTAAAACTAAAATAAACTAACTGTTATATATAATAACAGCTAAGAAAGGAGGGTTTATATATATATATATATACATATATATATATATATATATATATATATATATATATATATATATATATATTATATATATATATATATATATATATATATATATATATATATATATATATTAACAAATGAAGTGTTGACATTGAAGGAAAATTGAGAGTACAGTATGAACAGTAATCTAGAGAAGTTGTTTTAAGTACAGTAATTTAACTGCATAAGAGAAAACAATAATAATAATAATAATAATAATAATAATAATAATGATAATAATAACAATAATAATAATAATAATAATCTGTTTTTTTGGTTTTCAAATGTGCTATTTCTTGCACTGCGAATTAACAAGTCCTCGACACACATATATAGTATTTTTACAATTACAAAAATTGTGACATCTACCATATACAATACAAACTTCATCGGTAAAAAAATATGAAAGTGGCAATAATTAACAAACTGTGTCTGGGTGTCATGTATAGCCTACACATTGACCTGAGGATGTCCAGGTGACATGTATACATGATCTAGTGTTTTGCACCATTGTTTGAATATTCAGCTGGTTATTTCCACCACACACAGCCACTGGCAACCTTCCTGCATGCATCCCAATCATGCTCCAGTTGCCTGCATGCCTCCATCATAGATAGACCTACTCAAAAAATTTTCCCTTTGTCCAGACCCTTGGCTGAGTGCCTGCAGCCACTGACTTCAACACCAATGAAGTCCAAAGGTCCAAAAAGGAAAGGCCTTAATGATAGTGTGATAGGGAGACAACTTGACTCGGCATTATCGCAAATAGTGAGTGGGGAAAGTGACTCTTGCTCTGAGGAAAGTGACCTTGCCATGATGAGTGTCGAAACTTATGCATCAGATGAGGAAGGTGACTCACGTGAGTTTTCCAATATGCATCGAGTGCTGCCCCTTGTATGTTCATCTACCATTTCCAGTGATGGAAAGGGTTCAGAGGATAGTGACTATCCTAGATAGGGAGACAGTGGCAAGGTTGAGAAGATGGAAGAGGAGGTACGGAGTGGAGGAAGGGAGGAAGTGGAGGAGGGAGGGAGGAGGAAGTGCTGCAGGGCAAGCCTCTCTCCAATCTTACCATTGAATTTTCCACTCAACCTGCCACTACACTAGCTTCTCCACTACCACTCTACCTACCAGTTGACCTGTCACTTGTCCTGCTTCTCCACCTGCCTCACCATGTGCCTTGCCATGCTGGCCTGCCTCACAACATGCCTCACCATGCTGGCCTGCATCACCACGTGCCTCATCACTCCGACCTGCCTCACTAAGTGCCTCATCATGCCAGCCAGCCTCACCACGTGCCTTGCCATGCTGGCCTGTCTCACCACATGCCTCATCATGCAGACCTGCCTCATCATGCGCCTCGCCATGCTGGCCTGCCTTACCATCAGCCTTGTAACACTACCCTACCTCATCATCACAGCCAGATACATCTGGATATGCAGGTGCAGGTGCACGGCCACATTCATTTTATGGCCGCCCGTCACCTGCTTTCACCATCACCATCACGACGAGGATCACCACCACCAGCATCATCACCATCACCACCACCATCACCTGCCTCATCAAGTGATTATACGCCAGAGTCTCCACCATGGCGCCCTGCTAGGGGCCGGGGCAGGGCACGGGGCAGGCCACTTACATGGCAGACAAGGGAGGGACAGTGGGTAGGTATGTTGGACATTCACCTTGGGGGAAGGAACAGGATTTCAGCCCAATGTACCTGTATTTGATGAATCAAAAGCAGGTGTGCAGCCATAATTCCCTTGCAGTGCAACATCCACTCCTGTTGATATTCTTATTGCTTTTTTAACCCACCGCGTCCCGGAGATGTGAATTCACGTCCTCACATGATGTGCACTCATATCCCGGAGACGTAAATTAACGTGGCAACATTGCAAGGTCCCTAATTTGCACAATTTTCAATTTTTGCGAGTGATTTTACGAGTGATTTTTTGCACGTATGCACGGGACACCTTCCTCTATTCCTCTACAAGATGCCAAGCAGGGACAATGCCTTACATCGCATAACCTCTCCCCCCTCCCCTGCACGCCATTGTCTCGGCAATTCACCTGTTACCAGTGACCTGGCCAATAAAGACATTCAGGGCCAGAGTGATTCCCCGATCGATGACAATGTGGAGGACAAAGTGTACATAGCATTAGAGGAAGAAAGTCAGAAATGATAATCAGGTAATGTGGGAAAAAAAGGTCATGAATGGTGATGAGTTAGTGATTGAAACAATGCTTATAATGCCTATATTACTGTTTGAAAACCAATACACTCTTGTACTACATATAAATTCGTACCAAGTAATTAAATAAATACTGTTTATGAGTGGATAAAATAGTTACCCTCCCATAGAACACCTTTTTTTTGGTGCTAGCCTGTTAGAAAACCCAATCAGGTAAGGAGGTACTCTTACCTATATCGAGTATTTTAAACCTCAGGTGAGCGATTTCTCTATGAATTTTCGATGTTTCTCACCAAAAGCGGATGTTTGAGCCCCCCCAAAAAAAAGGTCCAAAAATGTCGGGACTGGGGCGTACCACTGCCCAGAAAACGTCGGGATGGGGCGGGTTAAACACGACAGTGATGGATTTCATTGTAAATGAAATCAATCCATTCAGGAAATACTACTGCAATTGGGGTGAATCCTTGCACGTTCATGAAAGTGCAAAAATGAAGTACTGGACAATGACAATTGTAAGCAAGACGTATGTTTGGCTTGCAATGACAATGTTGATGACACCCACAAAAAAATACAATATACATGACTACTGGTTGGTGGATGATACTGCATCAACACCCCTGTTTGGTAAGTACATGTCATGGGACAGGTACCTCAACATCCTCAGGTACCTGCATTTCTCTTCCAACATCAGCCCACATCTGAAGGATAGATTTTAGAAAATTTGCTTGATTTTGGAAATGATGAAGGATAAATTTAGGTCATATATCACACCATTCCGAAGAGTAGTTATCGATGAGTCGCTTCCTCTGTTCAGGGGATGGCTTGCCTTCATACAGTACATACCAACAAGGGGACATTGGTCTGAGATAAAGTTTTTTGCTTTGTGTGATTGCAAGGCTGGCTTCTTGATATATTGTATTGTGTATACAGCAAGTGATGTGGTGTTATCAAAGGATCCCATGGCTGCTCTGGCTCTGTCGTGAAGAAGCTCATGGACAGGTACTTAGGTGGCAACCATATTCTGTTTACTGATAATTACTACACGGTGTTAAGTGTTGCAAAGTACTTGCAAGAACACGAAATTGGATCGTGTGTCACTGTCCAAACAAAGAGGAAACATTGGCCTTTCGTTCCCAAGAGCACTGTGAAGGAGGAGTGCAGGGCCTTGGAATGAGGTAAACTCTTCACTGGCACGATAATCGAAAGGTAAATGTCCTCTCTGCGGTTCATGAAAGTAAGTTGGTTAATACAGGCAAGGTCAATTAAATAATGAGGCAACCAGTCTTTAAGCCTGATGCAGTTATCAGTTATAGCATCAACATGCGACTTGTCGATAAATCTGATATGCAGATTGGCACCATCAACTGTCTGAGGCAATGCTGTAAGTGACATAGGAAGGCATTCTTACATGTACTTGATATCTGTGTACTGAAAGCCTTCATTCTTTACAAGTATTCACACAGACAAGCACATCCCTCAGACAGTTCGAGAAGGATGTCATTCACGGCCTCCTGCAGAGATATGACCAAGTAATGCCTGCTGGGAAACGGAGGCACAGTGTACAGCAACTGCATGACAGACCGCAGTGCAGGGACTACCTCAGTAGGCATTACCTGGAAGTGCAGGCAAAGAAGCCTTCTGGTATTGATATGTTTGTGCCAATTCATCATGCCGACAACAGCAGCACCGTATAATGAGGTCGTGGTGTTCTGAATGCTAGGTGACACTGTGCACCATCTGTTTGTTTGAGTTCTACTCAAAGACCAAGTTGTTGTTGAAGTGTGGGTCATATGTATATGTTAGTGTTAGTTTAGTACATATTGTATGTGGGGTTTTGTTTATATAGAAAAAAAATTACTGCTCTTTGTTTATTTATGTGAATAATGGAAGCAGAAAATTTGTTTCATGATGAAATCAGTGCCTTAGTATTTATTGAAAGTTTTCTCGTGAGTACGTATTTGTTATGATTAACCCCTAAACTGCTGGGTTGTTTTGGCTTGACTTACATGTCCCGAGGGCATATTTGTGCTACGACAGACTCTCCAAAAATATTTGCCAAAAATCAGTTGTTAGTCCTAGAATATTAAAATTATATATGCATATGGCACATACCTTCAGCTTTCTCCTGGGATGTTTGTTGAGCCTTCGTCGAGCACCGTAAGACTTGTGGAGGCCTTTGAAGTTGGGTAACGAAGTCTCCACTTTACACTTCCCGACAACCTGTAATATGACTACCACTGTCTTATATTATCACTAGAAACACAATTCTATGATTATCAAATAGTTTGGAATCCAGACTCCAAAAAAAAAAAAAACACTGTGAAAGCCATGAAAATTACGAGCGCGTATGACCTTCCCATTTACTCTCGTTCGCTGCTGGTGTTCTGTCATTTATTATTCATAAAAACACACACTTTATATTTCCATTACTATATAACACTTATATCTACAGTCTTTATCCATAAGTTTCATTCAGTAATAGTAGTTTATTGTCACAGTAGGCATTCAATTTCTCTTTCAGTAAAATATGTAGCATTCACTTTCTCGTCCTGTATACTACTATTAAGAGCGAATCTGTCACTTTGACTTCCACTTTCATAACTCATAGTATTCATACATGCTAGAGTGAAACTTTCACTTTCATTACTCCTAGTATATATACTTGTATTCTTATATTACTACTCATTTACATTTCTATTTACATTCTATTTTATTTACATTATTTACATTTCTATTTTATTTACACTGTTATGCACTGTCACTTGCAGTAACTTATAAAACTATTTTCCACTGCTCAATTATATTTACATTCATTGCTTTCATTTGCTGTTTACACATTATTTACACATTATTTACATTTCCACTTCCAATCTTTTAGTCACCAGAAAGATCGTAGTACTGTCCATCATTTTCATTGATAAATTAGCCAGTTCACGTTCCACAGCAGTCACTTAACCCTTTACCCCTTTCCACACGAGGTTTAGTAGGGTGTAGAGGTCACAGGGCCCTTTGCATGGGGCTAAAAAGCGGCAGAATTGGACAGGCGCGAATCCGACATGGTTTCACCTTGAAAGACGACAGTAAACTGAACACTGTGGTGGCCTAGGGGGAGTGCAGTACTGCCAATGTCAGCGTGGTGACAGCTGCTAATATATACGCTATGAAATGATTGGTAGGAAATCTAGACAATACATAATAAAGTAGGTAGTTCCAGGTGAATGTTAATATCACTTAGGCTTCTCCCTTCCTTTCTTATATATATTTTTATTATGAGAATAGATTGTACGGCATATTTCAAGGGGAAATAAACAGCGAAAATTAGCGAACGAGTGCACGTGAGGTGTTGTCAGGTGATAATTAGCCAATTCCAGGTGTATGGCACTATTACTTACCTTATTTCTTTTTTGTATGTATTATTTGGTATAATAATAGGGCATAGGGCTTATTTCAATGGATTAAATCAGTGGAAAATTCCAGGGAAGATTTACTTAGTGCAGCACAGCCGGGCAGGCAAGAGGAGAGGGTAATGGAGGGGAGGTAGGAAGGGGAGTCAAGAACGGGGAGAAATGACTAAATTGTCAACAATGGATGGGAGTACAGATGAGATTAGGAGTGCTGACTAGTGTTGGACATTGGCAGTACTGATAGATGATACAAGCCGCCACTTGAAAGCCCGGGTGAATTCAAAATAACACAGAATCACAAAAGTGACGCCCTGCGGTATGATCCCTTGCTCCCAAGCATCACAAAAGTGATGCCCCACAGTTAAGGGGTTAAGGTGACCAGAGTCCTGCTTTTAGGCAGGAGTCCCACTTTTTGGATGTCTGTCCCGCTGTTTTAATTGTTACCAGAATGTACTGCTTTTTCAGCATATTATCTTAAATGTCCCAATTTTAGAAAATTACTCATGAATTGGCTATGACCTTTTATGAAATTAGGATGAACTAGAAAAATTATGCATAATCCTAACCAAATGAAATACCAAATTATTAATATAAATCTGTAATACTCACCACAGTAGCTGGTAACTTTGGTCGGCCCATACACTGTACCGTACAGTAGGTTTGGGGTTCATATGAGATGTTAGTGTTTCATTAGCAGCCTCAGGATGAGATGTAGCTCAGGAGCAGTTGCTGTCACTCACATAAGTCAATATATTCAAACATTTATATAAATAACTATACATATATATAGATATATATATATATATATATATATATATATATATATATATATATATATATATATATCTGTCTATAGCCCAGTGCCCTAATCCCACAAAGGGTGGCCGGAGACAAAATGCCTTCAAGTCACTCTGTCATCCACCAGTTGACTGCCTTTCCCCCAACTCACTCAACCTCTCTTATATATATATATATATATATATATATATATATATATATATATATATATCTATCTATCTGTCTATATACCTAGGCTGCTTCCCCCAAGGAAAGGAAGGTAGCCGAGACAGGACGACACACTCCCCATTTACTCATCCATTTAAACACATTCATTCGCATCTTAGCCCCAAAGGGGAGAACGGACAGATCCGCACCGTACCATACCGCACAAGGGTCAACTGTGCAATGCAATCAGTGACATCCGCAGCAGGGCCCGACAGCAGAGCTGGCTTATCCCTGCCACATCATAACAGACCCATCCCCTTACCCACACATGACCTGACTAGCTGATCAGACCAAATGCGGGAGAATATCCCCTCAGGCCTGCGTCATCATTTATTCATTCACAATTTCTCTCCATTTATTTCTGTCATGCACAGCCACTCTTCCTTGCTCAACAGACATCCCTCTTGCATCCAGCGCTCTCTTTGCACTGTCCATCCATCCTATTCGTGGTCTTCCTTTCAGCCTTACACCTCTCACATCAGATCTAGTTATCTTTTTCAACAATCGCTCATTATCCATTCTCTCCATAAGCCCAAACCATCGCAACACTCTCTGGTCAACCCTACCAGCCATCTCCCGAACAACTCCAGTTCTCCTTCGCACTTCATCATTTCGCATTCGATCCATATGTCACTCCACACATACTCCTCAGACATCTCATCTCCATTACATTCAAACTTTTCCTCTCTGCTACACCCATATTCCATGTTTCAGCCCCATATAATGCAGTCGGTACTACAACACCCTCATACAGCCTTCTCTTTACATCCATTCTAAGCAAACGATATCTAAACACTTTTTTCATTCCTCCCAGCACTTTTCTTACTTCATTTATTCTAAACTTCACTTCTGCATCTATTCTTCCACCCACAGCAACATGTGACCCTAGATATTTAAAACATTCTACCTCCTCATGCAACTCGCCATTCAAAACTATATTCATCCCCCTACCATCTACCAACCTCGTACACTTCATCACTTTACTCATATTCTCATTTATTTTCAATTTCCTCCTTTCACACACCTTTCCAAACTCCTCTACCAACTGTCTCAATCTCTCCTCTGAATCAGCCACCAGTGCAGTATCATCTGCAAACAGCAGCTGCTTCAGATTCCACTCTCCACCATCAACATTCACCAGACTCAGACCTCCACCTAAAACTCTTGCATTCACCTCCCTTACAACGCCATCCATGTAAATATTAAACAACCAAGGCGACATCACACATCCCTGTCGAAGCCCCACTCTCACGGGAAACCAATCACTCACAGCATTTCCCACTCTTACACACGCTCTACTATTTACATAAAAACTTTTCACCCCTTTAGTAACCTACCATCAAGTCCATACAATCTTAAAACAGTCCACAAAGCCTCCCTATCAATTCTGTCATACACTTTCTCTAAATCCATGAATGCCCAAAACACATCCTTGCCTTTCGCTAAATACTTTTCACACACTTGTCTCACAGCAATCACCAGATCCACGCATCCCCTCCCTCTCCTAAAGACACACTGCTCATCACCAATCACTCCCTCTGTACCCTCTCTAACTCTCATAATTAACTATTCTATCTATCTATTAACACTCTACCATAAACCTTACCTACAACACTCAACAGACTTGTACCCCTAACCCGTCACGTCCCGAGGTTTTCCGCACCTCCGACATCCCCCAGTCCCAAGGTATTTTCGAAAAAAAATTTTTTGGCTAAAACCTTCGCTTTTGGTGAGAAACATCGAAAATTCATAGAGAAATCGCTCACCTGAGGTTTAAAATACCCAATCCAGGTAGGAGTTCCTCCTTACCTGACTGGGTTTTCTAACATGCTGGCACCAAAGAAAACGAGTTCTATGGGAGGGTAAGTATTTTATCCACTCATAAACGGTATTTATTTATTTACTTGGTACGAATGTATATGTAGTATGAGAGTATATTGGTTTTCAAGCAGTAATAAAGGCA